>NC_089580.1:40059918-40391328 GCF_019320115.1 Miscanthus floridulus | reverse complement strand
GGGCGACCCTCCTCACTGCGAGCCCTGAGAGGTTAATCAAGCCTAACATCGCTTTGTTCCGTCAGTGGGGTGTTCAAGATATTGCTCAGCTTTGCACAGACAACGCGTGGGTGCTTACCTTCAAGCCCGAGCGCGTGAAGGAGTTTATTACTGCGGGCTTGAAGGAACTTGGGGTGCCCACTAGTCCTCAAGGATGTTCCAGGCATGCAGTGGCAAACCATCTCCCGCTAATTCCAAGGACAGGGTGCCGCCAAGCTTTGAGTTCTATAAGAGGATGCTTTGTGTTTCTGAATCTGAGGTTTCCACTGCAGTGGTCCAAGGATGCCAAATATACTAAGATTCTCTGACGAAATTCTTCTTCCAAGATTCAACTCCTGGGTCAGTGAGGCTGCAATGGAGCCACGATACATTGTTGAAAAGGCCTGTCCTGTATGCGCATGGAGCCTGGAGAAGCGGCTATTGCCCAGGCATTATGTCATCAAGGTCCTGCAGGAAAAGGGACTGTTGGATAACAATATGAGCTTTTACTCAGTAGTTGCACTTGGAGAGGATACTTTCAAAATCGAAGTTCATCGACCGGTCACAAGGCTCAGTTCCTGGCCTGCAGATACTTAATGCTGCAGCTCGTGCTGGCATATGCCATCTAGAATCTAATTTTAACATCACATTTTGTGTTTTGGGGTGAATGGTGGAACTGCAACTCATGCTCATTAGCGTCTGTTTCTGATTTTTCTGCAATAGAAGCACTAGTGATCTGTGACTGCCTCATAGTCCACGTTTAAGTTAAGGCTATCTATGAAGGAGCTGTGTTTGACTATTCTGGATCCTTAATGCACATTTTGTTGGTTTCATCTTCTGCCTAGCACATGACTGAAGAATATCCTTAACTTACTTTTTCCTACCATGAATAAGTCTTTAGCTCTTTATTATTGTAGAGTTATTAAGATATTTGGAATTTGCCAGTGTTTAGCTTATAACCCATTTTTTCATCAGCATGTTCTGTTGCAGCTGATGTTTTGCATGGCTCTCACAAGCTGAATGTTCTTTTTATTTTTGGTTTCGACTGATGCTTACATTATAGTACTTCGTTGATGCTGAACTAGTAGTTCAGGTAGTGGCCTAAAATGCTACTGAGAGACAAGCTCTATATGAAACAATTTTAAAAGCTGGTGTTGTAAGGGCCAACGATGTTTTCTTGATTCTGCCCATGTGTGAAAGATGGTTGTCTGTTTGGCCTGTAAGCTGGGAATGAGATACCAACGGCTCCTTCTGTTTCGAGCTGCATCTTAAACTCCAAATGTCTGGAGAACTTGATTGCCAAATTAGACCTGCTGGCCTGGCTGCTGTGGTTGCTTTGGAGGTGTTGCCTCAGGTTATGTATGTTGGACATGGTGTCTGTCAGTCTGTGGCTCTTAAGAATCTGAACTGTGGGCATGGTATGCCATTGCCATCTGTATTGCTTTGGAGGTGTTGCCTCAGGTTATGTATACTGGACATGGTGTCTGTCGCTGGTGCATAGGTATATATTACATGTGTTGTTGGATGTTGTACATATTTGTTATGTGTATTACATTCCGTGAAGTGCCTAGCTGCTGACGGCTTCATGCTGCTGAGTTAGTATGCTGGTTTATACGGCGTCTGATAAGTCTTTTTTTTTTTTGTATATTACAAGGTGCCTTATAGGTGCAAAATATATCTTGTCTTCTGAAACATGCTTATGGGGTGGTCACAGCCAGGAGCACGTCCTCTGTGGATGCTGTTTTCATCAGGCCCTAATGTATTTTCACTGGGGATGTGGCAAGTAGGCTGGTAACTGGAACTGCGGAGGTGTGTGACCAGACCTGACCCATAGCATAGATAGTAAATGATTGATGCTTGTGTGGGTAATCTAACCTCAGTGACATAGATAGTTATATGTGGGTGGAAAAACAATATATGAGAAGGCAAGGAATAGCACAGTGGTATTACCTGGAGTGCAAGAACTTTAGGAAGTGTTAGGTGCTAGCCGCGTGGGTGAAATGATTTCTTCAGAGCAGGTTTTCTGTAGTGAGATTGTTGGCATTGCTGGCTTTAGGCTGGACTAGAAATGGAGATTCGTCAGTACTTGGTTTCCATGCAAATTAAAGCATGGATTTTTAGTCTGGATCTATGGGGCTAAAGTTTAGGCCACTCCTTTTAGTCATTTTTTAGCCCTCGTGGATCTAAACAGGAGGGCTAAACTTTAGCCCATCCATTTTTCATTAGCCCCTCCAAGGTGGGCTAAAGAGGGCTAAAAGTGATCCCTTCATGGCAAAAAAATGCATATTACCCCCACCCACACCCTTTAGTCCTGTGCACGAGTATTAATTTGGGGCAAATGAGTCCTGGTAGGGTACATAGCTAATCTTTAGCCCCTGGATCAAATAGCCCCATGGGCTAAACTTTAGCCCCTTCATTCTAAGGGCTAATCTTTAGCCCTAGCCTCGTGGAGCCAAACAGGGCCTAAAGCAAATCATATTAAAGCTGTATTTAAGATAGGAATATATAAAAAAAGGATGGAGAGGTTATTGTCTGTACCTTGAAACCTGTGAAATCATTCCATGGTTTCTAAAGTGAGCAGGAAATCAAATATGAATATTAGTTCAAACTAATTAGAGTACCAGAATTGTCATTTTTGACTTCTTAATTATCACCAGAAGGGTACACTGTTTCATCTAATCTACATGAGCACAGCTTAGGTACCATTTTATCATTCAGAAACATCACATGAGCGTAAACTTGATAAATCAAAAGGCATCAGGTTATGAGCGTCAACCTAATAAATCAAAAGCCACGAGGTTTATCGCGAACCTGCAGACCACTAAAAACAAGAAATATTAATTCAATTTAATGACGGGTCTAAAAAAAACTCTATGGTGAACAGGTATGCGAGTGAAAGCAGTGGTATCTAAGATAAGTTAGCATTTGTGAATGATAATCCGCAGCTGTTGTGTGATATAGGGTTATCCGGTTGTGGTTTGGGATTTTGAGACATACGTGCCTTTAATCTTGCTATGCTTGCAAAGCAAAGTTGGCGGCTGCTGAAAAACCCAGACTCTTTGTGTGCTCGAGTTTTGAAAGCTAAGTACTATGCAAATTCTTCGGTGTTAGATGCTATGCCAAAGTTGAATATGTCTTACACTTGCGTAGTATTATCCGGGGGTTGGAGGTAATATAGAAGGGCATGATTTGACGTGTTGGTGATGGTAATAACCTGCATATTTGGCAAGATCCTTGTTGCCGAGAGGTGTATTCAGAAGGCCAATTACTCCTAGAGGGGCGTGTCTTCTAACTTATGTTTCGGAGCTGATAAATTCGAGCTCTGGGAACGGAATTTTTTGGGAAGATGGCGTCAAGGTAATTTTGGCTCTAACAGTCCATGAAGGGAGGGATAATTTAATTGCATGGCACTATGATAATCATGGGTGATTTAGTGTCAAGAGTGTTTACAAAGTTTGTAGAGCTGATCTGTTGCGTGAAAGAAGCCGAGGGGGGGGGGGCAAAAGGTGGTAGTGGCAATGCATCTGATCTTATTTAGAAAACAATCTGGAAGCTGAAAATCCCAAGCAAAGTAAAACATTTCTTCTGGCATTTGGCTCATAATAGTCACCCTTTGAGGAGAAATCTGGTGCAGCCTGGGATGAGAATTGAAATAAGATGCACAATTTGTGATTAAGCAAATGAAGATGTTGGACATTTATTTTTTAAGTGCTGCCTTGCCAAAGAGGTTTGGAGGAATCTGAACCTGGAGAGTTTCAGGCTAGAGTTGGTGACAACTGTGTTAGTCAAGGACGTAGTCGAATTAATTATGAAGGCTAAGGAAGAACAAAAGCTGCTGATGATTATCACCATGTGGTATATTTAGTAGGAGAGAAATATAATTAGAGAAGAAGGTCGGAAACGAGAAGCAGATTTCCTTGCTCAATGTATCAATCATATGCAGAAGAGAACACTGCAATTGTGACCGACAACAGTTTGACGGGCAACCATGTGCGCTGAAGAAAGAAGTATCGAAGGAAACCTCGCGGGGCTTTTTAAAGCTTAATTGTGATATATTTTTTTTGTCGAATTCAGGCTGTGTTTAGTTCGCGAAATGAAAATTTTTGGGTGTCACATCGGATGTTTCGGAGATGTCGGAAGGGGTTTTCGGATACTAATAAAAAAACTAATTACATAGCTCGCCTGGAAACTGCGAGACAAATTTATTAAGCCTAATTAATCCATCATTAGCGCATGCTAGTTACTGTAGCATTTATGGCTAATCATGGACTAGTTAGTCTTAAAACATTCGTCTCGTGATTTCCAACCAAATTGTATAATTAATTTTTTTTATCTATATTTAATACTCCATACATGTATCGTAAGATTAAATGTGATAGTTTGGGATGAAATTTTTTAAAACTAAAGCAAGCCTCAGTGGAAGAGAGCTGGGGCTATTTGACCCGACACTGCGATGGGATGTGATACTGTCAGCAAGAGGACAAATATGGGCTTCTCCCAGCCCACTTGGGCAGCTCCGCATCTCTCCCCTCTCGCCCGCACCGCGCCGGTCGCCACACCCACACAGCCTGACGCGCATAGCCCGACGCCGACGGCGCGCCTCCCCTCCGCAGCTGGCGGCCGAACCTCCGCCGTCGCCATGCTGTGCCTTCGAAATCGCCTCTTTCCTCTGCTCCGCGCCACCTCCCTGCTACCCTCCCCCGTCCACTGCCCCGCGTGCGGCCTCTTCTCCACCTCCACCTCCACCGCCATTCTACCCGCACCCTTCTCCCTCGAGGACTACCTCATCGCGTCCTGCGGCCTCGCCCCAGCCCAAGCATTCGATGTGTCCAAGAAGGCGTTCTGCAACTTATCCAGAGAATCCAGCAAGGAGATCTCACGGTCCCGCCTCCTCTCCGCCGCCAACCCCGATGCCATCATTGCCCTGCTCGCCGGCGCCGGCCTCTCCCGCGCCGACATCGTCGCCGCAGTCTCCGCGGACCCGCTGCTCCTCCGCGCTTCCGTGAAGAACATCGCCCCTCGTCTCGTTGCTCTCCGCGACCGGGTCGGTCTGTCTACTCCCCAGATAGCTGGCTTCCTCTTGGTCGGCTCACTCGCTCTCCGCAAGGGCGACGTCGTTCCAAAGCTCGAGTTCTTCATCTCCTTCTATGGCTCGTTTGAGCAAGTCCTGGTGGCCGCAAAGAAGTGCAAGGGCCTCCTCACGGCGAGCCTTGAGAGGGTAATCAAGCCTAACATAGCTTTGTTTCGCCAGTGGGGTGTTGGAGAAATTGCTAGGCTGTGTTTAGAAAAACCGTGGGTGCTTACCTTCAACCGGGAACGTGTGAAGGAGGTTTTGCTACTTGCAGAAGAACTTGGGGTGCCTACCACTTCGCGGATGTTTAGGCACGCAGTGGCCGCCGTTGCCGATATTTCCAAAGAGAAGGTTGCTGCCAAGCTTGAGTTCTTTAAGAGGACTCTTTGTTGTTCTGAGTCTGAGGTTTTGATTGCAGTGTCCAAGATGCCAAAAATATTAGGATTATCTGACGAGAATATTGGACGCAAGATTGAGTTCCTAATCAATGAGGCTGCGATGGAGCCACAATATATTGTTGAAAGGCCTGTACTGCTCTCCTACAGCCTGGAGAAGCGGCTTGTGCCCCGGCATTATGTGTTGAAGGTCCTGCAGGAAAAGGGATTGCTGAATAGCAATATGAACTTTTATACATTATCAGTAATTGGAGAGGAGACTTTCAAATCGAAGTTCATCGACTGTCACAAGGACTCTGTTCCTGGCCTTGCACATGCTTTTGCTGCAGATCGTGCTGGTATTGTGCCCTCTAGAGTGTAATTTAAGCATCTCATTATGTGGTTTAGGTGGATGGTGGAACTGCAACTCATGCTCATTAGCGGCTGTCCACTGTGCAGGCTTTCTCAATTCTGATTTGTGCAATATAACCACTAGTGACACATTTTGTTGGTTTGATCTTCTGCCTAGCACATGGCCGAAGATTATCCTTAAATTTGTTTTCTTGTGTTTATTTGTAAGGGAATGAGATACTAACAGCTGAAATTAAATTCCAAGTTCTATGGGAGACGACTTCATACCAGAGAGTAGTTATTATCGTTAAATTTTGTTTTCCACAGAATATACATATCGAGAATATAACCCTTTTATACCGGCATCTTGATTTTTGTGGCTGTGATTGCGGCAATTGATCTGATATATAGAGAATGTGCCTCTTTATGTCCAAGGTTAAGTTATGGCATCTTGACTTGGTTACCACCATTTTCTTTACTTCTCTGATTTTAAGTAGGTGTTTCTCTTGAAATATTTCTATTTTTTATGCCTGTGCGTAACAGTAGCAGGCACTATTTTATAAGGTTTAGCATCTCATGACGGGTTTATGCCATCTAGAGGAGTTTATTACTAAGCCAGATCATGAGCCGATCTAACCAGCAATGCCCTCTGTTTTGAGCTGCTGCTGAAATTCCAGATCTCTTGGGAAACGGTATGATTCATGGTTGTAATTAAGACTTCCTTGTAAATGCTTATTCTGGTGGTTATTGTGAATGACTCCTAATAACTCCTAATGCATATGCAATTATTCAAAAAGATCTACATTTTATTGGTGGGCCTCTACTTGGTTACTTGCTGCATCCTAGCAAAGGCGGCAGAAGTTGTGAGTACAATTGTGCAGAATAATCCCAAGAGTCAGCAACTAGGCATGGAATCCAATGGACTGGAGCAACTGCTGACAAACTTCAAATTGGATCCAAGTACAAATGCACAGCCTTGGGAGCCATGTCTTGTAAGTATCACTCGCTTCCTCGTGGTCGGCTCACGCGCTCTCCGCGAATGCCACGTCATTCCCAGGCTCGAGTTCTTCATCTCCTTCTATGGCTCGTTATGAGCAGGTCCAAGTGGTTGCAAAGAGGTGCATGACCCTCCTCATGGCAAGCCTTGAGAGGGTAATCAAGCCTAACATAGCTTTGTTATATCAGTGGGGTGTTGGAGATGTTGTTCGGCTTTGCACAGACACAGCGTGGTTGCTTACCTTCAACCCGGAACGCGTGAAGGAGTTTTTGCTGCGGGCGGAAGAACTTGGGGTGCCTCCTACTTCGCGAATGTTTAGGCATGCGGTGGCCGTCGTTGTCGATAATTCCAAAGAGAAGGTTGCTGCCAAGCTTGAGTTCTTTGAGAGGACTCTTGGTTGTTCTGAGTCTGAGGTTTCCACTGCAGTGTCCAAGATGCCAGCTATATTAGGATTCTCTGACAAAAATCTTCTCCGCAAGATCGAGTTCCTAGTCAACGAGGCTGCGATGGAGCCACGGTACATTGTGGAAAGGCCTGTCCTGCTCGCATACAGCCTGGAGAAGCGGCTTGTGCCCCGGCATCATGTTATGAAGGTTCTGCAGGAAAAGGGATTGCTAAATAGCAATACAAGCTTTTACACGTTAACTAAATTCGGAGAGGTGACATTCAAATTGAAGTTCATCGACTGTCACAAGGACTCTGTTCCTGGACTCGCAGATGCTTATGCTGCAGCTCGTGCTGGAACTGTGCCCTCTAGTAGAATCTAATTGTAGAATCTCATTTTTTTGTTTTGGGTTGATGGTGGAACTGCAGCTCATGCTCATTAGTGGCCTTTTCTGATTTCTGCGATACAACCACTAGTGATCCCTGACTGCTGATAGTCCACGTTTAAGTTATGGTTATTTATGAAGGAGCTGTGTTTCACTTATTTTGGATCCTCAATGCGCATGTTTGTTAGTTTCTTCATCTGCCTAGTACATGGCTGAAGGTTATCCTGAACTTGCTTTTTCTTCCATGAATAAGTCTTCATTATTGTAGAATTTATTAAGATATTTGGAATTAGCCAGTATTAGCTTATAACCATTTTTTTATCAGCATGTTCTATTGCAGCTGATGTTTTGCATGGCTCTCACAAGCCGAGTGTGTGTGAGTGCGCACGCGCTACTGAGAAACAAACTCTATATGAAACAATTTTAAAAGCTGGTGTTGTAAGGGCCAATTGAAGATTAGGGGTAGCACCAATTGAAGAAAAGCTTGTCCAACACCGGTTGAGATGGTTTGGACATGTGCAACGGAGACCTCCAGATGCACCGGTGCGTAGTGGAATCCTAAGTCAGGATAGTAACGTGAAGAGAGGCAGAGGAAGACCGAAGTTGACTTGGGTAGAGGCAATAAAAGGAGACTTGAAAGGATGGAATATACCCAAAGACTTAGCCTTAGATAGGAGTGCTTGGAAGACAGCTATTCACGTGCCTGAACCTTGATTGCTTCTGTTGGGTTTCAACTCTAGCCTACCCCAACTTGTTTGGGACTTAAAGGCTTTGTTGTTGTTGTTGTTGTTGTTGTGGTGGTGTTGTAAGGGCCAACGATGTATTCTTGATTCTGCTCATGTGTGAAAGATGGTTGCCTGTTTGGCCTGTAAGCTAAGATACCAACAGCTCCTTTTGTTTCGAGCTGCATCTTAATTCTTAAACTCCGGATGTCTGGAGAACTCTTTTGTTGATTGCTGTGTGATTGATTGCCAAATTAGACCTGCTGGTCTGGCTGCTGTGGTTGCTTTGGAGGTGTTGCCTCAGGTTATGTATGTTGGACATGGTGTCTGGCTCTGAAGAATCTGAACCGTGGGCGTGGTATGCCATTGCCATCTGTATTGCTTTGGAGGTGTTGCCTCAGGTTATGTATGCTGGACATGGTGTCTGTCGCTCTGAAGAATCTGAACTGTGGGCGTGCTATTGCATTGCCATCTGTAACGCTGGCTAGTTTAGTTTGTTTCGTTGCCTGATCCATCAGTGCGACTGACGGAAGCCTGCGTAATTGAAGATTACTATCTGATAAGTGCAATTGAATACTGATGGGTTAGTACAGCATCGTATGAGGGATGGCAGGTGAATTAGTGGATTATTTCAGAATCTATCACGGGGACGGTGAAATTAGAACATGTGTGCCACCGGGGTAGACTCCGGCTTTCGGTATTTCGACACCAAACTGAATGGGCCATTAGAGGCGGCGTCACGAGGGCAAGTGTTATCAGCGTGGTTGCATGAGATCTTTGGAGTGAACCCCCCGCAGCTAGCAAAGCAGCAACGGTTCAAAATAGGGCGTCTGGTTGGTTGCTAGGCTACGAGAGAACGTTTGTCGGTCTAGTAACAGGAAGAAGTGGAAATTTCTTATACGGAGTATCAAATCAAGGCGCAGGACAGAGCGCGGATACGAGAATGTTATGCTTCTTCAAAAGACGACGGTACTGAAGATGAAGATGGACCGCTCTTGATCAAAAATTGAAAATAATATGCCGCAGTGGGGCATAACAAACACAGTGGAACACCGAACACAAAATGCAGGTGATTCGCCGATGTTTCCTGACAAGCGGGAGCGGCGGCTTACCTATACCAAGGACAAGGAGGCAACCCCAGTCGGCGTTTCTGACGGCGCTGGGGCCGATGTTTCTGACGGCACGATCGGCGACAGCACCGAAGAGCCCGACGCGGCGGCCGGCGGGCGAGGGGCGACCGGGCACGAGTGGGCGACGAACCGGGGGATCAGAACATCACAAGCCGCGTGCGCCGTGGAGAACTCTGCTTAGATTTTGATGGCCTGGTCCATACGGCCCAAGTCATGTGCCCGTTTGGCACCCAGGATTCCAAATCGACCACACGGCCTTCTCCTAGGAGCCCAGCTCCAGAGGGCTCCGCCACTCCACCTCTTCCGTCTCGACTGCCTGCCTCCCTCGCCCCGAATCAAGGAGCGGCGGCGTAGACGACTAGAGCTGCCACGCTGGCCACAAGGCAGCCGGGAGCGCGGCAGCGGCCGTGCGGGCGCCATGCTGCGCCTCCGAAATTGCCTCCTCCCTCTGCTTCGTGCCGCCTCCCCAGGGCTTCCCTCCCCATCCACTCCGGCGCGTGCCGCCTCCTCTCCACCTCCACGGCCACCGTCCCCACACCCTTCTCCCTAGACGACTACCTTGTCACCACCTGCGGCTTCGCACCCGCCCAAGCTCGCGAGGTGTCCAAGAAGGCGTTCAAGGAGTTATCCAGAGAATCCAACAGACCATTGGAGGAGCTATCCTCCAGCTGTGTGGTAGAACCGCCCGAAATAGCACGCTTCTGGATGCGTTTGTCTGCTATCAGACACTAAGCACCCCGAAAGTTGGCTACATCGGACGGTTTCTTCGAGCACACCCCAAGGAAGAACTCGAACAATTCACGTTTTTTATCCATGATCCAATAATGAGAACGAGCTTACAATACTTAGTCCATTTCATACAACTAGGGTTTTCGGAAATACATTATTCCAATACCAAGTTCAGAGTGCGGAATTTAAGCAGCGGAATTAAAATAAACAACTAACGATAAGATACAATGATCCGTCTATGCCTACCAGAAGAATTCTCCACACAACAACCACTCCTCAAGCTGCACCTGCAACAAGGGTAAATAAACCCTGAGTACACAATGTTCTCACAAGACTTACCCGACTAGTAGGAATAATTTTTCGACTCCAAAAGATATGATAAGATTTATGGTTTGCTGGGTTTCCTTTTTACGAAAAGCATTACTAGTAGTGAATCCTTAGGTATATATTTTATTGGCAGTCATGATTAGTTCATTAGCTAATCATTCTATGTAACCACCTGTTCTACTTTCAAGCATGAGTTGAGCAATCAGGTTCATTTATTATCCTTCATCTTTCAGTTCTTACTATGGTGTTAGACCATAGCCAAGTTATACCGCATCACGTGGCGATTCGCGAACCAATGTATCCCAGCTGGGTACTCTGAAACACACGTCCCGCTTGTACCCCAGGCACAAGAAAGACCAACCCACCACTATCCTATTAAGGGGTCCAGGTCCCCGTCCAAACTTGGACTCCAAGCCCCCACTCCTGAGTCCCGGACTCAGTGTGGTGCTTAGACCTCCACCATCCCCGCCTCCAATAAGTCAGTCTAGAAAGAGTCGGAACCTACGACAAGAGAGCAACGAGTCTTCCCGCTCCCAAAAGCAAGTATGTGCTCAGGATATTAAGTCTATGACCTGACTAGAATCCACTGCAACGGACGGTCCTTAACCGACACAGACAGAAAAACAGTGTAACCAAGCTATGCCCCGTTGGCCACGGAACACAACTTATTACACCCACCAATACCCGTACCATATCCCTGCCCGGTCTCCATTTCCTTTCACCATTTTATCATGAGAGTAATAATAATAACCACCTATTATGAGTAACGGTAGGTTACTTACGCTACCGATAGTCCAAGCATGGCAGCTACTCGACCTATGCTAGTAGGACTCATAGGTAGGTTTATCTATGTATGTAGTTTCAACAATAAGCCTATAACGTAAATGTACATCACATATATATATATATATATATATATCTAGTGACTATTCAAAATAAGGGTTATGTACCGGGGCTTGCCTTAGGCAGGCGCGGTGTCAGCTGAGTCAGTCAGTGACGGCTCCGGGACCTCCTCCTTCACGAGGATCTCCTCCTCATACTCTTCGACGATTTCCTCGAACTCGTGATCGCCGATGGTCATGATTTCCGCCAATTTGTTCTCTACATGCATGCGATGATGATGCAACACTTAGTATTTATGTAACAATAACTCTTAAAATAAGAATACGCACACTAAGCTACTAAGTTGTAACACTCTCAGTGTTACATTGTACAATTTTTACTAAAACACTGCATGATCATCATACTTGTTTGTACATGTGAGTAATATAGAGTGGGAATCAATGTATGGCACTTGAAACATTCCTATGAAACAAGAAACAAATGTTACACTTCATGTCGCTTTATATCGTTTAGTATTCTAAGTGAATTTTTATCGAACAAAAATGCTATAGAATGTTTATACGAAACTGTGATAAAGTTCGTAGTACGAGCTTCGGGGGCGACGATAAAATATCTGCGATCAAGGACGAGGTTCACTAGCTAGTATATCAAGTGGCTCAGAAATGGAATTTGACGCGAAACCGTTCGAAGTTTAGTCATTTGCGTAAGTCTGTAAACGGGGCAACGAAGCCATGTTCGGCAATTTTTATAGAACGATTGGCTTAAGAAGTGGTGAGATGTCGTGGCTTAGGTCGATAGCCCTATGTACCCCCTTCAGGATAGAATCACTGGTTTGGCTTTTAGATCATCGTATCGGTCGTGGTAGCAGCTTTAGAAAGCATGCACGACACGTTGTTCACTTTCGAGCGCAGTCACCGCCTCCGCTCGGCCTGGCACCGCTGCTCTGGCTGCCCAACGCGCGCTGCCGCACTGGCCACGTCGCCACTGCCGCGTCTGTGCAACCACGACCGTGCGCGTGGCTCCCTACGCCGCTGGCCGCGGCCTCCTACTGCCACGCTCGGGCGTAGCTCGCGCACGTCGCACGCGCTTTGTCGCCACTGCCCGCCTGTCATCGCAGAGCGCTGGCCGTTCGGCCGTCACTGCCGCCCGGTCATCGTGCTGTTGCGCGCTTGGCTCGCGACTCGCTCACACACGCGCGCACTGGGGTCCGGCGGCCCTAGATGCTCTGCCATCCCATCACGTCCGCCAGAGCCACTGCTCGCCGTCGCGTCTGCCGGCGTGTTCGGCTCGTCCAAACCAGTGTCGCCACTCGCCCGAGCATGCTCACACGCATCGCCTGCACGGCTGTTGTTGCCGTTGACACTCAGCTGCACACGCGTGGCCTTGCCCCCGCCTAACTTCGTCGTCCCATCCGCGCTTCACGCCACACCACTCTGCAGTTCCTGGACATGCCCGCCCCTGTGGCGCAGTGCCGTTGAAAGGTCCTAATGGCTAAAGGGGGGGTGAATAGCCTAATAAAATTTCTACAACAACACTTAACAAAGGTTAGATAATTATGAGGCGAAGCAAGAGTTGCGCTAGCCTACTCAGAATGCAAGCCACCTACCACAATTCTAGTTTAAATAGTCTCTATTCACACAATAGCTATGACACTACCCTATGTTAGTGTGCTCTCAAAGGCTAACTAAAGAGCCACACCAACCAAGCAAGCAAGCTCTCACAACTAGCTACACTAAAGAGCTTGACAACTAGTTTGCGGTAATGTAAAGAGAGTGATCAAGAAAGTTATACCGCCATGTAGATGAAGGAACCAATCAATCACAAGAGTGAATAACAATGAAGACCAATCACCTCGGAATCAAATGATGAACACAATGATTTTTACCGAGGTTCACTTGCTTGCTGGCAAGCTACTCCTCGTTGTGGTGATTCACTCGCTTGGAGGTTCACGCGCTAATTGGCTTCACACGCCAAACCCTCAATAGGATGCCGCACAACCAACATAAGATGAGGATCACACAAGCCATGAGCAATCCACTAGAGTACATTTTGGCTCTTCGCTGGGGAAAGGTCAAGAACCCCTTACAATCACCACGATCAGAGCCGGAGACAATCACCAACCTCCGCTCGACGATCCTCGCTGCTCTAAGCCGTCTAGGTGACGGCAACCACCAAGAGTAACAAGCGAATCCCGCAGCGAAACACGAACACCAAGTGCCTCTAGATGCAAACACTCAAGCAATGCACTTGGATTCTCTCCCAATCTCACAAAGATGATGAATCAATGATGGAGATAAGTGGGAGGACTTTGGCTAAGCTCACAAGATTGCTATGTCAATGCAAATGGCCAAGAGAGTGAGCTTGAGCCGGCCATGAGGCTTAAATAGAAGCCCCCCACAAAATAGAGCCGTTGGGCTCCTCACTGCACTGAACATGGGCCGACCGGACGCTCCGGTCATATTGACCGGACGCTGGACCTCAGCGTCCGGTCGTGCGATGTGCGCCACGTGTCATCGGCTTCAATCGCCGATCGCCTGATTTCAACAGTCAAGTGATGACCGGATGCGTTAGTTAGAAAGTGACCGGACGCTGGACCTCAGCGTCCGGTCGTTTCTAGTAAGGTTTCAAACGTGAATTTTCACGACCGGACGCGTCCGGTCATGCCCGACCGGACTCACCCAGTGTCCGGTCACTCAATGTCTCCTTTGTGCGCCTCACGTTAGCATACGTCAGCACTGATCGGACGCACCCTGCCAGCGTCCGGTCGTAGAGCAACCCAGCGTTCGATCATTTGACCGATGCCAGCGTCTTCGCTGTTACACCTGACCGGACGCGCCGGTCCAACCGATGCCAGCGTCTGGTCACTTCCAGTGACCTCCGTCTTTTCTATCTAGGGCGTCGGTGGAGTTTCTTACCCTTGCTCCCAAACTTCACCACCCTTGATCAAATGTGCCAACCACCAAGTGTATCACCTTGTGCATATGTGTTAGTATATTTTCACAAACATTTTCAAGGGTGTTAGCACTCCACTAGATCCTAAATGCATATGCAATGAGTTAGAGCATCTAGTGGCACTTTGATAACCGCATTCCGATACGAGTTTCACCCCTCTTAATAGTATAGCTATCAAACTTAAATATGATCACACTCTCTAAGTGTCTTGATCACTAAAACAAAATGGCTCCTATAATTTATACCTTTGCCTTGAGCCTTTTGTTTTTCTCTTTCTTCTTTTCAAGTCCAAGCACTTGATCATCACCATGGCATCATCGTCGTCATGTCATGATCTTCATTTGCTTCTCCACTTGGAATGTGCTACCTATCTTATGATCACTTGATAAACTAGGTTAGCACTTAGGGTTTCATCAATTCACCAAAACCAAACTAGAGCTTTCAGCAGTGCCGCCCTCGCCTTGCGTGTCGTGGAGCTGCAGCCGCACGACGGAGTGCCAAACTTGTGCGCGCATCTGGAGGTCGCATTGGTGTCCAGCGTCATGCCAAGCCCACTGCTGTTGCAGCCATATGTTGTTGGGGTCTCAGTTGGAGTTTTCCCCACCGCTGAGCCTATTTAGCCAAGCACCGTCGCCCACCGAATTAGCCGAGGTGCAGTCCATCCCTTTCCAATTCACAATGCGCCTAAATAGCTAGGGTAGTTAGCTTCCTATTGGAGTCATCTCGACAGGTTTCTTTCCTACGGTGAGGTAATGGGGAGAATTTTCCCCTCGGCGGGTCGCCATGGCCGGCGAGACGAGTTCTCGGCCAGGGCGCTGCTCCTTGCTCTTTTGTTTCAATCAAGCACGGCTGTGGCCTCCCCTTGACTCGTTTGCCTTGCCCGTGCAGTGGCTCCACTGACGGTGCTGTAGGTCACCGAGAACGTCCTCTCCGCGGCCGGCGTGAACCAGAACCACCTCGAGCCGTGCCCAACCCGTTGCAGTTCCTCGCGACTTCGCCTAGCCTGTCCGTCACACCGCTGGTGAGGTCCTCTTGCTCCTAGGGTAGCTGGTTGACTCAATTAGGGCCGAGGCTCGCCGGAGCGCATGGCCGCCCCCGACGGACATAGGTAGATGCCGTTTTCGTGGCCGACGCGTTTGAAGGTAGTAGCGGACCAATTAGGACTTCTACATTGTTTAACGCAGTCCGTAGATGGTTAAGGAGTAGCGGTTGAGGTGTTAGGCAAGGTTATTCATCGGCACCGGTGCCACCGCGGCCAAGCACCACTGTGGTGCGTGGCCATGCCTCTGTGCATCACCAATCGGGCTATTTGGTACCTCTATCGGATGCGCTTGGGTTGAGGAGTGTTACGGTGGTGTGAATAGAAGCCATGGAGGTGCGTGCTCGCCGGCGTTAGGCCGGGAGGGTCGCGGTCTCTGTTAAGTCCGGCCAAGGACATCGTGATGTAAATTTAAAGCAAACTAGGGGGTTAAATGCTAGGGTCAGTGAGAGAAGGGAATAGTGGGATGGACTGAGGTTCCATTTGTTGGGAACCCGAGGGCTCTTCTGCTTAATGTAGCGCGCGGGGGTTTTCCCTCTGTGGGCCGCTGCTCGCGTGGGCCATGCTGTGCTGGGCCTCGCCAGTGAGCTGCGCGAGTGTGCGCGCAGGCGTCGCGAGTTGGGCCGGGTCGCTCGTGTGGGCCGCGAATTACAAATCAGTTTCATCTTTCCAGTAAATTTGTTAATGCTTATTCAATTTAGTTTTCAAGCTGAACTTTGATAATTTGTAGTAAATTGTGTAGGGGTCCAAAAATAGTGAAACCAATTTTGTTAGGTTCACAAAAATACCATCTACTTGTTAGTGTAGTTAGATTATAGTTAGCTATGACAATGGTAGGTTCATAAATTCAAACTAAAGAGCTTAGTATTATATAGATTAATATTTGTAGGAATTTTTGTGGTAAATTGGTGATAGTTATAGCTATGAAAATTTTATAGTAGACTCACTAGATTATTATGTATTTGTTGTAAATTTTGTAGTTCTAGAGTAAGTCGATAAATAGAGTAGCTATTATTCTTGCTTTATCATATATAGCGTAAATCAGTATTAGGAGTAAGAATACCTATAGTTGCTATAATAATAAATGTCATACTTCATACTTGTTATAGGTAACAATAGATAACTTAGTACCATGCTCGGTAGCACTAGCTTAGTAGTTAGATAGATGTACTTTTATTTTAAGAGTTGTTGTTGCTATATTACTAAGTATTGCATCATCATTTCATGCATGTAGATCACGAGTTGGTAGAGTTCATGCCCGTCGACGAACAGGAGTACGAGGAAGTCATTGAGGAGTACGAGGAGGAGATCCTCATGCAGGAGGAAGCTCCGGAGCCTGTTGGTGCTGACTTTGCTGACCCGTCGCCTGCCCAAGGCAAGTCCCGGTGCATAACCCCTATTTTAATGATAACTGAATATATATATAATGTGCATTTAAGTTACAGGTATTTTATAGAAACTACATGCATAAATATATCTACCCATGAGTCCTACTAGTATAGGCCGAGTAGTTGCTATGCTGATATCGGTAGCGTGGGTAACCTATCATTACTAACAAATATGTGATAATTATAATCACTCATGATAAATGATGGAAATGATAAATGGTGACCGGACAGGGATATGGTTTGGGTACTGGTGGGTGTAAAGGGTTATGTCCTGCAGCCAACAGGGCATAACTCGGTTATATTTTTTCCTGTCTGTGTCAATTAAGGACCGATCGTTGCATAAGGCATCATGGGCAAGTCACAGATTTATTATCCCGAGCACATACTTGGGTATGGGCACAGGGAAGACTCGTTGCTCTCTTGTCGTGGATCCAGCTCTTTCTGGACCGACTGATTGGAGGCGGGGATGGTGGAGGTCCTTGCACCGCACTAAGTCCGAGACTCAGGAGTGGGGGCTTAGAGTCCAAGTTTGGACGGGGACCTGGACACCCAGGACAGGAGGGTGATGGGTTAGTCCTGCTTATGCCTGGGGTGCAAGCGGGGCGAGTGTTTTCAGGGTACCCAGCTGGGGGCATTGATTCATGAATCGCCAGGCAATCCGGTACGGCTTGTTTTGTGTCTAGCACCGTAGTAAGAACATGAAAGATGAAAGGTGATGAAAAGGAAATCTGATTGCTTACCACTTGCTTGAAAGTAGAACAGGTGCTTATACAGACTGGATAGATAATAACTTAATACGGCTGATAAAAATAACAGAAATAAGGACTCACTATTAGTATTGCTTTCTGCTAAAAGAAAACCAGCAAACCATAAAGCTTATCATATTCCTTAGAGTCGAGAAATTATTCCCACTAGTCGGATAAGTCTTGCGAGTACATTGTGTACTCAGGGTTTATTTACCCCTGTTGCAGGTGATGCATGAGAAGTACCTTTGTGTGGAGGATTCTTCTGGTGGGCTCAGACGAATCCTCGTTCTTATCGCTAGATGTTTATTTTATATTCCGCTGTTTATCATTCCACAATCTGACATTTGGTATTGTAATAATGTAATTTTAAGAAACTCTGATGTATGAAATTGACAAGTATTATAACTTGTTCTCATTATTGGATCCTTGGGAAAAATGTGGATCTTTCGGGTTTTCCCTTGGGGTGTGCCCGACGGATACCACCCGCTGTAGCTTGCTTTCGGGGTGCTTAGTGTCTGGTGGAAAACGAGCACCTCCTTAAGCGTGTTATTTCGGGTGGTTCTGTCACATAAGCTAGCTCTAATGATTAAGGCACTAAGCTAACTATCATCTTTACCAAGCAAAGTATTGGGTTCAACTAACAAACACATAACTTTACAAATGAAGGATATATCTTTACTTCTACTAATGATTTAATGTATATTTGAAACAAATAGCATTTAACTACCCTAATGATTAGTCTATTCTAAAGCTACAAAAATTACAGTGGGCACATAATAATACAATGAAGCTACCATAAAAATTTTAGGACTAAAGCTATCACCAATTTACCACAAAAATTCCTACAATATTTAACATAATAATATTAAGCGCTCTCAAATGATTTAATAAGCCTTAGCATCAACTCAGACCTGCATAATCTAGTTATACCATCAGATAGACAACATTTTTAGGAACTCAATAAAAAAAATTCACAATTTTTGGACACCTATGCGAATTGATATTAATTTTCAAAGTTCAGCTCAGAAATTAAAACATAAAGCTATTTCTAATTCCATAAGAAAAGGAAAAACGAATTCACCAGCGTGGCCCACAACCACGCGGACTCGGCCCACTTGCGCACAGTGCGTGCGCAGGCATGGCCCACGCACACAGGCTGGCCCGCGGCGGGAACACCCTCGTAATCTCCCTCCTTTACAACAATATGGTCCTCGACCATCCCCGCGCGCGGCGAGCTGTGGCACTGGCGCTTGCGCCCGCCACACGGGACCCACACCGACCTATCTACGAGGCCGACGCTCACCTAGGGTTTGACGCTAAGCGATGGGTGGTGGCTGCAAAAACTGAGACACAGTAGAAGGGCCTTTCCACGACGGCGGGCACCCTGTGGCAATAGCGACGGTATTTCGGTGAGCCACAGTATTAACAAGGCAGTAGGGATAGCGGGTGAGCAACAGGGACTCACCACTAACCTAGCGGAGGTGATGGTTCGGCCGGAGATGCCCCGAGCGAGCCTGACCGCGTGCATGTGGCGAGCTCGACGGTGAACCGCAGCGACACGGCCGTGCCAGCGGCGAGGAGGCAACAGTAGAGGTGCGACTTAGGTGCGCATGACGAGGAGGGGTTCTAGGCGGGGCTAGTGGTGCAGCTAATTCGGCTCGAGACATTGAGGAGGGGGCTGGCCATGGTGAGGGCGGTGATGGGTCTTAACAGCACGGTGGCAGGGCGAAGCTCCAAATTGGAGCTTGACCTTGCATGGTTCAAGTCTGGGTGGACGTGAGAGCGCAGGCGCAGGCACGTGGAATTGATGGGGGGTGGCTTCTCGCATGCAGGCGGGTTGGCGCAGCTCAGCGGCGGCAGCAAAGAAGAGGACAGGGGAGGGGAGGGAGACGGTGAGGACGCAGTCAAGGCTCGGCCTGTGCTTGCTTGGCGGGACGTGGTTTATGCGACGGCAGCGGCGTTGTCGTGGCGCGGCACGGAGGGCAGCAGCAACGCGCGGCAACGGCAGCAGGCGGGGGCAGCGCGACGTGGCGAGTCGGGCAGCCATTGCTTCGCGTGGCGGCGGCCCGAGGCGGCCAGTGATGTGGCCAGAGCGCGGGTAGCTCCGGCCGACCAACGCGCGGCCACGCGCACGCTTGCGCGCACCGAGCGCCACGACGTCTAGGTCGCTCGGCATGGTGATCGTGTCCAGCCAGGAAAAACAGCCCGAGAACGCGCTGTGCAAGGATATTAAAGCGTTTGAAACAACTACACAGTTGATCCAATCCCCAGACTACCTTCACTACTCTAAAGAGGGCACCTTAGGCTATCAACAAGAGCTAAAGAACGACACAACTCCTAAACTCAATTTTTACTGAATAAATTACCAAACATAGCTTTGTCAATCTATTTTCAGACTTAAGAAATTGACTAAGTCTTGAGTTGGATTTGCTTCAAATTCGGTTTTCAAGCTATTAGAAATGTTAGCTAGCGTTATTATCTTGTTAAAACAAAAGTTACACTATCTTCTACAAAATATGTACTTCAAACTTTATTAAGGTGTCACATATATGTTTTATAGCGTTTTTGTTCAATAAAAATTAATTAACATCTCTGCTTGTTAACTTTATAAATCGTGAATTAACTTTTTGTTTTACGATTTAGGACTCATTTAAGTTACAATGCTTTACCAATCATCACACAATATCACTTAAGCATGATGTTCACGAGTGATTTACTGTATAACACTGCCTCATCTCCGCCTCCAACCCCGATGCCATCCTCGCCCTGCTCTCCGGCGCCGGCCTCTCCCGCGCCGACATCGCCGCCGTCGTCTCCGCGGACCCGCTGCTCCTCCGCGCTTCCGTAAATAACATCGCCCCACGCCTTGTCGCTCTCCGCGACCGCGTCGGTATGTCTACTCCGCAGATCGCTCGTTTCCTCCTGGTCGACTCACGCTCTCTCCGCCGCGGCGACGTCGCTCCCAAGGTTGAGTTCTTCATCTCCTTCTTCGGCTCGTTTGATCGGGTCCTCGTGGTCGCAAAGGGGAACAGGAGCCTCCTCAATGTGAGCCTTGAGAAGATAATCAAGCCCAACATAGCTTTGTTTCGTCAACGCGGTGTTCGAGACATTGCTAAGGTGTGTTTACAAAACCAATGGGTGCTTACCTTCAAGCCGGAACGCGTGAAGGAGTTCATGCTGCGGGCAGAAGAACTTGGGGTACCTGCCGCGTCGCCGTTGTTCAGGCAAGCAGTGGCAATCGTCGCCAGTGTTTCCAGTGAGAAGGTTGCTGCCAAGTTTGAGTTCTTTAAGAGGACTCTTGGTTGTTCTGACTCTGAGGTTTCCATTGCAGTGTCCAAGATGCCATGTATATTAGGATTATCTGATGCGACTCTTCTTCGCAAGATCGAGTTCCTGGTCAATGAGGCTGAGATGGAGCCACACTATATTGTGCAAAGGCCTATCCTGCTCGCATTTAGCTTGGAGAAACGGCTAGTTCCCCAGCATCATGTCTTGAAAGTGCTGCAGGAAAAGGGATTGCTGAATAGCAATATGAACCTTTTCTCATTAGCTCATCTTACAGGAGAAGCTTTCAAATTGAAGTTCATCGACTGTCACGAGGACTCTGTTCCTGGCCTTGCAGATGCCTATGCTGCAGCTTGTGCTAGTATTGTGCCCTCAGTGTGATCGATTGCCAAATTAGACCTGCTGGCCTGGCTGCTGTAGTTGATTTGGAAGTGTTGCCCATCTGAACAATCTGAACCATGTCATTTGTACTGCTAATTAGTTGCCTCCGCTTATTATATTGGTTCTAAACTTCAGTGTTATGTTGACTTGAAAAGTTGCACGAGTTACAACTGCAATGCGAGAGCTGCAAAATGCGGTTTGGTTCTTCTTGTTCTTTTTTGTTGACCCCGATCCTTGCAAGGACTGGATTCACCCAATGGCTGGACAGCAAGTTCCCTGAGACGGCAACCAGGCGCATGAACTACCCTGTGGACCATGTGGAGACACTCGAGTGACAGGTCGCCATCCTCCAGGAGGAGCTCCGCGAAGGTGGATGGTGGAACTGCAACTCATGCTCATTAGCAGCTGTTTCTGTATTCTGGATACGATCTCTAGTGATCCCTGACTGCTCATAGTCCACTTAAGTTATGGTTATTTATGAAGGAGCTGTGTTTTCACTTATTCTGGATCCTCAGTGCGCATGTTTGTTAGTTTCTTCATCTGCATAGTATACATGGCTGAAGATTATCCTGAACTTACTTTTTCTTCTATGGATAAATCTTTATTATTGCCAGTATTAGCTTATAACCATTTTTATCATCATGTTCTTACCAGCTGATGTTTTGCATATATCTCACAAGCTGATTTTTTTGTTTGTTTCTACTAATGCTTAGATTGTACTTTGCTGTTGCTGACTCTAGTAGTTTCAGGTAGTGGCCTAAAGTGTTACTGAGAAGAAAGTGTCTATGAAACATGTTTTAAAAGCTGGTGTTGTAAGGTCCAAGGAGGTATTCTTGATTCTAAACAACGTTTTGGGTGCCATGGACCTCTGCCCATGTGCAAAAGATGGTTGTCTGTTTGGCGTGTAAGCTGGGAACGAGATACCGACAGCACCTTTTGCTTCGAGCTGCGTCTTAAACTCCGGATCTCTGGAGGACTCCTTCGTTGATGATTGTGTGATGGATTGTGAAATTAGACCTGCTGGCCTGCCTGCTGTGGTTGCTTTGGAGGTGTTGCATCAGGTTATGTATGTTGGATTTAGATATGGTGTCTGTCACACTGAATAATCTGAACTACTAGTTTCAGGTAGCCTAAATTGCTACTGAGAAGAAACTCTATGAAACAATTTTTAAAAGCTGGTGTTGTAAAGGCCAACGAGGTATTCTTGATACTAAGAAATCGTTGTCTGTTTGGTTTTCTGTTTGGCCTGTAAGCTGGGAATGAGATACTAACAGCTCCTTTTGTTTCGAGCTGCTTCTTAAACCCCGGCGGATCTCTGGGGGACTACTTGGACCTTGGTTGATTGTGATGGATTGCCATATTAGACCTGCTGGCCTGGCTATGATTCTATGGGCTAGCCTATGATTCATACAGGACTGGTACCGTATCTTGATTCTATGGGCTATGATTCATTTGATTTAATTTGTGGCAAGGTGGAGGAAGCTAGTAGCACAGTTATAATAATTTCCAAACATGTTTTCAGTTATATATTTCTGTCCAAATGCACAAAAACAGAACATATGCATATCATACAGCATACCTGGCAAGTTTGAAGAATTTTTTAGCTCTTTAGACAATTATAAAATGATGAAAAGGAAGAAAAGGCAAATTGGCTTTCATTTTTCATCATTTTCAGCTAGCGAGTTACTGTGCCATGCTTGCCTTACACAGTGTTGGTAACTTGGTAAGGAGCATGCTAAGATCACCAATAAATTACAATCACGTGTTTATTATTGCAATGAAAAATTCTGAAAATGGTAAGGACGGCTATCCTTAATTTAAGAAAACATATGTGCTGCTTATGGCTGTGGTCAGCAGTCAGCTATCAGGGAACATATTGCTTAAGGCTGTGGAATTTTCTTTCACTGTTGTGGCCACGCTCATTGCCTGTCGAGGCACTGGTTGTTTGTTAAGTACAAATTATCATAGCTCAGAAGAAATGCTTGTCACAATGTCACTCATTGTTCTGAATGATTTTGATAGAATTTCTAGTACTTAATGGGTAGACTGAGAGTTCTTATTGCTGTGTAATCATGATCTGCACTTTGTTTTTTTGGAAATGAACCCAGTTTGCTTTAGTTATATACACCCTTCTTTTTTCTGCTCTTCAGTTAGTCAATTTGCTTGTGCAAGCTAGAGTTTTTATCCTGCATTTCTTTATTTGCTTGCTGGATAACTGAAATTTGGTTGTGCTGCTGTTCCAAGTCACTCTGAAGATTCTTGATTTGAGCCTCAGATTCTTCTATAGCCAGTGCTACATTTGTCTCCTGTTGAAGTACTGTAACCTCATTATACACATCGGTCTTTGTGCTTGAGTTTTTTTTTTTTTTTTTTTTGGCTGAGGATCTGGTCACGATGATATTGCAAATAAGAAAAATCTTGGACATCTGTGTAGAAGTCAAAGGTTGAATGCCTACTATATTTTAGACCTTTGGATTGGACTTTTTTTTGTTTGGAGATGGGAATACCGTACCTTGAAATCCTGGCTCCGCCACTGGCCGAGAAACCCTTTTCTCTTTCATTCAACTCTTTGCATCCATGCATAAATGGGTGGTGCACAACAAGCACACGATGACTTTGCTGCAGGTTTGTATGCATGTCTTCTCTTGCAAAGTTGAGCGTCATTGTTGGTAACTTTTACCAAATAATAAAGTGCGTGCGCGTCACTGCTGTTGGAGTTGGAGCACATACACCATCATAGGATTACTTGCTGCTGGCTTGTAATTTGGCTCCATGCAATGCAATGCCATGCACCTATAGCTAGCACTAGCAGCATGCATCATCTGTGTCTGTCTATACCTTGTCTCTAGCTTGGAATCATCCCATTTTCTCTTATGAAGATCAATCTACCTTTGGACTTCAGTGAGTCAATCATCAGTTTAATTTATCGCAGCTTTAATTTGCAGGCTTTGAGAATTCAGCTTGTGCTTGTGCGTGCATGAGAAAAGGAAGAAGACAGAGCAGCTACTAGCTAGCAGTATGTAGCAGGAGTAGGTGATAACTAACTGATGACCTTAACTGGTTAGGCGCGCGGTGATAGATGGATGTCTTTGATCCGTTTCGCAGGCTGCCATCGTCGTCAAGGTTCGGTTTGACAAAAAGATTCTGAAGCTTCTGGTGTGCGTTGTTTGTAAGCAAATGTGTTGTAATCAATTTAATTTCTTGCTGAACCATTCGGTGTACTGAATCATGTTCTTACCCATTCGGTGTACTGAATGCAGCAAGAAACCTGGAACCGAGAAGCAGGATTCTGCAGTAGTGCTTATCCATATGTGTACTTACCATGTAGTGAATCGTGTGCTTACCCATGGGTTGCCATGGGTGCAACGCACCACGTGGGTTGGGTTGGGGGGTGAAAACGAGTTGGGTTGGGTTGGGTTGGATTAACCCCCCTTTTTTTTGAACAAACTATCTGATTTTGTGGGTTTGGGATTTGGGTGGAGTGGGAACGGCGTGGGTTCTCGCCCATGAGCAGGGCTATCTGTAATGCTGGCTAGTTTAGTTTGTTTCGTTGCCTGATGTTACGGCTGCGCAGGGGGCAAGAGTGGGAGGTTGCTGGCCGTGGCTTGAATCCTCGGCGGCGGACAGGCGGCGCCGTGGCCGGCGCCTGGACTCTGAGCGACAAGGAGGAGACGGTGAACAGTGCTACGGCTGGGCATCCAAGGGAGACGGTGAGTCTCAATCCCAGGTTAACTCTTCATTAATCAAATGGTTTGCCTTATAGGCGGATTACAAGCATGCCACTAATTTAGGGATAACAAACTAAACATGCATAACAAACTAAACATGCAGCTAACAGACTTGCAACAAACTCCATGCAAAGCTCCTGTGATCTAACCGACTGAAGCTGATCCAATCCAACTGAAGCCGCCCCCTAGCCACTGTTGGCGCGTTGCCTCCTCTGGTACACTTGGCCTACTATAACATCTCTCCCCCCTCGGCAAACAGCTCGTACTCGAGCTGGAACGAGGGGTAGGCTGCCCTGAACGCCTCGACAGATTCCCAAGTTGCCTCGGACGCCGGCATGTTGGCCCACTGGACGAGGATCTGCCACTCGCCGCGCCGAAGGCTGGAACGTAGGACCCGTTCTGGCTGTTGTAGTGGCCTGCCATGTTGGAGAGGAGGTAGAGCCGGGAGAGTAGCCGGCGGAGCGCCGCGGAACGGCTTTAGGATGCCGACATGGAAGACGTCGTGTATCCTGGCGCCGTCCGGGAGACGCAGGCGATAGGCCACCGGTCCGATGCGTTCTAACACTTGGTAGGGCCCCGCGTACTTGGGGGCCAATTTGCCACGGGGCCGGGGACCAGGGATTTGGTGGGCCGATGCAGCAGGCGAAGGAGCACCCAATCCCCCACCACGAACTCCAATTGTCGATGATGGGCGTCGTAGTGGCGACGAGCATACTCCTGTGCCTCGAGGAGGCAAGCGCGCACCTCCTGCAGGAACTCGTCACGGCTGGAGAGCAGAGCGTCGACGGTGTCCGTGTTAGCCGAGGCCGGCGCATAGGACAGTAGTTCCGGGGGGTCCCTGCCATAGACGACTTTGAACGGCGTCGTGCGGAGCGCCAAATGGAAGGAAGTGTTGTAGCAGTACTCCGCCCACGAAAGCCAGTCAAGCTAGTCCCGCGGGCGATCGCCGGTGATGCACCGGAGGTACATGGCGATGGTCTTATTGACAGCCTCCGACTGTCCGTCCGTTTGGGGGTGGAAGGCGGTGCTCAGCCGCAACTAGACGCCGGCGCGGTGGAACAGGTCACGCCAAACGTGACCGGTGAACACCGGATCGTGGTCACTGACTATGGAGTCAGGAAACCCATGTAGCCGGACGATCTCGTGGAAGAATGCTCGAGCCACTGACGTTGACGGGTGCCCCAATGGGATGAAGTGGGCGAACTTGGAGAATATATCCACCACTGTAAGAATGACGCTCTTGCCATGCACCTTGGGCAGTGCCTCAATGAAGTCCATCGCGATGTCCGCCCATACGCGGGACGGCACCGGCAACGGCTGGAGAAGCCCCGCGGGGTGCAGTGCCTCCGTCTTGTTCCGCTGGCAGGTGGAGCAGGCGCGGACGAAGTCGCTGATGGTGCGGCGGTCGTGGTCGAGGTAGAAGGTGGAGCGGAGGCGTTGCAGCGTTTTCTGGATGCCCTCGTGGCCCGCGGTGTGGGTGAGCTGCAAGATGTCAGGAAGTACAGCCGACGCGGGAGGCACGAAGACGCGACCATCGTAGATGATGAGGCCATCATGGACACTCCAGTCCCCACCATGAGTGCCTGCCGTGACGGCGTCCCAGCGTGCCCACAGCTCCACGTCCTGGGCGAGCTCCTGGCGTAGGTCGTCGTAGAGGGCGAACGTGGGCATAGACATAGTCGCCAGGAGAGAGGTGTCGCCGTCACAGGTCATGGACAGGGCCGTTAGAAGGGGCGTGTCGCCGTCGCGGCGCGACAGCGCATCGGCAACCGTGTTCTGTCGCCCGGGATGGTACTCGACCCTGAAATCAAAACCAAACAGTTTGCTAATCCATTGGTGTTGTGGAATGGTTGACAACCGCTGATCCAGCATATATTTGAGGGCGTAGTGGTCGATGCAGACGATGAACGCGCGCCCCCATAGATAGGGGCGCCAATGCCGCACCGCTTGAACGAGGCCGATGAGCTCGCGCTCATATGCGGCCACCTTGAGGTGCCGGGCCGCGAACGGTCGACTGAAGAAGGCGAGTGGCCCCGCGCCCTGGTGAAGTACCGCACCGAAGCCCGACCCAGATGCATCACAGTCCACCACGAACTCTTTGCTGAAGTCGGGGAGATGTAGGACATGAGCATCGGACAGGGCGGCCTTCAAGGCCGCGAACGCCGCCTCAACGGCCACAGACCACTGGAACGCGTCCCATTTGAGTAGCTGGGTGAGTGGACCCACGATGGCGCCGTAGTTCTGAATAAAACACCGGTAGTATCCGGCCAAGCCCAGGAACTGATGAGTACAGGCCCGATCTTCCGAGAGGTAGCCGGTAAGTTCGATTTGTGGAGATCTCGATGTTGGCGATCCAGCTTCAAATCAGACGCGATTCGAACCCTGCAACCATTACACCACTACTCCGTTGGTTATCAACCAAGCACAACTTGATTGACCTCGCCAAGAAGGCTTTTCCTGCAAGCGAATCGAAGAGCACAAGCAAGAAGGTAAAACACGCAATCTGATATTGCAAATATGAATGACGTGAATATCAATAGAGGGTTCTAGAACTCGGTTCCAAAGGACTAATCGACATAGTGGAGGAGATCAAGAACGGGGGCCCTAGATCACTGTAAAAGGATTTGTCACCACAGTTACAATGAACGATTCTATTTCTCGATGGAAAACTAAACTCTAAACAAAACCCAATTGTGTAGCAGTTGTGACGGCTGTGTTTATAGTCTAAGACTCGACCTAGGGTTGGGGACGGCCAGGGATTGGGCGCCCACAACTTGGGCTTAAGGCCCGACACGATACATGGCCAAGTTGGCCCAAATAGGTGACACAGCACCTTGCCGTGGTCACACAGAATGATCCACGGACCTTCTGGAGCTGGGACCAGATCCAAAACGACGGCGTCGTCATCCCCTTTCCAACGCATCCAAGAACGGCACGTTTCGATGTCGTATGAGAAAGTTATGACCGAAACAGTGACGACGTGTCTGCTGAATCCGAGGGCGACGTGGCAGCTGAGTTGGGAACGAATTGCAACTTGGGGAAGACCATGGCGTCGGTGTGTCTAGCATGGCGATGTCCTCATCATCCTCCCCTTCTCGAATTGGAGTCGTCCTCGACTCCATCTTGGCGATGTCCTCATCATCCCCTCCTTCTAGAATTGAAGTCGTCCTCGACTTCATCCCATCATCAGCGAACTCCTGCAAAAGGTTAGTGACAGCAGGCAATGCACCAGACATAAAAGGTTGACAAAACATAGTATAACATGGTGCATCAGGATTATCACATAACGCAGCAGTAGCAGAAGTTGTAGCAAGAAAAGCACCTCCTTTTAACTTAATCCCATTATTTTTAGCAATGTCTGTTGGAGGTTTATTTTTAATCTCATTAGCATGTTTAATAATATCCGTAGGAGACAAAGGCAGCAATGTAATTTTCTTGTCCTTATGTATGATAGTGTATGTATTAGTTCTACCATGGTGTAAAGCATCATTATCAAATTGCCATGGTCGACCTAACAAAATGGAACAAGCTTGCATAGGGACAACATCAAAATCAGCAGTATCATGACAAGAGCCTGTGAAAAAGCTAATGCGTGCTGATTTAGTTACCTTAGTCTTACCACTATTATTGAACCATTGAAGTTTATATGGATACGAATATTGTCGTGTGGTCAAGCCAAGCTTGTCAACCAAATCTGAACTCACCAAGTTGTTGCAACTCCCGCCATCAATGATAGTGAGAACACGACAACCCTGCACAATGAGATACATGTGGAACAAATTGTGGCGTTGGATCTTCATCTCTTCTTCATGTCTCACACGTGTACTCAACACACGCTGCACAAGAAGGCTAGGGTAGTCCACGGCAGCAGCCACGGAGTCAATGGTGATGGCCTCCTTGTCTTGATCGCCCTCGGTGGGATCTGCATCAATGTTAGCAGCAAGGGCTAAATCATCTTCAACATCACTAGCACTTACATATCCATCCTCGGTAGCAATGAAAGAGCGACGACTGGGGCACTCCTTCATGACATGTCTCATGCCTTTGCATCGGTGGCAAATGATTTTAGAGCTGAACGAGGAGGAGCTAGTAAAAGCACCCGGAGTGGCACCTTTCTTCAGCTGTGGAAACTGCACATTAGACAATTTACTTACCCCGGAAGAAAATGGAGGTGTAGATGGCTGTGGTGCAATAGGAAGCTTGGGCGTCTCCGGCTCAGAACGCTGCTGAAAATTCCTCCCATTGTTAGACCTGAAAGGCTGGTGTTGTTTGCGTCCCTGTACTTCTCGTTCTGCCTTAATAGCAAGATGATACAATTGGGAAAAATTGCGCCATTCTTTGTAATCAAGTATGTTCTGTATATCATGGTTTAAACCACCAAAAAATCTAGCACTAGCATCATTATCATCTTCATTTATACCACAACGTGCTAAACCAATAAGCAATTCTTGATAGTATGCTTCTACTCCTTTATCACCTTGTTTTAAAGTTTGTAGTTTCAAATGTAAATCACGTTGGTAATAAGGAGGAACAAAACGAGATTTCATACGTTGCTTTAAAACATTCCAAGTTTGAGGCACATCAGCAGCATTATTGGCATTGCAAAGATCACTCCACCAGAACAAAGCAAAATTAGTAAACTCACTAGTAGCAAGTCTAACTCTATGCTCAGCGGGAACATTATGAGAATCAAATTTTTGTTGAACAGCAAGCTCCCAATCTAAATATGCCTCTGGATCAACATTACCAGCAAAAGGAGGTAGACTAAATTTAATTTTAGCAAAAAGATCATTATTACCATGATTATTACCTTCCATACCGCGACGATTGAAGTTGAGGCGGCGACGGGCACCACCGTCAGCATACGCATCTTCATCACCAAAAGCATCCGCATCTTCATCATCAGCACGATAAGGTGGAGGGCGTTGCTCAAGCTGTTCAATGCGGGTGACCAGATTGTTCACGTTGCGCGTCAGCTCGGTCATAAGATTGCGTTGTTCAGTCATGAACGTTGTAAGCTCGCCCTTGGACACGCACTCATTGAAGTCCGTCGGAGTTCCTGCCATGGTTAAAAGATAGAAAAAGACAACACCAAAGTATTATCCCTATCAACTAAAAGGAAACAAGTGGTGGTGGTGGTGATGGTGGTGAAAGTGGAATGCAAAATCACAAGCAGCTTACCATCGTCTTGCCTGTATTCTTACCAACGTCAAATAGGAGCAAAACCAAAGTGGCAAAGCAATCTGTTGTGGAGCGTGGGTAACAGTTGCAAGATGAACCTGTGCTGATAGAAGAATATGTGGAGCTATGGGTAGGCACACAATATGACAGCAAGGATTAGCAATTAACGAATGCAGATTAATGATTGTTCAATCCGGATCCAAAGTACAAATCACAGGTGCTGGCTAAGATGTGACGAGACATAGTGCAACAAAGTGAAAATAAAGGACGATCGAAAGAACTCACAGAACAAGCAAATAGCCCGGATTTCTCCTTTTTTCCTGAATTTTTTCCCGGATTTTTCCAAAAGGCACTAGTAGGAAACAAACTTTTTTTTTATTTTTTTACTATTTTTTATATACTTTTCTCTGAACAAGGATCACAAAAGATGCAACCACAAAAATTGGCACCTACAACTGAGGTGGGATGTGGTCTACAGAAATTCAGCACGTTCTCTGAAAAGCGTGCAAAAACTTTGACAATTTTTTTTCTATATTTTCCTGAATTTTTTTGGCAATTCTGATGAAACCAAACAGGGCAAAGCCAGTTTGGGTCGGCTCCAAATGGTGTCAAGAAGCTGCTGAAAAAATTTTAGATTTTTCGGATAAACGAACGAAAAGTTATGCCTGTTTTACCGAAGGTATCTCAAGGTATGTTTTTCGGGAGGCACAACACGGTGGCGGCAGTTAGGGCAAAGCGTCCCGAAACTCTAACACCGATCACAGGATCGTCACTGTGACTAACAGCAGTAGGTATTCGCCTGATGATGTAAGGAGGGCTACGATGCAGGCAAAATAAGAGCGGCTGGCAACCTGTCTAGGGTTTGCGCGGCGGCGAGAAGTTACACAAGGTGGCTAGCGGGGCAAGTCGAGTAATGTGGTGGCTTTAACTTGTTGTTTGGGAATGGTGGATGGGATAGCGGCGGAAAACAAAAATCACAGCAACGGGCGATTGAACTACGACCACGAACACAATCCTAAACCAACAACAAGACTCAACCACGGACACAAACTCAACAACACGAATCTGAAATGAAATTGCAAAGGCACAAAAGGCGATAGGACAGCGGAAATTGAAATATTTTTGGGCTTTTTGTAGACTCTAGGTAATGAACAAATATGAATCTAAGACAAACGAGATTATACCTCGCGGTAAACCTGAAAGCTCTGATACCAATTGATGAGTACAGGCCCGATCTTCCGAGAGGTAGCCGGTAAGTTCGATTTGTGGAGATCTCGACGTTGGCGATCCGGCTTCAAATCAGACGCGATTCGAACCCTGCAACCGTTACACCACTGCTCCGTTGGTTATCAACCAAGCACAACTTGATTGACCTCGCCAAGAAGGCTTTTCCTGCAAGCGAATCGAAGAGCACAAGCAAGAAGGTAAAACACGCAATCTGATATTGCAAATATGAATGACGTGAATATCAATAGAGGGTTCTAGAACTCGGTTCCAAAGGACTAATCGACACAGTGGAGGAGATCAAGAACGGGGGCCCTGAATCACTGTAAAAGGATTTGTCACCACAGTTACAATGAACGATTCTGTTTCTCGATGGAAAACTAAACTCTAAACAAAACCCAATTGTGTAGCAGTGACGACGACTGTGTTTATAGTCTAAGACTCGACCTAGGGTTGGGGACGGCCAGGGATTGGGCGCCCACAACTTGGGCTTAAGGCCCGACACGATACATGGCCAAGTTGGCCCAAATAGGTGACGCAACACCTTGCCATGGTCACACAGAATGATCCACGAACCTTCTGGAGCTGGGACCAGATCCAAAACGACGGCGCCGTCGTCCCCTTTCCAACGCATCCAAGAACGGCCCGTTTCGATGTCGTATGAGAAAGTTATGACCGAAACAGTGACGACGTGTCTGCTGAATCCGAGGGCGACGTGATAGCTGAGTTGGGAACGAATTGCAACTTGGGGAAGACCATGGCGTCGGTGTGTCCAGCATAGCGATGTCCTCATCAGGAACCCGTGCAAGCCCCGAACAGAGCGCGGCTGCGGCCAGGCCTTTACGGCATCCACCTTGGAGCGGTCCATCGCGACGCCCTCGGGCGAGATCACGTGGCCAAGGTACTGGACCGACGACGAGGCAAATGCGCACTTGGAGCATTTAAGGTGCAGTTGATGTTCGCGTAGGACATCGAAGACAGCGCGGAGGTGCTGCAGGTGCTCGGTCCAAGATGTGCTGTAGATTAGGATGTCGTCGAAGAAGATGAGCACGCAGCGGCGCAGGAAGGGCTTGAGGACGAAGTTCATCTGGGCCTGGAACGTTGATGGCGCATTTGAGAGGCCGAATGGCATGACCAGGAATTCGAAGTGGCCATGGTGTGTGCGGAACACCATCTTGGCCACGTCCTCCGGATGGACACGGACTTGGTGATACCCGGAGCAAAGGTCGAGCTTCGTGAAGAAGCGTGCGCCATGAAGTTCGTCCAGGAGTTCCTCTACCATGGGAATAGGGAACTTGTCCTTCACCGTGGCAGCGTTGAGAGCCCTGTAGTCGATGCAGAATCTCTAGGTCTTGTCTTGTTTCTTAACCAGAAGGACAAGCATTGAAAACAGGGAAGTACTGGGCCAGATGATGCCCTGCTGCAGCATAGCCTCACACTGCACCTCCAGCTCATCCTTTTGTAGCTGGGGGTACCTATAAGGACGTACGGCTACCAGATCAGTGGCCGACTTGAGATGGATGTGGTGGTTACACGGACGTGCTGGCGGTAGGATGGACGGAGGGTCGAAGATGTCGGTGTAGGCGTCCAGTAGCCGCTCCAGGAGCTATGACTCTGTGCCGTGGGTGGCGTGGACGCGAGCAGCGTGGAGATGGCCCGTCGGTGGGATGTCCGTGCGGGTCGACCCGATGCCCTTCCACAGAACGCGCTGGCCGCGGTGGTTGAATGCCATGCAGAGGTCGTCGAAATCCCACAAGATGGGGCCCAGGGTACATAGCCATGTAACACCAAGGACCATGTTGTATCAGTCGAGGGGAATGGAGTAGCAGTCCACCATGAAATGTTCCTCCCCTATCCACAGAGCGACGTTGTGGGCAAGACCCCGACAGGCCACGTGGTCGCCGTTGGCCACGACGACGTGGGCGCCGTGGCTGTCCTGGAACTGGAGCCCGGTGCGCCGAGCTGCTGAGGTGCTGACAAAGTTGTGGGTGGAGCCAGAGTCGAGCAACGTCGTCAGCTCATGCGTGCCGATCCGAACGCAGAGTTGCATGGTGTCCTCCGCGCGGATCCCCGTGATAGCGGAAAGGGATATGAGCGGCTCGTCGGGGTCGAACGGAGCGGCCGAAACAGTCGAGGCCGCCGGCCCGGTGTCCTCATCTTCGGGCTCCTGTACGATGTAGTCTGCCGCCTCGAGGAAGAAGAGGCGTGCGCACTTGTGGCCGCGGACGTAAGGTTCGTCGTAATTGTAGCAGAGCCCCTGCTTACGGCGTTTGGCCATCTCATCCGGGGACAGCCTCTTGTTGACGCGCGGTGGTGGAGTTATGGCCGATGGCGACGAAGCCGCGGACGCGGCCTGAGAGCCCACAGGAGCCGGAAGGGCCGCGGGCGCGCCCCTGGGGCGCCGGTGTGGCTGTGCAGGAGCCGGTAGCGCGGGGAGGATCGGTGCATTGCGCCGCTCATACGCGCGTGCCAGCCACATGGCGTGTTGGAGGGTCTACGACTCATGGAGTTCGACATCGACGCGGATGTGGTCCGAAAGACCGCCGGTGAAGAGCTATGCTTTCTGCAGGGGAGTGAGAGTACCCGCGTGCGCCGCGCGCGCTTGGAATGCCTCCATGTACTTGTCGACGGTGGATGTGAAGGGCAGCCTGGCCAGATCGGCCAGGTGGTTGGTGCTGAGGGGTGGACCGAGCCGTTGTTGGCATAGAGTCTGGAACTCCAGCCAAAGGGGATGGCCGATCTCACTCTCGAGGACGAGATACCACTGCCGCGCCGCGCCAGTGAGGTGGTATGACGCCAGCCAGACTTGATCGGGCGAGCGTGTTTGTTGGCCACGGAAGAACTGTTCGCACTTGTTCAGCCAGCCAAGCGGATCATCCCGGCCGTCGAACGACGGAAACAACAGCTTGTGGTACTTGGGGACCATCAGGTGATCGGTGTCTGGCTGAAAGTGCGGGAGTGGCGGCGACGTTGTCATGGGTGCGAACGGCATGGGCATGCTCATCTGCATGATGGACGACAGGGACGGCACTGGCGGCGGTGAGTGGGGGAACGAAATTTGAGTGATGGGAACCCCCTGAGTCGGCGGCGGTGGTGTCGGCTGCGTGAATGCCGCGACTGATGCCGAGACCGGCGACATCGAGACGGGCACAGACAGCGGCGGGTGTGATGCCGTGGTCGGCTGTGCGGTGAGCAGCTCGGAGATGACCGGCCCCGTGGAGGCCGACAAGGCCGGAATGCCCCCATAGCCGGGAAGGCCATATTGCGGGAGCATCGGGGTGGAGAGGGATGGTCGACCCTCGATCACCGCCAGTCTGGTGGCCATCGTGCCCATTTGCAGGCGCATGTCGCCCAGCTGGGTCTGCAGGCCCTGGATGGTGGCGGTGAAGGCGTTGAGTGCCTCGATGGGAATGGCGGCCATAGTAGGCTGGTGTGGATGAGCGGATGGTATGACGGCGGCGGAGATACTGGTGATGGGAGTGGTGGTGAGCGCGATGGCGACAACGTCTGTGGTGGTGGTGGGGGCAGCGGCGGCGGTGGTGGGCGTAATGGCGGCGGCGGACAGTCCCGAGGAAGCCATGAAGTCTGATACCAGATTGTTACGGCTGCGCAGGGGGTAAGAGTGGGAGGTTGCTGGCCGTGGCTTGAATCCTCGGCAGCGGACAGGCGGCGCCGTGGCCGGCGCCTGGACTCTGAGCGACAAGGAGGAGACGGTGAACAGTGCTACAGCTGGGCACCCAAGGGAGACGATGAGTCTCAATCCCAGGTTAACTCTTCATTAATCAAATGGTTTGCCTTATAGGCGGATTACAAGCATGCCACTAATTTAGGGATAACAAACTAAACATGCATAACAAATTAAACATGCAGCTAACAGACTTGCAACAAACTCCATGCAAAGCTCCTGTGATCTAACCGACTGAAGCTGATCCAATCCAACTGAAGCCGCCCCTAGACACTGTTGGCGCGTTGCCTCCTCTGGTACACTTGGCCCACCATAACACCTGATCGGTGCAACTAACGGAAGCCTGCATAATTGAAGATTACAGAGTATCTGATAAATGCAAATGCATCTGAATCAGTCAATGTAAGGTTTAAGGTGCGTGCGAGGTGTGATGAATTGAGGTAGCCGGGGAGGCCGATCGGTCCCTGGACTGCCGACAGCCATGACTATAAAAGTAGTACAGTGTCAAGGATGGATGGCTTCTCTCTATCTACTCTTAGACTATACAGACTCAGCTGGTGACTGCAGGTGGAGCCGACGAGCTAGCCTAGATCCAGCGAAAGGGAGAGGCGGCTCTGGTGGCTTGCAGAGGTTTCGGCTAAACCGCCACTTTCTTGGGAGTCTCAGGAATGGTATCCTAAAAGATGGCCCCATTATACATTGAATCTTCAGCTATCTTTTATGTCCTCTCTATCCATGATGCAACAACAGGCGGTGGTCACTAGTAGCAAAGAGAAGCAGCAGGTTCAGAATTCTAGGAATTGCAAACGTGCTCCAGAAAATAATCGTAAGAGATGCATGCAGCAGCAGAGTTCCTTACAAATTAATGTTGATGGGGCTTTCATTGCTACGTACATCATGACAAGCTGCAGTGGGTGTAATCATCAGAGATAGTGACGGGCAACCTCTACTAACCTCATGGAGATCAATTTTTCACTGCAGGGACGCAGAACAACGTCTGTCTTGATGGCATCCATTTTGCAGCTAGGTGGCCTGACCCCCATTTCATCCTCGAGTCTGATTGCGCCGGCGTTGTGGAGAAGCTGACTGCGCGAAGGTTGGATTGGATGGTTCACTGGTGTGGCCTCTGATCCAGGAAGCCATTCATGAAGGCCGTCACCTGCATCGGCTAGAGGTCTGTAGGATTAGTAGGGAGCAAAATAAAGTTGCGAGCTCGCGCATTTAGCTTTTAGATTAAGCGAGAATCGAGTTTACTTTTCTTTGTTTCCTGAGTGTGTTCAGGCACTCGTTTGTAAAGACATTACATAATTCTTCATAAAGCTCCCTTTTTGCAAAAAAAAAAAGGAACAAGAAAGGACTAATTAATAGCTTTGTTACCATGCCACATTCGGAATGTGTGCAGTGCACTCTGCAAACCCTGCAATTTTTATTCGATGGCGATGGTGCCACTGCCACCCATGATCTCATTTATATAAGTTTTTTTTTAGAAACTCTCATTTATATAAGTATGTGCACGCGTAATTTATTCATGTGCACGTTTGGAGGCCCACTAATATGAGTAACCACTAACCAGTCTCAGATAGTCAGATTTTGAGAGCCCGGTCCGTCCGGAATCCAACCCAAGTCATGTGGACGTTTGGCGGCCCAGCAACCAAACCAACGACACGGCCTTCTCCCAGGAGCTCAGCTCCAAAGCTCGGCCTCTACCTCCTGGCCGTGACGCCCTCCACCTCCCCCCCTCGTCTCGACGGACAGCCTCCCTCGCCCCCAAATCGAGGCGACGGCGGCGCAGACGACCAGCAACCACTCCGGCCGCGGGGCGCAGGGCAGGTGTGGGCACGGCAGCGGCCGTTCCGCGGCGTCAAGGCGGCAGAAGACTCTCCCGTGGTTCGCCGCCTCTGGGCCCTGGTGAAAGGTTATAATGGCTAGAGGGGGGTGAATAGCCTATTAAATATTTCTACAACAACACTTAACAAACCGGTTAGATAATTTTGAGGCGAAGCAAGTGTTACGCTAGCCTACTAAAAATGCAAGCCACCTACCACAATTTTAATTTCTATTGTCTCTAACCACAGAATAGCTATGGCACTACTCTATGTTAGTGTGCTCTCAAAGACTAACTAAAGAGCCATACTAACCAAACTAACAAGCTCTCGCAACTAGCTACACTAAAGAGCTTAATAACTAGTTTGCGGTAATGTAAAGAGAGAGAGAGCAAGATAGTTATACCGCCGTATCGAGGAGTGAACCAATCAATCACAAGAATCAATATCAATGAAGACTAATCACCTCGGAATCAAAGGATGAACACAATGATTTTTTACCGAGGTTCACTTGCTTGCCGGCAAGCTACTCCTCGTTGTGGCGATTCACTCACTTGGAGGTTCACGTGCTAATTGGCATCACACGACAAACCCTCAATAGGGTGCCGCACAACCAACACAAGATGAGGATCACACAAGCCACGAGCAATTCACTAGAGTATCTTTTGGCTCTCCGTCGGGAAAAGATCAAGAACCCCTCACAATCAACACGATCGGAGCCGGAGACAATCACCAACCTCCGCTCGACGATCCTCGCTGCTCCAAGCCGTCTAGGTGGTGGCAACCACCAAGAGTAACAAGCGAATCACACAGCGAAACACGAACACCAAGTGCCTCTAGATGCAAACAATCAAGCAATGCACTTGGATTCACTCCCAATCTCACAAAGATATTGAATCTATGATGGAGATGAGTGGGAGGGCTTTGGCTAAGCTCACAAGGTTGCTATGTCAATGCAAATGACCAAGAGAGTGAGCTTGAGCCGGCCATGGGGCTTAAATAGAAGCCCCCATGAAATAGAGCCGTTGTACCCCTTTACTAGGCACAACATGGGGTGATCGGACGCCCCGGTCATATCGACCGGACGCAGGACCCCAGCGTCCGGTCGTGCGATGCACGCCACGTGCCCCCTCTCTTCAAATACTGAGCTTCCGATCCCAACGGTCAAGTGATGACCAGACGCGCTGCTGCAAAGTGACCGGACGCTAGACCTCAGCGTCCGGTTGCTTCCAGTAAGCATCTAAAAACGATTTTTCACGACCGGACGCGTCCGGTCATGCTCAACCGGACACACCCAACGTCCGATCACATGGCGACTCCCCTGTGCCCTGCCACATCAGCAGGACCGGATGCACCCCTCCAGCGTCCGGTCTGAGACCGACGCCAGTGTCTTTGCAGCTTCTACTGACCGGACGTGCCGGTCCAACCGAGGCCAGCGTTCGATCACTTACAGTGACCTCCGTCTTTTTTGTATAGGGCGCCGGTGGCACCGTCGGACTATCCACACTCTACGGACGAACACTCCACCGATGAAGTTCCTAACCCTTGCTCAAATGTGCCAACCACCAAGTGTATCACCTTGTGCACATGTGTGTTAGCATATTTTCACAAACATTTTCAAAGGTGTTAGCACTCTACTAGATCATAAATGCATATGCAATGAGTTAGGGCATCTAGTGGCACTTTGATAACCGTATTTTGATACGATTTTCACCCCTCTTAATAGTACAGCTATCGATCCTAAATATGATTACACTCACTAAGTGTCTCGATCACCAAAATAAAATGACTCCTACCATTTATACCTTTGTATTGAGCCTTTTGTTTTTCTCTTTCTTCTTTTCAAGTCCAAGCACTTGATCATCACCATGACATCACCATTATCATGTCATGATCTTCATTTGCTTCATCACTTGGAGTGTACTACCTATCTCATGATCACTTGATAAACTAGGTTAGCACTTAGGGTTTCATCAATTCACCAAAACCAAACTAGAGCTTTCACCTGACCACCTCATCGGCTCATCTTGCAGACGCACGGCTCACCGCGCCGCCGCTAAGCTGCAGGCACACCCATTCATCTTTCATTTCATCCCCTTCCCCTCGCGCGGCAAGCCCTCCTACTTGCTTGCGCGGACGATAGCCTAATCACCTCCCCTCCCCTTCGCCGTCGCCATGTTGCGCCTCCAAAATCACCGCCTCCCTCTGCTCAGCGCCGCCTCCACGCTACCCTCCCCCATCCATCCCCGCACGTGCCACCTCCTTCTCTCAACCTCCACCTCCACCACCTCATCTGCGCCCTTCTCCCTCAAGGACTACCTTGTCGCCGCCTGCGGCCTCGCCCTGACCCAAGCACGCGAGGTGTCCAAGAAGGATGTCCACCAGTTATCCATAGAATACAAAAAGGAGAAGGTATCCAACTTTCGCCTCAGCTCTGCCTCCAACCCTGATGCCATCCTAGCCCTACTTGATAGTCTTGATAGGATCATCTAGCCATAGATCTAGCATACATACTGACATTGGACTGAATAGAAAACCCTAGAACATGCTAGTGCGAGAAACACACACAGAGAGAGAGAGGGGTTGCGGAGCTACAAACCATCGGCCACCTTCATAGAAGACGAGTTTGCCATGGGGTGCTTGTCGGTGGTGCGGTGAGGTCTGGTGGTGAAGTCATGGACGTAGTGGCGGCGGTGGCTGGTGGCGGTCTTCCCATCGCTGGCAATGCCCCTCACTAGATCGGCTTAGGGTTTAGGGACTGTAGATGGGGCGTCTGGCGGCTGAGGTGATTCTCGTGCCTTGTGCCCCGCCCCCCACCTCCCTTTTTATGGCGTTGTGCGATGGGGGCCCACCAACTATGGAGTGGTTGGGTGCCCTCGATCAGGGCACAGATCCAAGGGGTGGTGGAGATCAATCTAACATTCTCCCCCCTGATCTCACCTTATGATATAAACTTAACTTACTTGCTTTATCTTGTTCCCATTCCATCACAAATTAGTACATAGAGCATGCCTCATCATCACGGTATGTTGCCATTAGATTAAACAACTATAATGCACCTCTCTGTTTTGAAACAGATTCTCAACTAGGCCCTTATTGTCCAGGAATCATATGCTTTCCCTTAAACCCATGCCGGCTAAGTATTATCTGAACACACTGGGTGGTAAGCCTTTTGTAAGCGGATCCACAAGCATCTTTTATGTTCTTATATGCTCAAGACTAATTATATGATCCTGGACTTTATCTTTCACAACATAATACTTTATGTCAATGTGTTTGCCAGCACCACTTGACTTATTGTTGTGAGCATAACATACTACTGGATCATTATCGCAGTATAACTTGAGTGGCTTATGTATGTCGTCTACCACTTTCAACCCAGATATGAATTTTTTTAGCCAATTCACCTGCCCTATGGCCTCATAACATGCTACAAACTTGGCATACATTGTGGATGATGTAGTGACGGTTTGCTTTGAGGTTTTCCATGATATAGCTCCTTCTGCGAGAGTGAATATACCTAATGTGGACTTTCTGTCATCTCTCGCATAATCAGAATCTGTATACCCCTCTATGTGTAGGGAAACAGATCTTATGTATGTTAGCATGAGACCCTTCATACCTTGCAGGTAACATAAAACTTTCTTTACTAATTTCCAGTGTTCTATTCCTGGATTACTCTGATATCTGCCAAGTAACCCGGTAACAAATGCTAAGTCAGGGCGAGTACACACTTGAGCATACTGTAAACTTCCGACAGCTGAACTATATGGAACCTCTTTCATTTGATCGATCTCATATTGGTTCCTAGGACATTGAAATTCCCCATATCTATCGCCCTTGACTATGGGAGCAGGTGAAGACTTACAATTTTGCATACTGTATTTCTTTAGAACCTTTTCTAAGTATGCCTTTTGTGATAACCCTAAAACCCCATTTTCTCTATCTCGGTGAATCTCTATTCCTAGGACGAATGAAGCTTCACTGAGATCCTTCATATCAAACTGAGGACAAGAACTTCTTTGTTTCTAGTAGTAGATTAACATCACTGCTGGCGAGTAAGATATCATCCACATACAAGACTAGGAAAATATATTTCCCATTCTTGAACTTTACATAAACGCAATTGTCCTCTACATTTTCTTGAAATCCAAACTTTCTTATTGTACTATCAAACTTCAAATACCACTGTCTTGAAGCTTGTTTTAATCCATAAATGGATTTCTTCAGGTGGCATCCCATACGTCCTTTTCCTTCCACAACAAAACCTTTCGGTTGTGCCATATAAACATTTTACTCTAGATCCCCATTTAGGAACGCCGTCTTTACATCCATCTAATGTAATTCTAAATCGTAATATGCAACAAACGTCATTATGATTCGAAAAGAATCCTTACATGAGACTGGAGAAAATGTCTTATTATAATCTATACCTTCTCTTTACGTGAAGCCTTTTGCCACAAGTCGCGCTTTGAATCTTTCTATATTCCCTTTGGAGTCATGTTTGGTTTTGTAGACCTATTTATAGCCTATTGTCTTGGCTCCTTTAGGAATTGTTTCTAAGTCCCAAACATAGTTGGTTTTTGTTGATTTCATTTCATCTTCCATGGCTTCAAGCCATTTTGATGAATGAGCGCTTCTCATGGCTTCTTCAAATGAGGTGAGATCACCCTCTATTTGAAATTTCTCACAATCATAGACTTCATAGTCATCAGGAATGGCTGATCTTGAAAGGTCCTAATGGCTATAGAGGGGTGAATAGCCTAATAAAAATTTCTACAACAACACTTAGTAAAAGGGTTAGACAATTATGAGGCGAAGCAAGTGTTGCGCTAGCCTACTCAAAATGCAAGCCACCTTTCACAATTCTAGTTTAGGTAGAATCTATTCACACAATAACTATGACACTACTCTATGTTAGTGTGCTCTTAAAGGCTAACTAAAGAGCCACACCAACCAACCAAGCAAGCTCTCACAACTAACTACATTAAAGAGCTTGACAACTAGTTTGCGGTAATATAAAGAGAGTGATCAAGAAAGTTATACCGCCGTGTAGATGAAGGAACCAATCAATCACAAGAGTGAATAACAATGAAGACCAATCACCTCGGAATCAAAGGATGAATGATTTTTTTACCGAGGTTCACTTGCTTGCCGGCAAGCTACTCCTCGCTGTGGCGATTCACTCACTTGGAGGTTCATGCACTAATTGGCATCACATGCCAAATCCTCAATAGGGTGCCGCACAACCAACACAAGATGAGGATCACACAAGCCACGAGCAATCCACTAGAGTAGCTTTTGGCGCTCTGCCGGGGAAATGTCAAGAACCCCTCACAATCACCACGATCGGAGCCGGAGACAATCACCACCCTCCGCTAGACGATCCTCGCTGCTCCAAGCCGTCTAGGTGGCGGCAAACACCAAGAGTAACAAGCGAATCCTGCAGCGAAACACGAACACCAAGTTCCTCTAGATGCAAACACTCAAGCAATGCACTTGGATTCTCTCCCAATCTCACAAAGATGTTTAATCTATGATGGAAATGAGTGGGAGGACTTTTGCTAAGCTCACAAGGTTGCTATGTCAATGTAAATGCCCAAGAGAGTGAGCTTGAGCCGGCCATGGGGCTTTAAATAGAAGCCCCCATGAAATAGAGCCATTGGCTCAATTATTGGGCTGACTATGCGTCGACTGGACGCTCCGTTTGTGAATACCAGACGTGTCCGGTAGGTCGACCGGACGCGTCCGGTCTCTCCCAGACCGCCACATGTCTAGTTCAAGACAACGTAGCCGTTGCAGCCCACACTTCCATGCAATCGGACGCTCAGACCGGACGTAGAACTACAAATGACCGGATGCTGAGCCGCTGAGTCCGGTCGAGTTCAGTAAGCCACCAGGGCCGATCGGACATGTCAGTTAGAAACTAACCGGACGCTGAGCCTCAGCGTCAGGTTGAGTATAGTAAGTATCCACGCTCGACCAGACGCGTTCGGTCGCACTGTGCAGTTCAGTCCTGAGCCACATACCGGACATGTTCGATCTCCATACCGGACGTGTCCGGTCACTCTGTGACCAGCGCGACTAACTCGTTTTCAACTCTATCTTCTTCACCCTTGCTCAAATGTGCCAACCACCAAGTGTATCACCTTGTGCACATGTGTTAGCATATTTTCACAAACATTTTCAAGGATGTTAGCACTTCACTAGATCCTAAATGCATATGCAATGAGTTAGAGCATCTAGTGGCACTCTGACAACCGCATTTTGATACGAGTTTCACCCCTCTTAATAGTACGGCTATCGATCCTAAATGTGATCACACTCGCTAAGTGTCTCGATCACTTAAAACAAAATGGCTCCTATAATTTATACCTTTGCCTTGAGCCTTTTGTTTTTCTCTTTCTTCTTTTCCATTCCAAGCACTTGATCATTACCATGGCATCGCCATCTTCATGTTGTGATCTTCATTTGCTTCACCACTTGGAATGTGCTACCTATCTCATGATCACTTGATAAACTAGGTTAGCACTTAGGGTTTCATCAATTCACCAAAACCAAACTAGAGCTTTCAATCTCCCCCTTTTTGGTAATTGATGACAACCCTTTCACAAAGATATGAGTTGAAATTCAATTGAATTCATGTTGCTTGTCCAAACATATTTACTATGTGTAAAGGGATATGGACAAGTTTTATGAACCCCAAATGGTAGCAATTGCTCCCCCTACATATGTGCTAAGAGTTTGGATAGTAGCTTGCACATATGCTTAGATAGGAAATATAGGAGACAATGTTTACCAAATGATGCTAAGGTATAAAAGATGGACCTTTGAAGCGTGATACCAATCGAAGTGCACCAATATACCATCCTTAGCACCATGGTTAGCTCAATACCACTTGGAAATATTTGGAAATGAAATCACTAGATATCCTATGCATGCTAGTTTTCATTTCATCATTCAAACCGACAACTAGCATACACCACACAAGCATAGATATTGAATTTTAAAACTTATGCCATGCAAGCAAACACATGAAATGCACATTCAAATGCACCATACAAGTTCATGAGCTTGCTCCCCCTACTTGTGTGCTCAAAATTTTAGTTGATCCATTTTCTTTATCATATCTCTCCCCCTATGTCATATATCAAGATATCTTTATGTTTCTCTCCCTTTATGATATTTCTCCCCCTTTTTCACTATCTTTACTACTATATTTGTTTCTCTCCTCCTTTGTCATCAATGACCACAAAGGTTGAAAATATAGATAGTATTACTTGTAGGGTCGAGATTATCAATGTCAATCAATGGGATGAGGATCAAAATTCCGAATTTGGTTCAAACTAGAATATATGCCAAAGATATTTAACTCAGTTTGATCCAAGGATAAGCTTCTTTACACCTCCAAATAAGGGTTATCTTGTACCATGTTGAGTTAAACACTTATAGCTCATTTTCTAGATTAAACACTATATTTACAAGCCCATAAACATGTCATATGTTACCACTAGATCAAAATAAGCATAGAAGCAATAGTGATACCATATAAACATCAAATTCATTTGATTTTCATGAATGAGCCTAATAAAATGGAGAAATGACTAGATGCACTAAATATGTCCTTAGCAAGGATGTATGCCATGCGAATCAACTTTTACCTTGAATTGCTCGAAGGAGAGGCATGTCATATAAGTGGGGGGTGCATCAACACATATTTGAGAAATCCAATATGTTCAACTCATTCCTTAGCTTGCAAAACCTTTTCTTATCCAATGGCTTGGTGAATATATCAGCAAGTTGATCTTCGGTGCCTACACTCTCAATGCAAATGTCCCCTTTTTGTTGGTGATCTCTTATAAAATGATGGCGAACATCAATGTGCTTTGTTCTTGCATGTTGAACCGGATTATTGGTTAGCTTGATTGCACTCTCATTGTCACATAGCAATGGCACTCTCTTGAACTTGATTCCAAAATCACTCAAAGTGGCCTTCATCCAAAGTACTTATGCACAACAACTACCGGTGGATATGTATTTGGTTTCGGCGGTTGATAATGCAACACTATTTTGCTTCTTTGATGATCATGAAACAAGTGATCTTCCCAACAATTGACATGTGCCCGAGGTGCTCTTTCTTTCAACCTTGCATCCTGCATAGTCTGAGTCAGAGTAGCCAACTAGCTCAAACTTTGCTCCTTTGGGATACCATAAACCAACATTTTATGTATGCTTCAAGTACCTCAATATTCTTTTTGTAGCCTTCAAATGCTTTCTCTAGGTGAGGCTTGAAATCTTGCACACATGCATACACTAAATATGACATCCGGCCTTGATGCGGTCACATAGAGCTTATATGGTGTCTTCTCTTTCAATGGGTGACAATAGAGGCGGTTGCTACAATAGCAAGCCGTGTTGATAGCTTCGGCCTAAAAAGATTGACTCACATTGTACTCACTAAGCATAGATCTTGCCATATCTATGAGTGTTCTATTCTTTCTCTCAACAAGGCCATTTGATTATGAAGTGTACTTGGCCGAGAATTGATGTCTAATTCTAAATTCATCACATAACTCATCAATTCTAGTGTTCTTGAACTCACTACCATTGTCACTTCTAACTCTCTTTATGGTTGTTTCAAACTCAATGTGAATGCCCTTAACAAATGATTTGAATGTTGCAAACACATCACTTTTATCCACTATAAAGAATACCCATGTGTATCTAGTATAATCATCCACTATCACAAAGCCATATTTGTTACCACCGATGCTAGTGTATTGTGTTGGCCCAAATAAATCCATGTGCAATAACTCAAATGATTTACTAGTGCTCATCATGCTTTTCTTAGGATGTGTGTTTCCAACTTGTTTGCCGGCTTGACAAGAGCTACAAAGTTTATCCTTCTCAAACACAACATCTTTCAAGCCTCTAACCAAGTCATGTTTAACCAACATGACCAAGCCTTCTATGCCATAACCAACCCATGCTAGACTTAGTGAACAAGCATGTAGATAATCTAGCTTCACTAGCATTGAAATCAACCAAGTATAGATTCTCATATCTAAAGCCTTTGAAGATCAAGTTAGAGCCATCTACACTTATGATCTCTACATCATCACCCTAAATATGCATTTGAATCCAAGATCACACAATTGAGCCATGGATAGCAAATTGAAGTTCAAACTCTCTACTAGCAACACATTGGATATGTTCATGTCATTGGATATTGTAATCTTACCAAGCCCCTTAACCTTGCCCTTGCCATTGTCACCAAATGTGATACTATCATAACCATCATTGCCATTGGTGTTGATTGAGTTGAACATTCTTGCATCACCAGTCATGTGTTGAGTGCACCCACTATTAAGAACCTAATACCTTCCTCCGGCTTTATAATTAACCTACAAAAGAAGATTAATTCTTTTTAGGTACCCAAACTTGCTTGGGTCCTTAAAGGTTAGTCACTAATCTCTTTGGTACCCAAATGGCTTTCTTTTTTGAGTCCATCCATGGTTTACCAATGAACTTAGCCTTCACACTATTTGTACCCTTAGTAAGCATATAGCATGAATCAAGCTTAAGGGAGGATACATTAGCATTTTTGTACTCTTGCTCTTTATAACCAACTTGCTTGCAACTAGTGCAAAATCTATCATTAGTGCAAAATCTATCATAGTTCTTCACAAAACTAGTCTTGTGAGGAGTAAAGGCCGCCTTGCCTTTCTTGGGGGTATAGCCCAATCTCTCTTTGTAGAGAGAAGCTCTTTGGCTACCCAAGCACATAAGCAAGCGGTCCTCACCACCATAAGCCTTAGCTAAGGTGTGAGTGAGCTTAGTGACCTCCTTCTTGAGGTTCTCATTCTCAACCATTAGTGAGGCATCACAAGTGAGACCATCACTACTAGATGAGGTGGAAGTAAATGTACTACAAGAAGGATTAGTAGGATAAACAATGATAGGTATAGATAGTGATGTATCAATTAAATCACAAGTTACACCTACATCACAAGTTTCAACATGCTTCTTTTTATCTTGTTCATTAAGCAAAGTGGAATGAGCCTTTTCAAGCTTTTTGAGAGCCTTGCCAAACTTCTCATGGGCTTCCTCTAGCCTCTCATGAGTTGCTTTGAGCTCATCAAGGGCTTGCTTAAGGGCTTTTACCTCCTTATTCAAGCTCTTGCATTCTCTTCTCTTAATGTCAAAGTGTTCTTTAGTATCTTCTAGCATGTCAAATAATTCATCCTTAGTAGGTTCATCATTATCACTATCACTATCATTTTCACTTTCATGTTCATTATCATCATCATATTCTTCATCACTTTCATCATCACAAGATTGTACCTTAGTGGCCTTAGCCATGAAGCATGATGAAGATTCGAAGAGAGAAGGCTTCTCATTTATAGCAATGCTTGCAAGAACCTTCTTCTTGGTGATCTTGTTGTCATCACTATCATCATCATCATCACTTGATGAAGCATCACTATCCCAAGTGACTACATATGAACCACCCTTCTTCTTCTTGAAGGCCATATTATCCTTCTTCTTTTTCTTTTCCTTTTTGTCCTTCTTCTTGTTGTCATCATCATTGTCGCTATTGTATGGGCATTGGGCGACAAGATGATCTTTGCTTCCACACTTGAAGCACCTTCTTAACTCTTCTTTGTTCTTGGATGAAGATTTCTTTCTTCTTGCACGGTAGCCCTTCTTCACCATGAACTTGCCAAATCTTTTGACAAAGAGAGCCATCTTCTCATCATTATCATCATCCCATGAATCATCCTCTTCACTTGATGTTTCTTGTTTAGCTTTACCCTTAGATGATGTGGCTTTGAATGCCACACTCTTCTTCTTGTCATCCTTCTTCTCATGTTTCTTCTCCCTCTTTTCTTCCTTCTCATCATCATCTCTATAAGCATCATCGGTCATGATATCTCCCAAGATTTGGTTTGGTGTCATTGTGTTCAATCCGGTCCTCACTAGCAAGGTGACCAACATGCTAAATCTTGTGGGCAAACATCTCAAGAACTTGTTAGAGAAGTCCTTGTCCTCTATCTTCTCACCAAGTGCTTTGAGATCATTGACAATCACTTTCATCCGATGGAACATGTCTAGCACACTCTCATCTTCCTTCATCTTGAAGATCGCAAACTTCTCTTTGAGAATATATGCCTTTGCACCCTTCACGGCTTGAGTACCCTCAAATGATTCTTCCAATTTCTTCCAAGCTTCATGAGCCATCTCAATATTCTTGATTTGCTCAAATGTTCTCACATCAATTGCATCATGAATGGCACTTAGAGCAATGTCATTGTTTTAGAGAAGCACTTCTTCGGCCGCGGTGAGATTTTCCGGATCCTCAATCTCAATTTTGGTTTCTACCACCTTCCACACCTTTCTATTGATTGACTTGATAGGTGTGGTCATCTTTGACTTCCAAAAAGAATAATTTGAGCCATCAAATTGGGGTGGCTTCCTGGTGTTGTTGATTTGAGCCATTTTAACACCGAAGGTTGTTAAGCCTTAAATAACGGTGACCTCAGCTCTGATATCACTTGAAAGGTCCTAATGGCTAGAGGAGGGGTGAATAGCCTAATAAAAATTTCTACAACAACACTTAACAAAAGGGTTAGACAATTATGAGGTGAAACAAGTGTTGCGCTAGCCTACTCAAAATGCAAGCCACCTATCACAATTCTAGTTTAGGTAGAATCTATTCACACAATAGCTATGACACTACTCTATGTTAGTGTGCTCTCAAAGGCTAACTAAAGAGCCACACCAACTAAGCAAGCAAGCTCTCACAACTAACTACACTAAAAAGCTTGACAACTAGTTTGCGGTAATATAAAGAGAGTGATCAAGAAAGTTATACCACCGTGTAGATGAAGGAACCAATCAATCACAAGAGTGAATAACAATGAAGACCAAACACCTCAAAATCAAAGGATGAACACAATGATTTTTACCGAGGTTCACTTGCTAGCCAGCAAGCTACTCCTCGTTGTGGCGATTCACTCACTTGGAGGTTCACGCGCTAATTGGCATCACACGCCAAACCCCTCAATAGGGTGCCACACAACCAACACAAGATGAGGATCACACAAGCCATGAGCAATCCACTAGAGTACCTTTTGGCGCTCTACCGGAGAAAGGTCAAGAACCCCTCACAATCACCACGATCGGAGCCAGAGACAATCACCACCCTCCGCTCGACGATCCTCACTGCTCCAAGCCGTCTAGGTGGCGGCAACCACCAAGAGTAACAAGTGAATCCCGCAGCGAAACACGAACACCAAGTGCCTCTAGATGCAAACACTCAAGCAATGCACTTGGATTCTCTCCCAATCTCACAAAGATGTTTAATCTATGATGGAAATGAGTGGGAGGACTTTTGCTAAGCTCACAAGGTTGCTATGTCAATGTAAATGCCCAAGAGAGTGAGCTTGAGTTGGCCATGTGGTTTTAAATAGAAGCCCCCATGAAATAGAGCCGTTGGCTCAATTATTGGGCTGATTGTGCGTCGACCGGACGCTGCACCGGACGCTCCGTTCGTGAATACCGGACGTGTCCGGTAGGTCGACCGGACATGTCCGGTCTCTCCTAGACCGCCACGTGTCCAGTTCAAGACAAGGTAGCCACTGTAGCCCACACTTTCATGTGATTGGACGCTCAGACCGGACATAGAACTACAAATGACTGGACGTTGAGCCGCCGAGTCTGGTCGAGTCCAGTAAGCCACCAGGGCTGACCAGATGCGTCAGTTGGAAACTGACCGGACGCTGAGCCTCAGCATCAGGTCGAATACAGTAAGTATACACGCTCGACCGGACGCGTCCGATCACTCCAGACCGGACGCTGCCAGCGTCCGATCAACTGCACTACTAAACACCGACCATGCAGATTCATACCGGACGCGTCCGGTGTGACGACCTAACACGTCTGGTCGCACTGTGCAGTTCAGTCCTGAGCCACATACCGGACGTGTCCGATCTCCATACCGGACGCGTCTGGTCACTCTGTGACCAGCGCGACTAACTCGTTTTCAACTCTATCTTCTTCACCCTTGCTCAAATGTGCCAACCACCAAGTGTATCACCTTGTGCACATGTGTTAGCATATTTTCACAAACATTTTCAAGGATGTTAGCACTTCACTAGATCCTAAATGCATATGCAATGAGTTAGAGCATCTAGTGGCACTCTGACAACCGCATTTCGATACGAGTTTCACCCTCTTAATAGTACGACTATCGATCCTAAATGTGATCACACTCGCTAAGTGTCTCGATCACTTAAAACAAAATGGCGCCTACAATTTATACCTTTGCCTTGAGCCTTTTGTTTTTCTCTTTCTTCTTTTCTATGCCAAGCACTTGATCATTACCATGGCATCGCCATCTTCATGTCATGATCTTCATTTGCTTCACAACTTGAAATGTGCTACCTATCTTATGATCACTTGATAAACTAGGTTAGCACTTAAGGTTTCATCAATTCACCAAAACCAAACTAGAGCTTTCAGATCTCCTAACTCTTTGAGACCTTCTAGGGGCCTCGTTAGATGATGCTTATTCTATATGATGCTGTTGTTGCTTCTCCTCATGTATGACAATGGGTTCTATGGGATCCTAAATGATAGGTTCCTCATGTTCATTCATTATTGCCACAGGAGTGCTAACAACAGGTGCTGTTACTACAGTGTCTTGCATTGTTGGTACAGTAACAACAGGTAGCGTGAAGAATGGTTCCTGAACTATTAGAGTGGGCACGTATACCTACTTCTCTTCAAAATTAATTTCTCGTGCTACCATGCTCCCCTTATCATATCATCCTCCAAGAACACAGCATGTTTTATTTTTATAAACTTCGTTTGTCTGTCAGGACAATAGAAGCGATAACCTTTTGACTTTTCTGGATAGCCAATGAAATGGTAATTGACTGTCTTGGAGTCTAGCTTCCCTATGTTTGGGTTAAAGACCTTAGCCTCAGCTGGACAACCCCACACACATAAATAGTTAAGTGAGGGTTCCTTTCCTGTCCACACCCCATACGGTGTTTTGGGCACCGACTTGCTTGGCACTCGATTAAGAATATGAATGATGGTTTTTAACGCCTCCATCCATAAACTTATCGGTAGGATAGAGTAACTTATCATGCTTCTCACCATATCCATTAAGGTATAATTGTGTCTTTCAGTTACTCCATTCTACTGAGGCTCGCCCGGTATAGAATACTGGGCAACTATACCATTTTCCTATAAGAACCTTGCAAAAGGTCCAGGAACTTGGCCACATGGGGTGTGTCGACTGTAGTACTCTCCCCTACGGTTGGATCTTACTACCTTAATATTTAAGTTGTGCTGATTTTCTACTTCGGCCTTAAATATCTTAAATTTATCCAACGCTTCTGATCTTTCCGTAATTGGATAAATATAGCCAAAATAAGAATATTCATCTGTGAATGTTATAAATGAATCATAACCATCCACACTTTTCACAGAAAAAGGACCACAGATGTTTGTGTGAACTATTTCTAAAATTCATGTGCTTCGTTTGACATCTTTCTTTATTTTCTCAACGTACTTTCCTTTTATGCAATCAATGCATTGCTCTAAATCTGAAAATTCTAAAGGTGGAAGAATTGATTTCTTAATCAATCGCTCTATTCTCCCTCTCGAAATATGGCCTAAACGATAGTGCCATAATTTTAAAGATACATCATGCACTCTCTTTCGCTTATTTGTTGCATTCATAGACGAGGAAGCATTCTCATTCTCAGTACTCACATCATTCATATTCTCAGAAAGTGATAATAAATAAAGCTTGTCTTGTCGGAAGGCAAGGCCAACACACTTATTATTATACACAATCTGATATTTGCCATTACCAAAATGACAATCATAATCATCATCGTCAAGTCATGAGACACTTATCAAGTTTCTACGCAAAGAGGGTACATAAAGAATATCTGAAGCTGAAGTCTAAAGCCATCATCTAATTCTAGAGAGAGATCTCCAATGGCCTCAACTTCAGCTTAAACTCTATTTGCAACTTTAATTCTTCTTTCTCCTCTTTGCAGGGTCCTTCTCGTACGAAATCTCTGTAATGAATTTACAACATGAATAGTTCTCCTAAATCAATCCACCAAGTAGATTTTGCATAACTTAAAAACAAGGATTCATCTATGAATGTAATGATATCCTCACCTCTCTTTAGAAGGCTCCTCAGAAAGTCTGGACAGTCCCTCTGGTAATATCCATGTTTCTTGCACTATTTACATTGATCCTTCTCAACTTGAGCAGTGTTGTTCTTATTATGGTGGTCATTATGAGGGGCTTTCCCTTGAGGTTTGGCCTTATTATTGAAGTTCTTCTTGTTGTTGTTCTTTACAAGGTTAGCAGAGTCACCCTGTGAGCTTTTCAGACTCTCCTCTTCTTAAACACACATTGTAATGAGCTTCTCTATATCCCACTTATCGAGCTACATGTTGTAGTTCACAATAAAAGTTTCATATTCTTTGGGCAAGGAAGCAAAAACCAAATAAATCAGGAACTCATCCTTGAGCCCTAAATCCATTAGCTTCAGCTTCGAAGCCATGTTGCTCATCTTCAGTATGTGCTCTCTAATACCGCCACCAGTGTATTTCTCATTGAACAATTTCTTGATCAAAGTACTGGCATAAGTCTTTGAAGAGCTAGTGAACTGACTCTCACTTTCTTAAGATACTCTGTGGCAGTATCACAATTTGGGATAGACCCCCTTATAGCATCTGAAATTGTGAACTTAGCCACCATCAAGCATTTTTTGAAATGTCATATTTCTTACGTTTGAGATCATATTTCATCCGCACTTCTGCATGATCTCACTGTCGAGCAGTGAAATCAGCATCAGTTTCGTTATCTTCCCTCACCAGGTCCACTGGCTCAGTCGGACACGAGGAGGTAAGCGCTAGGTTATTTTCAGACAGCGCAAGTGCTAGTTCATACTTCTCTCGCCATACCCTATAGTTGCCCCCTTCAAGAGGCGGTATGTGCGAGATAAAAGCCATTGGGTTCAGTCCTAAAAAACACCGTTAGAGATAGTGAGAAAAAACATAACATAATAATTGTATGCCTTAACTTAAAATTGGTGAAAATTAAAACATACAACTTTCTTATACACTAATTCTACATCATCGTTGGGCAGAAATAGAATTAATGGATGGAAAAACTTATGAATAAATATTATAATATTGCTATTATCAATGTTGGTCAGAAAAATAACAATATTATAATTTACTGACTAAAAATGACTGCTCTTCAAATTAAATTCTCCCATTAGATCAAATTTAATTAGAAGATAATAAACTTTAACATTACAGCGGAAACATGAAAAAATTCATTATCTATTTTTCAGAAGCATTTAACTTTTCTCATCTACTCTCTGAAAAAATTATCCTGTTGGTTCAAATTTTGACAGAGATTTAAACTAGACAAAAATCATCAAAAATTTGCTTCTAAAAAAGAATAAAACATAAACTCGGAGTTCACTGTTCATTTGGCCTAGACTTGATGAAACAGTAATGGCACACGTCCGTGCGCGCGGCCCAGCGCCGCGAAATCGGCCCACTACGCACGCGCGTGCAGCTCCTCCCCTGCGCCAAGGCCGCAACCTGGGCCTGGGCTAGGATTTCCCACGCCCGTCTGGGCCTAATCTAGGTCCAGCGAATCGCAGCCGTTGCTCACAATCGGACGGTCGAGCGACGTTTGCGCGAGAACAAAACGCCCCGCCGCGGCGCAGGCGCCCTAACCCTAAGTCATTCTCGCCTCCCTCCGTCTCCTCTCCTCAGCGCAGCCGGAAGAGAAAAGAGAGTGCAACGCAGTGGCGCCACCGTCGGTCCCCTCGCCGGCGTGCACGCTCGCCCTAGTCTGAGTGCGCCGCTGTCGAGCGGTCTGGGCGACGGTGCCCTCATCCCCCATACGCGTTGCGGTGGAGCACGACCCCCAAAACCCTAGATTTTACCAGTGCCGCCGCAGGTCCCTTCATCGGAGCGCGCGCTCCCCAGTGGGTGAGCGCGCCGCCGTCGAGCGGTCCTGTGACGGTGCCCTCGGTCGGGCTCGCGCACACGGCGGCGAGCGTAGCTCGGCTTCTCCCCGCGCGCCGGCGGTGGAGCTCCTTCTCGTGCGACGGCGGGATTCTACCCGCGCGACGGTGGTGGTGACGCGTGGTGGAGAGTCCGGGTAGGTTCTTCCCTCCTTTGTCCTTACTCTAGGGTTAGGGTTATGGTTTCGGGTTGGGGTCCGATCCTTTTCTTCAAATCGAATCCCCTCCTACTCTTCTACTCGGTTTTCTACCCCGATGAGCTCGATCTACGCCTAGTTAGGTAATTGATACCATTGATATAGTCTTGACAGGATTATCTAGCCATAGATCTAGCATACATACTGACATCGGATTGAATAGCAAATCCTAGAACAAGCTAGTGTGAGAAACAGAGAGAAAGAGAGAGAGGGGGGGGGTTGCGGAGGTGCAAACCATCGGCCACCTTCGTAGAAGACGAGCTTGCCATGGGGTGCATGTCGGTGGCGCGGTGAGGTCCGGTGGTGAAGTCATGGACGCAGTGGCGGCGGTGCAGAGGCGGCGGTGGCCGGTGGCGGTCTTTCCGTCGCTGACAATGCCCCCTAACTAGATCGGCTTAGGGTTTAGGGACTATAGATGGGGGGCGTCTAGCGGCTCAGGTGATTTTTGTGCCTTGTGCCCTGATCCTCACCTCCTTTTTAGAACCCGTCAATCATAGAGCGGTTGGACGTCCCGATCATAGAGCGGATGGCCCAATTGATCGTTGCTGCTCTCCCGTGCTGGCCTCTCCCGCGCCGACATTGCCGCCGTCGTCTCCGTGGAACCACTGCTCCTCCGCACTAACATGAAGAAACTCGCTCCCCGCCTTCTTGCTCTCCGCGACCGCGTCGGCCTGTGTACTCCCCAGATCACTCGCTTCCTCCTGGTCGCCTCACGCGCTCTCCGCTCGTGCGACGTCGCTCCCAGACTCGAGTTCTTCATCTCCTTCTACGGCTCGTTTGATAGGGCCCTAGTGGCCGCAAAGAGGAACTGGTGCCACCTTTCGGTGAGCCTTGAGAGGGTAACCAAGCTTAACATAGCTTTGTTTCATCAACGTGGTGTTCCAGATGTTGCTAAGGTGTGTTTACACGACCCACGGGTGCTTACCTTCAACCCGGAACGCGTGAAGGAATTTTTGCTACGGGCAGTACAACTTGGGGTGCCTGCCGCGTCGCCGTTGTTCAGGCAAGCAGTGCAAATCGTCACCAATTTTTCCAGTGAGAAGGTTGCTGCCAAGCTTGAGTTCTTTAAGAGGACTCTTGGTTGTTCTGAGTCTGAAGTTTCCATTGCAGTCTCCAAGATGCCACAAATACTAGGATTATCTGATGCGACTCTTCTTCGCAAGATTGAGTTCCTGATCAATGAGGTTGCGATGCAGCCACAGTATATTGTGCAAAGGCCTATCCTTCTCGCATTCAGCTTGGAAAAGCGGCCGGTGCCCTGGCATCATGTCATGAAAGTGCTGCAGGAAAAGGGATCGTTGAATAGCAATACGAACCTTTTCCAATTAGTGCACTATACAGAATAGGCTTTCAAATCAAAGTTCATCGACTTTCACAAGGACTCTGTTCCTGGCCTTGCAGATGCCTATGCTGCAGCTAGTGCTAGTATTGTGCCTGCTAGAGTGTAATATAAACATCTCATTCTGTGGGTTAGGTGGATGGTGGAACTGCAACTTATGCTCATTAGCGGCTGTCCACCGTGCAGGTTTTCTCAATTCTGATTCTGATTTCTGCAATAGAACCACTAATGATCACTGATTGGTCATAGTCCAAGGTTACGTTACAACTATTAAGGAAGGAGCTGTGTTTGGCTTATTCTGGATACTTAATGCACATTTTGTAGGTTTCATCTTCTGCCTAGCACATGGCTGAAGATTATCCTTGACTTCGTTTTCTTATGTGGATAAGTCTTTGCTGTAGAACAGTATCTGTAAGGAAATGAGATACTAAAAGCTGAAAATAAATTGGGAGTTCTATGGGAGACGGCTTCATATGAGAGAGTAGTAATATAGCCCTTTTGGCTGCCAGAACGTGCCTCTTCTGAAAGTAGTCTCAAACCTGTGTGTTACCATTTCGTTTAGTTTTGTGAATCTAAGTAGGAATTTCTCACGGAATGTTTCTACTTTTATGCCTGTGCATGATAGTAGCACGCATAGTACTATTTATAAGATTTAGCAGCTCATATGATGGGTTTACGCCATCTACAAAACTTTACTAATTTATAAGGTTATAAGCAGCTCATATGATGGGTTTGCGCCATCTACAAAAGTTCACTAAGCGGGATCATGAGCGGATGTAACCACAGATGCCCTCATCCCTTGAGAACTTGTGTGATCGATTGCCAAACTATACCTGCTGGCCTGGCTGCTGCGTTTGCTTTGGAAATTGTTGGTGTTGCCCATCTGAACAATCTGACCATGTCATGTACACAGTACACTGCTAATTAGTTGCCTCAGCTTATGTATGTTGGTTCATGACGGCTAGAAAAATTGCACGAGCTATAACTGCAATGCGAGAGCTGCAAAATGCGGTGTGGTCCATCATGATTTTTGTGAAGCAGGGAGTGGCAAGTAAACCAAAGACTCACCCTATTAAAACAACTTATAGCTATATATATGTCATAGCGAAGAAGGATATGAATCTTGCAACTTGCACCATAAGATCTGAATATGTACAGCATAAACAAGGGGCTAATATACAAAACATGAACACGAGCTGTCTATCAACAACATACTTCTGCCACCAGTAGAAGACTGCTCATATAGAAACTGGCAAAAAGATTGCTCTTTATATGTAAAATTGTATGTGACCAACTCTTTTGTGAGGAGTATTTCAACAAACATCAAGAATCAAGGTGTTCTCCCTGAAGATCATCCTCATGAAAGAATAGATGTGACCTATATCTTCATGATGATCTCTGAAGTTGTCCATGCACCAACAACGGTGTTCCAGATATTGTGGAGGGTACCAGCATCATTGGTATGACCTAAACTGGTTACATAAGAGTATATAGGACTGGTTAAAATGCCATTGAATACGGTTAGAACATAATTTAAAGGGCAGGGAAATGAATTAAGAAACATAACTGGTAAATGGAAGCGTCATGGACTACAGGTGCTGCATATCCCTCTGTGATGCAGTATAAGCTGGGTAATAGTGAATCTGCGAGTTATTTGGAAACTTGATGTAATGTTGTGTGCAGTACAACGACAGAACTGATATAACTGGGTGATAAGCATCGTAATTTTGTCATGATGTTATGCAATGGATAAGGGATCCATCCCTGGTATTCCAAAAAAAAAAGAGTGGGGGGTGGGGTGGGTGTGGGTTGGGAGGGGGGAGGCATGGTCTGGCCCCAAAGGGTTTGGCTACTTGCATTGTAATTCTTTAGACTCTATTTGGTGAGTAAATTTCTTTGGGTTTAAATTGTTTTTTTTTCAAAAGAGGACTTACAGTAAATCACATTGATATTGGAACTCCAATTGTTGAGTGTTGATTTTCATTACGGAAAAAAACACTCGGGAACACTACATATTTTGATTTAACATGCACTGCACAGATGCAGGATGAAGAACAAATAAGGATTGCCTGAGGTTACTCTAAGACTCGAAAAAACAGCATCCCAATTCATATCATTTGCAAAATTATATTTGACAGAAAAGAAAAGAACCATAGATTGTGCTGGCAGTGCACAACCTTTTCTTTGGTACCCTCATCAGGCCATCACACAAAAAAAATCAGAACCCCTTTACCCAAAAATTTCAAAAAAAAGGGCGTAGGGCATACCCAGTGCAGAGAGCTCCCGCGCTGTGCGGGGTCCCAAAAATTTCAAAGGCAACAAATATTTGTCACTGTTCTTTGAATGCACCTAGATATATGCTATGGCTAGATACAAGGTAAAAATTATGTATCTAGAAAAGCCAAAACAAAAAGTAGGCAATAGATCATAATTGCAAATTATTATCACCAACTGTTAGATACAATACAAGAAATACCTTTGTACGAACATGAAGTCAGCAGCTACAGAAACACCTTTAGTTGCTACATCAATGGTTTAGCCCAGTCCAAGTTCCTTCTTCAGCTTCTCGAGAGCAGCTTCTATTTCAGAAAGACCATCATCAAAGCTGTTTGTTGATGTCTTGTCGTCTTTAGGATTTTTTTCCTGCTGTCCAAACTGGGTGTATGGGTCATTTCCAGTGACGCCCTCAGGGCTGGAGTCATCAATCTTCAGTTCATTTTCCAGAAATTCTACGAATTCCTCGCCAATTGCCTGATTGAGCAGAACGCAGTGTAGGTTCACATGGCATTCTCCACAAAACTGTAACTAGTAGCTGGCCTTATCTATGCTATATTGCTGCATGGCAATTCTTAACAGTGACACAAACTAACAATAATCGTTTTAGTTGAAATGTTGAATAAAGATAACTTACTGCTAACTCTTCCCAAAGGCTTTTAGGTTTCTGATTTGAATTCAACCCAGCTTCCCAGTTCTGGAATTCTGCTTGCAGATCTTTAAGGAAATCCGCTGCAAAAAAGCACAATCACTATGTTCTTAAAGTCACAATAGAGGTGGACATTTTGGTGAACTGCACTAGAAAGCCCTATATCTCCACATGACAATCGCTAAGGTCTCAAATTTCCAGTAGAACAATGGAACCTCAATTGACCCCTTGGTCACATCAACGATCAACCATATGTAATGTAACCCACGTTTACTGACAGCAAGGAGAGAATTCAGTACCAAATCCATAGAACGGCTCTTCTGCAGCAGCTGATTTGCTCTCCCGGGAGCTGGAGGACCAGGACGAATCTGAACTGCTGCTCGCGTACTTGGATCGACTCTCTGAGTTCATCAGAGTGTTGTAAGCGTGCTTGATCCGCAAAAACTTCTCCTGAGCATCGGGCTGCATTGACAACAACATCCACGAGGCTGGCGGTGAGCAGAGTCATCCATCCCCAACGTCCCAAGAAATCCCGTAGAGATCAAACAGAGATGCGAAGGTAAATAGCGCGAGCAAGCAGCAGGGGGTCGACCGCCACACGCACCTCCTTGTTGACGTCCGGGTGGTACTTGAGCGCGAGGCGCCGGTACGCGCGCTTGATCTCGTTGGGCGCCGCCGACGGCGACACGCCGAGCACCTCGTACGGGGACTCCCTCCGCCCGCCGCCGCCGGCACCGGCGCGCGCCCTCACGCTCGCACGCCGCCAGCGAGGCGACGGGCCGCGGCAGGAGAGGCGCGCGGAGGGGCCCGGGCTGGAGGAGGCGGCGACAGCTATGCTGACGAAGGGAGGCGGAGGCCAAGGCGCAGCGAGGCGGCCACGGGAGGCGGCGAGTGGCAGGGGCGGACACGGAGCCGCGGCCTGCAGCTGTAGCGCCATGGCGCAGCAGGGGCCGCCGGAGGCAGAGGAGATAGCTGGATTTTGCTGCCTTTTGAATGGCTCGCGAGTCGCGACGAACCGTCGACGGACGGGAGCAGGCAAAACCACCCGCCGTCCAGAATCCAGATCGAGCGGCATGGAAGGCCATGTGAGAATCGGACGCCAGCACGTTTGATGGCCCCGTAAGCGGACAATACGGCCTTCTCTCAGCCCACTTGGGATTGGGCAGCTCCGCCTCCGTCCCTCCCTTATCGCCCGCATCGACGGACAGCCTGACGCGCATAGCCCGACCGACGGCCCCTCCGCCGCCGCCGTGCTGCGCCTTCGAAATAGCCTCTTCCCTCTCCTCCACGCCGCCTCCCCGCTACCCTCCCCCATCCACCGCCGCGCGTGCCGCCTCCTCTCCGCCTCCACCGCCGTCGCCCCCGCGCCCTTCTCCCTCGAGGACTACCTCGTCGCGTCCTGCGGCCTCGCCCCAGCCCAAGCCCGCGAGGTGTCCAAGAAGGCGTTCCGCGACTTATCCAGAGCACACAGGAGACCATCGGATGAGCTCTCCTCCTCCCGCATCAACTCCGCCTCCAACCCCAATGCTATCCTCGCCCTGCTCTCCGGCGCCGGCCTCTCCCGCGACGACATCGCCGCCGTCGTCTCCGCGGACCCGCTGATCCTCCGCACCTCCGTGAAGAACATCGCCCCACGCCTTGTTGCTCTCCGAGACCGGCTCGGTCTGTCTACTCCCGAGATCGCTCGCTTCCTCGTGGTGGGCTCACACGCCCTCCGCGACTGCGACGTCATTCCCAGGCTCGAGTTCTTCATCTCCTTCTATGGCTCGTTTGAGCAGGTGCTGGTGGTCGCAAAGAGGTGCATGGCCCTCCTCACTGCGAGCCCTAAGAGGTTAATCAAGCCTAACGTTGCTTTGTTACGTCAATGGGGTGTTCGAGATATTGCTCAGCTTTGCACAGACAACGCGTGCGTGCTTACCTTCAAGCCCGAGCGCGTGAAGGAGTTTTTGCTGTGGGCGCAAGAACTTGGGGTGCCTCCTACCTCGCGGATGTTCAGGCATGCAGTGGCCACCATCTCAGGCATGCAGTGGCCACCATCTCCCGTAATTCCAAGGACTCTTGGTGTTTCTGAATCTGAGGTTTCCACTGCAGTGTCCAAGATGCCTGCTATATTAGGATTCTCTGACTAAATTCTTCTTCGCAAGATTAAGTTCCTGCTCAATGAGGCTGCAATGGAGCCACGATACATTGTTGAAAGGCCTGTCCTGTTCGCATTGAGCCTGGAGAAGCGGCTAGTGCCCAAGCATTATGTCATGAAGGTCCTGCAGGAAAAGGGACTGTTGGATAGCAATATGAGCTTTTACTCAGTAGTTGCACTTGGAGAGGATACATTCAAATCGAAGTTCATCGACTGTCACAGGGACTCGGTTCCTGGCCTTGCAGATACTTATGCTGCAGCTCGTGCTAGCGTTGTGCTGTCTAGAATCTAATTTTTGCATCTCATTGTGTCTTTGGTGAATGGTGGAACTGCAACTCATGCTCATTAGCGGCTGTTTCTAAATTGTCTGCAATAGAAGCACTAGTGATCCCTGACTGCCATAGTCCACGTTTAAGTTATGGCTATTTATGAAGGTGTTGTGTTTAATTTATTCTGGATCCTTAATGCACATTTTGTTGGTTTCATCTTCTGCCTAGCAGATGACTGAAGAATATCCTTTGTTTACTTTTTCTTCCATAAATTAATCTTTATTATTGTAGAATTTATTAAGATATTTGGAATTTGCCAGTATTAGCTTATAACCATTTTTTTATCAGCATGTTCTACGGCCATCCTTGAAGCTGAAAGCACATAAGCGTGCAAGCAGATAAATCACCAGCACCTCTCACACCTTAGTTAACAATCGGATTCAGATAAATCATGAAAACATCAGAAAATGAAATTAACTATCGTGCAAGAGAATGCATCACATAATACAATATATGTCATCGTCTGTCTCTCAGAAAGCAAACTCTGAACCAAAAGGGAGAGCACATTATCAGAACCGCTACTGAACCATACGGGATGATGTAGTGTGTGCACAGGGCAAAAGACAGTCATCCATCAGGTCTGCTCTTGCAGCCTTCCAGACCCATCACCAAGCCTAACAACTGGAATTGGTATCTGAAGACCGTCAAAACTTAAGCATCAATGGTGGATCCTTCTTTCCGCTTCCAGAATCAGAATCGTCTTCCTGAGCAGGTCTTGCAGCTGCCCACGCCCGAAGTGGCGGTTCAAACATCTTTCCTGCAACATCTGGTGGCAGCTGTTGGGGCGCATCCTCTCCAGGAAGCACAACAAGGCCCTTCTCCCTGAGAGACGAAGGCTCGTTATAGCACTCCTTCCAGAGCGAGTCCACCAGCTGCCGCTCCTCGCGAGCGGCATGGAGATCGTCAGAGTCCATAGCGCTGATTCCGTCGATTCGGCTCTTGAGGATGTCTTTCAGCTTGTCTTGGTCAGGAAGAGCGTTACCAGCTGTCTTGTCCTGAGCCAACTCAAGGAGGCTGCTTAGAGCAGCTTCGCGCACCAAGGAATCATCGCTGGACGCAAGGTGCATCATCAACTTTGGAAGACCAAGCTCTGTAGCAACACTCCTGTCTGCCTTGTTGCTGTGCAGCAGGTATTGTATGAGATTGAGAGCTTTCCTGCATCGATACAACAGAACTATGTCATTCACATTGCACAAAAATCGGACTTCAGCTGCAGAAAAAATTCAGCTAATACAAATCCGATTGAAGTTTAGCAAAATATAGACTACCACAAGTAAATAAAACATCTTTAAACCAACACTACTATTAACAAGGAATTTCAGTACGGCATGGGTAGTATGACTCTGTTAGTACACGGCTGCTTGTTCATAGGTCATTTACTCATTTAGGATTCCAGGGATAATTTTGGTAGGGATGTGCCCTGTCAGATCACTCCATCTACCCCATGTCTACTGTCTATGACACCATTTTAAGAAAAATAACCTGATTTACAACATGTCTTGCAGAATGCTGGGTGTGCTATTATCATGACATACCTTTGAAGTCTGGCATCATCAGAACCAAGAGCATCCTTCAATCCAGCATAGCCATTTCCCAGGCGAAATGCGGAAATTCCGGGCTGGTTATGACGAATTAGAGCTGCAAAATAATTGTACGGAGTTTTGTTAGCATGACCAACAGAAAATACACTGAAAATTAACTGAACAGTTCGCACGGTTCAATCAAAGGATTATACTCCACATGATACTGAGTGATACTTACAAGATATGGCTCCTAAAGCTTTTGTGCGTGCATTTGTACTTGGGTCTGATTTGAAGTTCGTCAACAGTGGCTCGAGTCCATTGGATTCCATGACAAGTTGCTGACTCTTGGGATTATTCTGCACAATTGTACTAACAACTTCTGCTGCCTTTGCTCGGATGCCAGCATTTGAATTTTTCAAGTAACCAAGCAGAGGATCCAGCCCACCAATAGAATGTAGATCTGTTTGAATAATGTATATGCATTAGGATTTGGGACTTCCACAATAACCACTAGGACAAGCATTTACAAGGAAGTGATGATTAACTATGTATCTTACCATTTGCCATGTCAATGGATTCAACGTGCTCCTGTAGCTCATCCAACATATCTGAAAATAGATTGAGTAATTTTTTATTCAAGAGCCAACACCTATAACTTAATAATAAGGATGATAAATATCAATGTCCATAAAGTCAAATTTCAAGGAGGATACACAGCCAAGTAACATTGGAAACTTCGTTTAGCAATTAGCAGGCAAGTGACAGCACATGAACACCATCAATCATGAATTCCTCATATGACCATGACCATGAACTATGAATTTCTTTTGCAAATGAAACATGATACTGCTAAGGCCCTCCAATGTTAAATCATTTGGCAGATCAATTAACAGCCTAGACCATTACAATCACACGGTTTCTTTGTTTATTGTGTTTACACACCCTGCTGCACATAATAAGTGTCGCGTGCATGCTGATGCGTTAAATACCCTCATGTTCCTTTGGCAGATCAATTAACAGCCTAGACCATTATAATCACACGGTTTCTTTGTTTATTGTGTTTCCAAACCATGCTACCACACCCTGCTGCACATAATAAGTGTTGTGTGCATGCTCATGCGTTAAATACCCTCCTGTTCCTAGTCCAACTAGGCCCTGTTCGCTTAGCTTATAAGCCGTACTTTTTCAGCCAACAAACAATATTTTTCTCTCGCAACAAATCAGCCAACAGTATTTTCAGCTACGGCTTATCAGCCAAGCGAACAGGGGAAGTGTGAGGATCTTCACCAATTACTAAACATATCAGCAATAAAGGTCAATGATTTTAAAAATGAGCCATTTTTGTAGAGAAACTAAAAATCAACTAAGGAAGCATTGGAATGCCCAAACAATACCTTCAATGTTCTCTGGGGTCACACCCTGAGACTGCAAGACATCTTCTGGAGTTTTCATCACCTGAGTGATCTCCTTCATCCTCTTCACAACATCTATCGTGTTGGCTTGCATAGCCTCCATGAACCATTTTCTGTCTTCCTCGCTGCAGAACCAAATCAATGAAATTAAGAACCACACTAACAATTTATCCCACTTCTCTTCAATTAAGTGCAGCAATTTTGGAAACAGGTATTAAACCTACTAGCCACACAAATTAGGGGGAAAGAAAAGGAACCCGTAGTAAGAAAGCAAATTTGAGCATATGAAGCCTGTCCGCTAAGAATCTAGTGTACAGGAAGTAAGACAGCAAAATCTAAGCATATGAACTGATGAACACGGAGTCAATAGGGTTGCGACACAGGACGAGAGCAAAGGGAGGAAGCAGGGGATCTGAACGCGGGGGTCGCAGACCTGAGAGCACGCGGCGGCTTGGTGCCGTCTCCGTGGGCGATGCTCCACTTGAACAGGCCGTTCCAGTCGGGGCCCCCATCTTTCGCCATCCCCCTTGTTCTTCTTCTGCAGCTGGTGCTGCGAGATGAGGCGAGACGAACTGTAGGGTTCTGCTCACGATAGGTGCGGATTACTTCAGGCGAGATCGATAGGGTTCTCGGCTTCTCTCGCTGCAAAGCTCTCTTGTCTGCTTTTATGCGGGGAGGTGGCGGTGGAGGGAGACGAGACTCGGAGGGAGACCGGGGCTCCCCGTCGTCAGTCGTGGCGTCGTGTGGATGCGGCGGCAGGTTCCCGAGTACTCCCGAACCTTGCGGTTTGTGTGGCCGGCAGCGTCCCCTCCTGGACGTCCGTGGGCCATGAACTTGACTTCAGGGGCCCATTTCCACCGGGCTTCGTTTTTTTTATTGAATACGTAGGAGCATTGCGTATCATTGTATTAAGAAGATAGAAGTTTGAAATACAATATAGATCGTTCCTGGCCCGACAGTTACCTCAAAGGAACTACATTTTGACTATGACAACCTTGGGATCCATTGGGATCAACCTAGACTACGATCTAGCTAAAGTACCAGACCGCGTTGCTCCACCGGTCATCGCCCTGGATGCTGGGAACAGCACCTCAAGCACCTCGAAGTTTGCTTCCGATAGGGTGCCCTGGAAGTACGAATCGTACGAACGCTTGGCTGCAGAGGGAATCGGTGTTGAAGTGTTTACGAATCTTTTACATTCTATAAAACATTTTTGTTCGTTTTCAAAACGACGCAACAAAAGATTTGCATAAATACGCTCCTCTTGAAATGACAATTAGAATCGTGAGATTGAAATTCCATCATTTCAATCGGTAATTTTTCATTTCACCTTTTCAAAATAGCATTTTTTTTTTTATTTTTTCACCACTTCTCCTACATTTCAGGCGCCTGAATTTTAAGATAATTTCAGGCAACACACTTGTGTCACCAACTAGGACAAGTAAATTGTTATTTTTGTAATTTATTATTTGTCTTTGTGTCATAACATATTAAAATTTTGTGTCATACATAAACGAGCAAGGTTTTAAAAAAGAGAAAGAATGTGAACTTTATGGGAATAAAAATTCCCTTGGCTCGGTTTCTAACTTTAGATGAGTTATAAATTAATTTATATGAAATAAAAAAATGAAGTTATACAATGAGATATATTGATTCTATTTTACATTTTTAAAGATGGTGTTAAAAACTTCCACCGGTGAGATCGATTGAAAATGGTGAAATCGACCTTGTCGAGCACGTCGTACCGCACCGCACGGATCGCGCTCCTTGTGAATACGACGATGAGGAGGAGAGGGGAATTTTAATGCATGTCTATTTTGATACCAAAGGTCATTAGTTAGCTAGCTAAAAATTTAGTGGCTATTTAGATTTTTTGCCTAAATTTTATTTGGTTAATATTATTAAGGACTAAAACTTTAGTGGTTACTTCAGACAACATTTAGATCTTCCATTTATATTAGAGTCTAAAGTTTAATGGCTAAATCACTATAGGGTCAAGCAGAGCCTTGGTTAAAATTAACTCTAATCCATCTAGATAAGGGGCAATAGATAGACTATTTGTTAGACAAGACTTCGACTAACTGTAGCAAACTACTCCAGTAACTAGCTACCTCATCTAATCTGGACTGATTTTTAACGTCATCTAATTTTGACCCAATATTTAGTTAAATTTAAAAGAAAAATGACTCATGGATAATTCTCGATAAGCAAGATGTGCATTCATTTTGAGAGGGCAAGGGAGTAACTTAGAGGCGGGGAGAACGAAGAGAGTAACTAAGGCCTCGTTCGCTGATCTGAAACTGGCTGAAAATGAAAGAGAAACACTGTTTCGGCTGAAAAAAGAAGCCGAACAAGCCATTTTTAAGACAAGCGAACAGGGCCTAAGAGAGAGGATCAAGAGAGTAACTAAAAGCGCGTTTGGTTCCGTTGCCACCTTGCTTCACCATATCTTGCTGGGCAAGGCAAGCCTTGCCAGGCTGAGCGAGCCAGATTGGCTAGCCTAGGCTAGCAACGATTTTCTTGCCAGCATAGCGCCTTGATGTAACTGGCTAAACGATGGGGCCTGTTTAGATATCGAAATTTTTGGTAAAATGACACGGTAGCATTTTCGTTGTTATTTGACAATTAGTGTCCAATCATAGTCTAATTAGGCTTAAAAGATTTGTCTTGTGGATTTCGTCTAAACTGTGTAATTAGTTTTATTTTTTATTTATATTTAATACTTCATACATGCGTCCAAAGATTCGATGTGACGAGAATCTTGAAAAATTTGGCATTTTGAGAGGGAACTAAACTGGGCCCAAACACACAGCACTGCTGTACAGCTTCGAGGCTACACAGTAAATATCAAACTTTCCAAACGTCCCCGAACTTCCTCATCTCTAATCTGAACTGATTTTTAACCTTATCTAATTTTAACCCAATTAGTAACTGGCCCTGCCAGCTGATCCAAACATACCTAAAACATATACTCAAACCGCTCGTTGCGATACAAACATTTCTTAATCTGCTGTTTCTTCCTGCAACGAATCGCCCAGTGTGGAACGGGCACACAAATAAACGCGGTGACCCTGATCACACCGCAGACATAGAGGCATCGACCCCGTCGGCGAAACAACTTCCAGCCAAGAGCGAACGAGCCAGTGGCTCAGTGGTAGTACTCGCGGTGGCGAGTCTGCCCGCCAGCGTTCGATCCCCGGCGATCGCAGCGCTGGTGCCGTACCCGGGTGTGTGCTGTGCAGCATCCAATTATAAACAGTGCCTTTTTCGCGTGACGTTACAATAGGATCGTGATGTGCCTGTCGCCTACGGAATTTGAGGATTTCGGTGATCTCAAGAAAAGATGTGATCTTCAGATCTGAGTGTAGTTGTAGGTTTGTTTGTACACGGGTGGTGTGTGTGAGTAGTGTGCGTATATTGAGTGAGTGAGTGTGCGTGTGTACGAACAGATACTACAGCTGTACCCAGATAAGAGGCAACCAAAAAAAACTTCCAGCCAAGAGAAAAAGCCCTCGTTTAGTTGGACCGATTCGGCGCCGGCAAAGTCACTGTAGCATCATGTAGCATTTCGTTTGTATTTGGTAATAATTGTCCAATCGTTGACTAATTAGACTCAAAACGTTCGTCTCGTAAAGTACCACCAAACTGTGCAATTAGTTTTTTATTTCATAAATAGAAATAAAAAATCTTCTTTTTACATAATGCTAAAGTTTAGATTTTGGTAGAACTAGAGACCAAAAAGATTCATCAGAAACGGACGCGGAGTAACGCAAGGCACATTTGTCCACCCTCACAGAGAACATTCACAACATATGATGGTACACACGTACGTACTGACGTACACAGGTTCCAAACTTTTGAGGCCCTTTTGACCTCCATCGATCTCCTACTGCTACTTTTGTCGATCTCTTAGCTAGGTCTTGTTTAGATGCCATCTAAATTATAAGTTTTTTTACTCTTTTTATTACATCAATTTTTAGCCGCTTGCATGGAGTATTAAATGTAGGTAAAAAAATAACTAATTATACAGTTTAGTTGGAAATCACGAGATGAATCTTTTGAGCCTAGTTGGTCTACGATTGGACAATATTTGCCAAATAAGACAAAAGTGGTACTATTTATCGGTTTGAAATTTTTTCAGCATCTAAGTCCTTGTTTAGTTCACGAAATTTGGATTTTGGGTTACTGTAGCACCTTCGTTTTTATTTGGTAAATAGTGTCCAAACATTGACTAATTAGGCTTAAAACGTTCGTCTCGTAATTTCCCACCAAACTGTGCAATTAGTTTTTCTTTTCGTCTACATTTAATGCTCCATGCACGGGCCGCAAACATTCGACGTGACAGGTACGGTAGCAACTTTTTGGATTTTAGGATCAACTAAACAAGGGATAAACGAGGCCCTAACTGCAATAACACGCACGCACGCACACAGGCATCAGAGCAGCAAACGGCAGCACATCCATCTTCTCCAAAAAGACCCCAAAAAAGAAGGGTAAGATGTGCTGCAAGCTGCATCCCTACACCTACTAGTACAGAACTACGTCTACGTAGACATACCATACAACTACTCTACAACCAGCTACCTATCGCCGGCCGGAGCCCGGAGAACCACATGGCCGCCCGCCAGTGCCGCGTGAGCACGTACGCATGGCGTGCAGCCTTATCACGCACAGCTTGAGGCCGCCTGCCTCCGCCGCGGTGCGAGCACGAACAGGGACTCGAGGTCCGGCGGCTGGAAGTACCCGACCTTGGGCAGGTCCCGGCGCCTGCCGCCGCCGCTCCCTCCGGCCGCCTCCGCTATCGCGACGGCCTTCTTCCTCGGCGGCGCCGCCGGGCACGGTGGCACCACCGGGATGCGGCAGTCCTTGCGCCTCGGCGTCTGCCACCCCTCCTCCTCCCCCGCCACGACCACCATCATCTCTTCACCGTGCTCCACCTCCATCTCTCTCTCTCTCTGGATGTCTTGCTTGTTGATCTCAAGCGGAATGGTCTAGACCTCCTCGGCTCCTCCGCCTCTCTCGCGACAGACACAGAGCAATCAAGCAGCGCAATGGCGACGCAGCTACGCAAGCGAGAGCGAGTCTCTGGTGAGCCGGCGGAGGAGGGAGGGGTAATATAGGCGGTGGCCGGTGGGTGCTGGTGGTTCAAGCGCAAGCGCAACAGCAACACCACACCAGCGCGCGAGCTCAAGTGGAGTCCAGTCCACACCTCCAGCGGCGTGGCGGTGCCGTACTGGTGTGACGGGAGGGGGCCGCGTTGGGTGCCCGAGCGCTGCATGACTCGTGGGGTCGAGGCGGAACCGGGCAAGGATGTCAGTGGGATGTGGGTGTGCGGTCGCTGGTAAGGGAGGTGGCGGGATGGTTGGGAGAGTTACGTGTCACCAGCTGCCCAGTGCGCGGGAAACGCGTCGGTCGAAAGTGGCGGAATGGTCTAGACCTCCGTCGAGGATTCTCTGTGCATCGCTTCGCCGGGTGTCTTTACATTGCACTATTTCAATTGTGTATATAATTTTTTTTTTTTGTAGAAATCAGTTTATTTTATAGAAAAAACAGGAAAAATATGCATTTTTTAAATGAAGAGGTCTGACCTTTTGTCAAAAAAACGGAGTCTTATTGTACCTCTAAAGAGACGTTTAGAGGAGCTGGTATGGTATGGACGCACGGTTGTTTCTACCTACAACCTGTTCGCTTGTTTATAAGTCATATTTTTTCAGCTAATGAATAGTATTTTTCTCTCACAACAAATTAATTAATAGTATTTTAGTCATGGCTTATTAGCCAAACGAGCAGGGCACTGGTTCTCTTAAATTCGTCTTGGAATATACTGTACTTACTCAGTATAACATAACAAAAACTTATGCAAGCCTAATGCACACGTGTCTTATTTGAAGTTACCTAGCTGTATGTATAAGAATAATCCCAAAAATACACAAGTAAATAAGTGCAGTGGAAGCTCTACAAACATTGATTAGTTTTCAGGCTTAAATTTGGAAAAATAAAAATAAAAGCTCGGTGACACGACTTGCAAGTTTCTGAAAACGGAGGGAATAGTACCACAATCCAACCGAGGAGTCCAGAGCGAGTATATATCCTAATCGCAGTGGATCCCAGGCTGGTGTGGCCGTTCAAATGCAACCTCAAACATTGAGCCCTAGTTTAGTTCGCGAAATTTGGATTTTGGGGCTACTGTAGCATGTTCGTTTTTATTTGGCAAATAGTGTTCAAATATGAACTAATTAGGCTCAAAACGTTCGTCTCGCAATTTCCCACCAAACTATGCAATTAGTTTTTCTTTTCGTCTACATTTAATGCTTCACGCACGGGCCACAAATATTCGATGTGACAGGTACTATAGTAACTTTTTGGAAGTTAAGGTGAAACTAAACAAGGCCTGATTAGTCGCTGGAGAAGACATGGAGGGATGGATAGGCAAGAAAATGGTACGGTCTCGAGCAGAGCAGACGAGCATATCGCTTCGGTACGTGGGCTCCACCTCGCGCACCGGCAGACCAGGTTGTGGCTGGGGGCGCGACACGTGGAGCCTGCCGGTTGCTTACTTGCTTTAGAGCAACCTCAATATTTGCCATAAGGTAGTCCATAGGATTAAAATATTTACTATTAGGTAGTTGAAACATTGTAAGACCAGTTTATAGGATAGTCCATAATAAAAGGTACCCATAAGCTTATGGACTACCCATAAAAAATAAAAAATATTACTTTTTCTCACTTCTCCCTCTCTCTTTCTTGATTTTATACAGGATTGTAAAGAGAGAATTTTTTATCTCATAAATGGAGAATTTTTTATCTTATATGGGACCCATCTTATGGACTACGGCGGTGTTCGCTGGTCTGGTAAACCAGACCAGCAGGCTGATTCCCCCTCTCAAAACACTATTCATCAACCAGCCGCTACAGCGTTTCTCTCTCACAAAACCAGCCAGTTTCAGCCAAGTTTCAGACCAGCGAACGAGGCCTACTTGTTGGCTGAAATATTGTGGAGACAACAATAGCTATAGTCCACTGACACAAAAGCTACCCATATAAACTACTTAGCCCATATACATTGTGGTTGCTCTTACAGCCAAAAGGTTTGCGCCAGCGTGGCACAGTCGTGTCTCCGTGGCACTGTATGTGTCCGTTCTCGGCTTCTCGCAGGTCCTGCAGGTCAGAAATTTCTGGCGCGCATCCGCATCTGGCACTTCCACTCCACCCAGCCACCACCGCGCATAGCTCGCTGACTCGCAATGCCATCGCAAGCCGCAATGTGGGCCGGCCCACCGGGCCCATGGCCCGCAAATGTTTTCGCTTCTCTCGGGGCACAACCTGAGTTGGCCTGGAGGAATGGAAATTTACAACACAGAAAGCAAGGGTTTCAGGCTCACAGAAAGGATTTAACTCATCTTTTTTCACCTACTAGACGAACTACTAGCACGGTTCAATAAAATTTATCACACAGGCAACACCAAGGTTTTTGCTGTATCTTGCCCTCGAAGGATCAAAACACAGTTGTGTCAAATTGCCAGTTAGCCAACAGCTAGAACAATTGCCTCCAGTTCAGGGCAACTGAAATGACCTAGCATCGTGGAGTCTCCTCTTGTGCCTTCTGAAGAGCCCTCCTTTCTACCGCAAACCTTCGCAGATCATGTAGATCTCCCTCGAGCTAGGCCAAGTCGCCTTGGGTCTCAACAAGGATACTTTCTTGAACTTCACCTTGCAGAATTTGCCAAACCCTGCGCCACACAATGGTAGACAGTCGGGGTCAGTTTTAGCTGGGCCAAATTGTCACTGTCAGATGAAACAGTACAATTAATTTACTGTTTCTAAGATCAGATAATGGCCAGAACTTATAATGACCTGATATGTCCTCATTCTCCAGGAACTTCATTACTAGGTTGCCTCCACAATGAAGAACACCATCCTCATCAGGATTGGGCTCGGTGGAGCTCAGATACTTCACTAGTGTCTCACTGTAATCAGACTCTTTTAACTTTATCTTCCCTACAGCCAGCGAGAGAGCACGCATGCCCAACTCACAAGATATAGCTCCATCTTTGGTTGTGATCCCTGAAACTGGTGGACACGTCTGACAGTATCACAGAGAATCCTCGTTCCTGTACACGAGGATAAAACATTAAAATCCATTAATCAAACTATAGCTAGCACTGATTACAAGATCACACAGATACTATAACTGAAATCCTTGCTTTGGTCTTTCTAACCATATTTAACAAGCTAGAAACGGTTTTTCAATCGATGAATCCTCCTAAGATTAGTATTGGAGGGAAGGAAGGACGGAGGGATGGCTTAACTTAACTCACAAACATAGGGCAGAGTGTTGAACAAAATAAGTGAGCACAGCTTCTCCTGAGTGACAATGCTCTCAATTTACAACAACATAGCCTTTCAGTCCCAAGCAAGTTGGGATAGGCTAGAGTTGAAACCCACAATAGCCCCAAGTCACGATTCAGGCACTTCAATAGCTGCTTTCCAAGTACTCCTATTCAAACATAGATCTCTAGGTATATCCTAAGCTTTTAAATATCTTTTTATTGCCCCCCCCCCCCCCCCCCCCCATGTCAATTTTGGCCTTCCTCTACCTCTCCTCATATTATTAGCTTGCTTAGGACTCCACAATGCACTGGTGCCTCTGGAGGTCTCCTTTGGACATGGCCAAACCACCTCAACCAATGTTGGACAAGCTTTTCTTCAATTGGTGCTACCTCTAGGCGATCACGTATATCATCGTTCCGAACTCGGTACATTCTTGTGTGACCGCAAATCCATCGCAACATACGCATTTCTACAACACTCAGTTGTTGAACATGTCGAATCTTTGTAGGCCAACATTCTGCTCCATACAACATAGCCGGTCTAATCGTCGTTCTATAGAACTTACCTTTTAGCTTTTGTGGTACCCTCTTGTCACAGAGAATGCCAGTCTCAATTTAATAACTGACAATTATGGTTTTCATTTCACCAATAAAGGCTGAATAGATGCATGGTTTCATATAGAATCACAGTTAGCTCTATGTGATAGTCAATTATTTAGTATTCAGACTATTACATCTCTAGTTCCTACTCACTAAAATAAATTGCCGCCGAGTCTTTTTGAAAATTGAAAATATAGGAATTCTTACCTTTCCATCTATCTATCTAATCTAAGAACTAGCTTCCCAAGTTATACAAACAAAACAAGTAGTTAGGCCAAATATGAGATTCAGTAAAATCCAAAGTCCAAACCTAACTGAGCAATATGCCACACTATTCATTGTGTCGCAATCATCACATCCAAGCATAAGTATTCAATCACGCCACAAGCAATCAAGGATTCGAACCTGTGGCGACATCGCCCGAGCCTGCTGCTTCATCAGAGTCATGACATCTGCACGGAGCGTCCTGACCCGTGAGTCACAGTGCGCAGAGGGGACCTTCACCTTCTGCTCTGCAACAACCGAATTACTGAACCAGACAAACCACCAATTCAGCAACAATCATCGCACCGACCAAGGACAATTCGACTGTCAAGTGCCAACTGACCTTAACATCGACGCCGACAACAACGCCACCCTTTTCGAGGGGGCCCAGGTTCTGACAGGGCACCTGCAAGCGGCCGCCCCACCGAGCAAGTTAATCACAGACATGTGGAAATGAGGACTGATCGCGTACTCAGGAGCTCGAGGAGACGAGGAAGAGTAATGGAAGCTCACCTGGAGCCACGCGCCTTGGGCGCAGCCTAGGTCGAGCACGGCGGCGCCCGGCGCGATGAGCTTGTGCTGCTTCTGCATCTGGATCAGCTGCAGCGGCGAAGCAACCGCTCAGAGTCATGAAAGGGGAAGAGATAGCAACAGGCAACAGGCAACAGCCCAACAGGGAGTCAGGGTGGAAGCGGGGGCTCACCTTAAACACGGAGCGAGCGACGTAGCCCAGCCGTTGTGACTCGCGGTAGAAGAAGTCGGCGGTGCCCCCCGCGGCCATGCCTGCCTCGTCCGACGGTGACGGCGAGGAGGCGATTGCTAGGGTTTTAGCCCTCTTTCCTTTTCCTCATCTGGTGACGATGCGCGGAGTTTAGCCCGTTCTATTGAGATCGCGGGCCTTGCATGGGCTGGGCTGGTTCGTGTGGGCCTACTGCGACATGGGTGACGTGGGCGCCCTCCGCGCCACGCGCCCTCCACTTGGCTTTGGGGCGAGTCGGATCGGCACGACCTTCTAGACGGTTCTCCAACCCACCTCCGCGGCCCGAGGCTCTCTACACCACCGACCGAGAGGGGGAGTCCAGCACGAATCGAATCGTCGCGAGAAGTCATGGCGGATTTGGCCGCTTCCCGTCCAACCGTCCTCGTCACCGGCGCCGGGGGCCGCACAGGTAGCTCTGCTTTCCCCGTCAGTTCCGGTAGCGCAGCATTTAGGCCTCGCAGTCGTCGCGCGTGCTTCAGTACTGCTTCGTAGGGAAGTGAAAAAACAGAGAGATGATGATCAGTCGATTTGCCTGTTGTTCAAGGCTGCTGAGATGGGGAATTTGGCTGGCTAGAGTGGTTAGGGAATGGTGATCCAAATGGGAACGGCCTTGGATTTTAGTTTTTTCCCCCCTCAATTTGGCTACCGTCTTGTACAGTTTAGTGCTGAATTGTAACGCTAGTAAGGGTGCAGTAGGTGTGTAGCAATTTCTGCAACTGTGTTTCTCTTTGCATTCACTGCTCACGCGGGAGTCAAACTTGATGTTAGGCCAAATTGTCTACAACAAACTGAAAGAGAGGTCCGAGCAGTTCGTGGCAAGAGGGCTAGTCAGGACAGAGGAGAGCAAGCAGAAGATTGGGGGAGCCGGCGATGTTTACATTGCCGACATAAGAGATGCAGATCGTCTAGCACCTGCTGTACAAGGGATCGATGCGCTCATAATCCTCACCAGTGCAGCCCCGAAAATGAAACCGGGTTTCGATCCTAGCAAAGGTGGGCGGCCTGAGTTCTACTATGAAGATGGAATGTACCCTGAGCAGGTGGGTTGATGAATCTTGTCCAAGATTGTATGCGCATTAGTAGAATTTGTTATTGAACAGTTTAATTTGTGATAACATTGGTTGTGGTTGTTTTAGGTGGATTGGGTTGGCCAAAAGAATCAGATTGATGCTGGTATGCATTCATTCTGCTCAGTGCATCACTTTCTAATTTTTTGGTAGATCATATACTTCAGAGCATAAATGATTGTTAATTTGGACATATATTGGCAGCTAAAGCTGCTGGAGTGAAGCATATTGTGTTGGTGGGATCTATGGGAGGAACAAATCCTAACCATCCGCTGAACAGCCTGGGTCATGGCAATATACTGGTAAGCTAAAATCTGACTGTTCCATTAGGCAACTACTATTCACAAAATGTAAAAGTGGGATCTTGATTATTGCATATGTTTGCTGTAGGTATGGAAGCGCAAGGCAGAACAGTATTTGGCAGACAGTGGAGTCCCTTATACAATCATAAGGTACAGAGTAGTATATAGTACACAATATTTAGAACAGATGGAAAATTCTACTGCTGCTTTTTGTTATGGTAGTCTCGATTCAGTAGATTATTACTCTTTGTTTTGTGCGTGTAAAGAAGTAAAGAGATATTTAGGACTCTTAAGGGACAATGTGCTGATCCTTGTTTTTGGACAACTGAAAAAAATACTTTGTGTACTATCTAGTACATCTCTAGTGTAAAGCCTGGAAATCGCATGAGGCTAATACAAAAGAAAATATTCAATCTCATTTCCTTCTCTGTTACATAATCTGATGCTGCTTTCTTCTGTGCCTTAAATTTTAGGCCAGGAGGTCTACAAGACAAGGATGGAGGAGTGAGAGAGTTAATTGTGGGGAAAGACGATGAACTTCTCCAGACTGACACAAAGTCGATTCCTAGAGCCGATGTGGCTGAGGTTTGTGTCCAGGTATATATATATGCTCTAAACCACCATCTGTACAGATCTGTCTGAAAGGACCTGGTTAAAATTGTGTATAGCCATGGGTCCATTGGACAGCGTGGTGAGACAGCCATTCTGAGTTTAATCATTTTTCTTCTCTGATAATAGGCTCTGCAGTATGAAGAGGCCAAGTTCAAGGCATTTGATTTGGCCTCGAAGCCTGAAGGTGTGGGCACGCCAACAAAGGACTTTCGTGCGCTGTTCTCCCAGATTACTGCTCGGTTTTGAGTGAGCTGCTGAGAAGCCTACTGCAAGCTCTAGATTTCATGGTGTCTGGAGATATAATCAGGTAGCTTGAGCATGGAGATGCAGTTTGGTGCAATTGCAAAGCTGTATTAAAACTGAAGAAAGAAATCGGTGCATTGTTTGCAGTACACCGCTGAATGTCTAGTTGCCATTGTGTAAACTGTTAAGAGCCAATATGACAGTAATTAGGAACCCCTATTTGCATAAATTGTTGGGCACAATTTATCCAGCACAGTTAGTCACCTGCTTGGATTCTTCAGCTGCAACTTCCCCCGTCGTTCCAGTGACATCCTAGCGGTGAAAGCTGCAGCCATCCTGCTTGTTCTCTGAACAAGGCAGATATAGGAGCTTCATCAGAACCCCATGGCCATGGGAGTGCTGCTGCTGACGACTATCACCTCAATGTTTTTAACTCAACTGAAGCGATGGTTTCAAACATTGAAACCATGAAGTGAAACTTCGTGGTGCTACTGCCTACCGGTTCAACAAAACAAAATCAGCGTACTGTTACCCTATTACACAAATATGTCAGGCATATACCTAGAAGTTATATTTATCACATTTCCTATTGTACGGTCGCCTGAAATCTGTCTCTCTCTCAGGCGACGCTTCTATCCGTTGGATGAACTTCAAGATGCGTGCACCTGGTTGGTTCGTATTAGGTCCGTGGTTGCTATTGGGTCCGGGCACTAGAGACTGCACCCGATAATACATCGCTAGACCCGGTCCTAATTGTGCCCGCTGCCGACAAACTCTTCGGATTCTTTTTTGTTTTCCTCAAACCGCGCACCCATCAGCACAAGAGGAATCCGAGGCGACTTCACCCGGGTCGTGGTGACTTTCCGACGATTTGCCGCATCCTCGCCGCGGCGCAGCGATTTTATCGGCGAAATCCCCATCTTGGGTGACGCTCTATGTTCCGTGGGTGCCGCATCTCCTTCCTCCTTGTTCGTCGTTGCTGCATCACTTATTGCTTGTGTGTAGTCGATCCCATTTCCTGATTGGGTGTTGATTTCGTCGTCGATTGGCTGAAATCATATTTTGAGGACGGCACGGGGATGGAGGTTTTTGCCAGTAAGGTTGGGATCCTTGCAGGTTTTGTGCTGTTCTTTTGCGAAATAGCGATTTTGGTGTAGTGATTGTGTTTGTTCTTCCTTCTCTCCATTTTAGTTAGGGTTTGTTCTGTAGATCTAGTTCTTGTTTCTTGTTTTATGTCAGTATGCTGCTGCTCTGTCACTGACTATCAGAGATAAGCAAATAAAGGGTTTCGATGTCCTCGTGCACCTCATTGTAGTCGCGGTGATCAGGATCCAGCTCTTCCATGACCAGATAGGTGTAGGTTGCAGCATGTTTCTTCAGTTTGGCAAGCTTAATTGTTTGCTGAGGCGCTTAGCACGATGACTTGTCTTGTCTTCCGCTGTCTGAAACTCTGTCATCAAAAGGAGTCCATGAAGCATTGGCCCCTCTGTCAGCAACTCCTGCATCCATTTCGCGTGCAGCTTCCCGAATCACCGGTGATCCCACGTGGGGGAGGTACGCTGCTGTTGGTCTTCGGCTAACAAACTGACTGCAAGATGTGTGCATATTTGGATTTCTGGGTGGCATTTGTTGTTTCACAATTTTCAGCGATCATTGTATCGATTTGTTTCCTCAAAAGGGGATTAGGAGAGGTCAGGCCACCATTATCGGTACCTGCATGCTGTTGTCCTGGAATCTGAGAAACTCACTGGAGCCCACATCTTCGATTAATATGGCTTGCCCTGGAATGAAGTCAAAGCCTAGTATTAGGCACTGCAATTTGGGCAAGTCTCCAAGTATCTTCAGATAGATGTCAGAGCTTGCAAACACTGAACCCCACATTTATTGTGTGTTGTTCAGCTTGAGACACTTAGTCAGCAGTTGTGTCCTGTCCTTTATTTAATTCTTTTAACCTTAATTTTTTAAATCTTTTAAAACATTATTTGGTTTGACCAACCACATTGATTTTTTAAAAAAAATATTTGGTCCAAGAAGTGAAGTAGGATAGCCTGCGGATTCTGTAAATCTGATGCATGATTGGTGACAAGAAGTGAAGTATATTTTGTTGCTCTGTCCTGCATATGCTGCTACTGTGACCTTATAGTGGTGCCTGTTTCTTGTGAATGTGAGAGGTTTACCCTATTGCTTCCTTTGGTTGTTATAAATTGTCTAGTGTAATTTGCGCATTATGGTGTAGCAGACTGATGTCTTGTAGGCCGTAGCTTTCATTCCACTTTTGGAATGATAGTTTCAGGGCTTGATAAGTGGCCAAGTAGATGGACTTCATTTTCTCTAGGTTTTCGACTTGCTCATGGATAACCTATGCTTGAGTTCCCTGTTAATACATGTTGTAAGCTTATTGTATATGATTATTTCACATCATCACTGTTGTTTCTGAACTCTTTGTAACTTGCCAAATTGTAGGATTGTGGTCCAGGTCATCTCCCCATTCGCTGGCTTCAGCAGCAATGTTCTTGCTGGCAACAAGTGACCTTTCTACAGTTTTATATAATTTCCACAGCGATGGATGAAGCAGTACCTGGTTTCCTGAAGCTAAAACTTTTCTGCAACATTTTGTCATTTTTCTCCTCACATTCAAAGTTCAGAGTTTATGATACAAACATGATTGGTCCTTGAATACTATACAAGCATGACTGGTCCTTGATACAAGCTGAAACTTTTCTGTTACTGTGTTCTGCATATTAGTGTGATCCATAGTCAGTTAACTTATCTTTGCCTAGGTTATTTATCATGCGCTTGTCCTTCTCTTATTTGATTTTGTTTTCTATTGTACATGGTTGGCTCCCTACATTGTATACTTAGAAAGGATTGTTTGGTCCAGGAAGCAATCAGGACATTGACATTGTAGGAATTACAGTATAACCCTATGAAAATCATGGAGTTTAAGTGTTCGGTTTGCTGCCATTGGTGCATTGATGTTCAGTTTAACAGAGACAAGTTCCAAGTCCTGTGTTGCAAGCTTTTACTTTTCTGAAAACTGAATGCAAGTGACTGAGAGCATTCTTTTGGTGTTTGTTCTTTTTTCTGAAAATTAAATGCCCTGCTTCTCATGATGTGAAAGTATCTCAAATAGATGAACTCTGCTGATCCAAAAGCTCAAATAGATAAAGGCATTTGAATGTTGCAATCATCTGGTTAGGTGTTATATATGTAGGTTAACTATTTTTTCTGAAAACTGAATGGCAAATATTGCAAGTTCTATGCGCTCTGTGCATATTTGCTTATTTGAAAATGGCTACTTGTGTTCATTAACCAAAAATACCATAGTGTATGTTTGAATGTGCTCTTGGAACATGGCCATGTATCATAAGTCAGTCAGTGAAATTAACACTTTAGTTATTCAATACCCAGCCTGAAAGAAAAAAAAGAAGAGAACGTATATGTTGTTGAGAGATGAAAAGCTGCAGCAGGTCACCTTGTGCTTTTATATTATTTGCACTGAACTGTATATTATCTGCACTGAACTATGTATATAGGTGTCATAGTACTGGTGATGTTATGACTGTATGCCTAGTTTTGTAAAGATTGTAATGGCCAATAGAAATATGGACGTTTTAGTGGGCCAACTGATGTGTGTGTGATATATCCTTTTTGTTTCATTGCTATTGATTTTGTGTAACTATTTTGTACTTCTACTGGAAAGCAACATATATTTATTTAAAATTTTAGTTCTGATGGTGACTTTACACCAAATTGTTCTTTAGGACAATAGCTATAGATAGGATACAATAAGGTCAACCAAAAGGTTCTTTCCAATGAGATACACAAGCAGAAACTACTTGGTTCTTGTAATGATGTTACATATCCTACTGACTAAAGTCAGAAACTACTGTGCCTCTCCAATTTCACAATCACAGGAAATACTAAAATTTTGACCTTTTCTGTTTGTTGACTTCCAGAATCATGAGTGAAACAGGGCACACTGTACAAGTCACTAACCTCTCGAGCAAAGTATCTGAAAGTGATCTTCATGAGTTCTTTTGGTTCTCTGGTCCTATTGAGCACATAGAACTTATCACAATAGTGCCCAACTGCTCATTTGTGCTACCTGCATAAAACATATACTGTAATAATGGTGCTCTCCCCACTATGTGTTTCTGCTTCATAGGTTGATGATGGCCTCTAATAATGATTAGCCATATGATTTGTTAGGCAATGCTTATGCCGACTGGTCCTTGATTAGCCATGTGATTTGTTAGCCATTCATGTGTTCTTATTGTTGCATTTATTTTGCTATCTGATTGGTGGTTGCTATAGTGCCAATTGTTAACTTTGGTAAATACCAACCATGGGGATGCCGATTATAGCTTTCCTGTTTGTGCAGGACGTTGCTGCCAGAATAATGGCCTTCTCATAACAAGGCCCAAGGGCAGTGTGCATCATTTGAGCAACTGGAGCTGTTTCTACAGTAACCCTTCACCAAGATTCAGACTCTGGTGGTGTGGTTACATATGAGGTATGTTGCTGTTGGTTATCATTGGCCTAAAAACTGTTGCATGTATGTGTTCTGTTCTTCTCTTGTTGCATATTTGAATATAAATGTTTGCCCACTGTGCCAATTAAACAAAAGGTTTGCTGCTAGCATTTGCCTGGATAGTTGGATTGCTTGCATGTTACAGCTGAAGTATTGCTATCAAAGGGGAAAAATAAATCATAAAAGAAGACATTTGTTTTCACACTTTCTCTTAATTAGTTAAGTATGCTGAGAACGTCTGCTTTCAGTCCAAGGTTGGGGTTATATCCTTGCAGGCCATACTATACAAGAGACTTTCTTTTTTTCATGGAATTGTTCATGTATACTATGATTATTTTGTTCTCATTTAGTTTTGTATCCTTGTGCTTTATTGTTGATTTGGCAGGGTCGATTTGAGATTTATTGCCTTTCCGGGTCATACTTGGTGCTAGATGATGGTGGCACACGGACCCAAAGCGGAGGGCTTTGCATTGCTTTGTTTGGTCCTGACCATAGGGTTATTGGTGGGAGTGTAGTTGGAGTCCTGACAGCAGCTGGAACAATTCAGGTGATGGCTGATTTCTGTGTGATAGAGAATTTTCTCACATACATAATACTCAAATTTGAGTTCACAAAACCTCACAGCTTGGAAAATATGCTCCAGCTACTTTCAAGTTGTGTTGGTGTAGTATTATAGAAATAAGATGCATCCACAATATACTACTGAATTTTGAAGTGCTCTGTTCCTATTAATATTAGCTGTTGATGAAAACCAAACAAATAAAAAATTCAGGTACATAATTGCAATCACAAATAATGTAAATTGCAATTATTGGGCACCGCAATTGTAGTTCTGAGCATATGCAATATGCTGGTGTTGATACGCAACAATTTCACCATTGCATTTGGTTTTTATTCTTGTGTTATATAAACTGAACACACGGTGCCTTTTTTTGGATGCATGTTTCAGTTCTCTGCTTAGCTATCAGAAGTGACAGGCGTAATGAACCCTACCGAGGATGGTTTCTCGTGGGCGCTCTAGAGGATTCAGAAAGAGGAATCAGGAAGCTCTTAGGGAATGCAACGTGAAACTTGCGGTAGCGTTCGGCGTCCTCAACGAGTGTTTCAATGCGGTGAAGGATCGGCGGACCAAGACTAACATGCTCCACCAAGCTGTGGATAGCCTTGGGTAAGTCTTTTTGAGTCAGAGTGAGACATGCACATTTTTGTACTGACCTTGAGATGTCATTCGGTTATATATTAGGTCTTGATTGTGTCGCTTATATAGAAGGTGTTTCGTGCTAGAACAAACAGGTATGAATTTAAACGGCTAAGCTACGAAGGGTTGTACACCATGGTTCTGGAGAAGGATGGAGAGATTGTTTCGTTAGCCATGCTGAGGTTTGTACACCAGCTGAATTTCGTATAGTTGTAGTCTATAGTATCCTCTTCTTGGTTCCTCTTCTTGGATGTTGTAGAATAGTAGGAGCTCACATCTTGTAACTGTGTATTGCATATACTGTACAAGAAAGTTGTGTTTAGTATCCATTTCTTGATTGCACATTTATAAGTAGTAAATTGCACACTTAAATTTCTGCAATTATGGTGTTTACCATGTGCAATATCCAGTATTTATATATAACTTTCCTACTATTTTGTTTTCCTTTTTACATTTGATGAAGCAGGAAAAACATATGTTCAGAAAGCTTGCAATAGGAAAACTCTTTACTTTAATAGTCCAAGTTTACTATCATTTAGATTATCACATGATACTGAAACTCCTCTCACAATGCATGTAACAACACCCATGTATGGTAATAGTACTCAGAAGACACAAACCTGCTATGCTATCACTTAACAGCCAAGCACCATGCCACTTAAAAGGTACAAACTAAAATCTGAAATGCAATATGCCAGGAAAACTTGTACACTTACACAAAGGAACTGACGAACAACAACAGACAACAATCAGTTGTGATTTGTGCCAACACATTTTATTTCTGTTTATTGTGATCTATGATTTGTGCCAGCACGGACAACATTTTTTGTCCTTGTCTTTCCATAGAAAAAATTGTTATTTGTGATTTGTGCAACACATTTCATTTCCGTTTTTTGTGATTTGTGATTTGTGCCAGCGCAGACAACATTTTTTGTCCTTGCCCTTCCATAGAAAAAAATTGTTATTTGTGATTTATGCCAACACATTTCATTTCTGTTTATTGTGATTTGTGATTTATGCCAGCACGGACAATATTTTTTTGTCCTTGTCCTTCCATAGAAAAAATTGTTATTTGTGATTTGTGCCAACACATTTCTGGGACTGACAGGCTTGGTGGTTGTTGGTTGTTGTTGTTGTCTTTGTCTTACAATAGAAAAAACTGTATTCTGTTTATTTTGAATATTGTAATGAGTTACACAAAGGAATTTCATCTGCAGTTGTGTATCTGTTTGTTTTCGAACGAACCAAACACAAATAAAATTTCAGTAGTATTCCTAGCTAACAGATTACTTGCAATTCGTTTTCAGTGATTCTGGAAAGAATTTCTCGCGTGTCTGTTTAGCCTGCAAGAAATTGGCATGGTGAATCTGGACGGAATATGTAGTTGTTGTTTAGGACTGCAAGTGGGATACGTCAATGAATCTGGACGCAAAAGTGGCTTAAGTAAATCTCGTGCAATTTTCTTTCAGAACCAAAAACCGAAGATATACCAATGAACTTGCATATAGGAGTAATAAGAGTGTATAAGCTTCAATGATTTCAACGCATTTTCTGACTATCCTCGTATAGAAAGCACATTGTGTGATAAAAAATGAATAAATGTGGTTTCATCCGGCAAAAACATAGCACTATAGTGGTTATGTGCTTGTTTTCGGGTGTTGTCATTTTTTTTGTCATTTCTGTAAAATTTCCTGAGAACAAGGAAAGTAGGACTCTATTCATTGACCGCTAACTCCTTTGTTAATGCAGTACAACATCTGACAAGAAACTGAACTAGCCCTTTTAATGCAGCCAATCGTTAGATGAGGGACAGTGACCCGGAGGTGATGTTTGAGGCAGACCTGAAGGTGAGCGAGAGCTTCCTGAACCAGATAACACTGCAGCTAGAAAGCTATGAGATGTCCCAGCACATGCAGGAGCAACACACTACAGCCTGGCCTTAGGATTATCTTGCTGGTAAGCATGCTCAAGCACTCAAGATCCTGGTTGACATGTCAATAAATATTGATCTCTATGAAGTTTCATACCTCTACAGCCTATGTCATGATTTGGTAATTTCGTCTACAGTACTTAATCTCACTAATGTCATTTAAAGATAGTTTCTGACAGTTTGTCAAGAAACACAATGTTTGACTAAAAACTGAATTTCCTAGCTGATTTTGAGATAAATCCTCGGCATGTTCAGTAATTTTACGACACACATGCAGGGTAGTTGTTTACAACAACATACTGAATTTTTCATGTTTCTATTGTCCTTGTCTTTTGTTTATTGTGTTTTGTGCCAGCACCGGCAACATTTTTGTCCTTTTATAGAATTTTTTTGTGATTTGTGCCAACACAGACCACATTTTTATCCTTGTTTTTCTATAGAAAAAATTATAATCTATTTATTGTGATTTGTGCCAACACATACAATTTTGTCAGCTATCTTGCAATTAGCCTATGTGTTCTACAATAGAAGTTCTGGTTGTGTGCCTTGAATGGCTGCATTATTTTGGTGAACAGAAGGAATTCTCAACTACATTCTCATCCTCTTGGTAAGGAAGATCAAAAAGCCAACAACTTAGCTAATGTCATGGATGAAGGACCACTTGTACCACCTGTAGCTATAGGTCCCAAACCAGCGTCTTACCTTGTCAGTTATATTTTCCTATATGCTGAACATCATGTCTGTTTGTTCTCCAAAAATTTTAGAGAAAAGAACAAGAAGTCATAATTACTACCAAAACTGAGGGTCTGTCCCTGGGTCTCGCACTCATGACTGGCCTTTGTGTGCAGTCTCATGATTTTATCTTTGTAAAAGTGGCAGAACCAGTTTATCGTTACTATTTGTAACTTATCACTGTCTCTGCTAATGTTCCATTAGTACTTAGGGAATCCTTGCTACTGTGGACAAATTCGGTGCATGTAGTTTTAGAATTGTTGTTTCTGAATTTTTTGTGCCAACTAAATTCAGACTCAAAAAGCAGCTGCATTTGAACATCCTTGGGGTTGCCGCATAATTGCATGCCACTAGCCATAGACACAGTCCTGCCCAAAAAAGGCACCATGGTCTAGCTCAACACAGACAAAACAGATTTGTCTTTGTGCTAACACAGTTCAGAGTTTCGTTAATTGTGCTTGTCTGTGTGTCGCTTTTCACCAGCACAAGTTAACTGTACTCACAGCATGCTTCACATGCATGAGCTGGATTTTCTAATTATATACATAAACAGTATAGTTGCATTATCAACAAGTACTAGTTGCACTATTTGAAATGTGCAATTTTCGTATTTATGTTCTGAAATTGTCAAGATCATATTCATTATGCCTTTGTTTGCTTAGAATACCTTAATATGTGAATCTCGTCGGGTGAGAATATGCAGTGATCCTGGTGCTCCATATTCTGTGGACTATGGGCACTGGGCAGGGTTGTTTTAACTCTGTTGCCTGCTTGCCTGGGTGCCACCTTGCCTCTTTTCCCGACAGATTCTGTTTGTCTCTGTGTAAATACAGATCAGGCACAAGTTAACTCTATTTTTTTTGTGTTTCTGTTTGTCTCTGTGTAAATACAGATCAGGCACACGTTAACTCTACTCGTAGCAGGCTTCACATGCACGAGCCGGATTCCCTGGCCAGGGAGATCGTGAGGAAGGTTTGGCAACAGTAATGGCAAGGTTTAGTTCAACAAGGAGCCCAATAATCTCTAATTTTCGCTCTTCTCTCCACTCTAATTCCCCTTCTAGATCCAAATTGATCGGGGGTGTTTCTTTCTTGCTGGAGGGTGTAGTGGCAGAGCTGTAATTTCTGTGTACTGTTTTATTGGGCCGAATAGCTGCTTTGTGTCTCGAATGAGTAGTTATTTGATATAGCGGGTGAAAGGATCAAGATGCCCAAGAGGGGGGTGAATTGGGCTAATTCTAAATTTTCTTGCAATAATCAAATCGTACGGATAGCCCAATTAACCCCTTGTGCCTAAAAAGTGTTTATATCAAACTAATGCACAATAACCTCGCAATCAATGTTCCAAACTTACTCTAGCAAGCAATTCTATGGATGTAAAACAAGTATTGAATTTGCTCAAAGTAAATACTCAAAGTAAGTGCTCAACGTAAATAGAGAGAGAAAGGAACGCGACGATGTTTTGTCGAGGTATCGGAGAGTCGCCACTCCCCACTAGTCCTCGTTGGAGCACCCGCGCAAGGGTGTAGCTCCCCCTTGATCCTCGCAAGGATCAAGTGCTCTCTACGGGTTGATTCTTCAACACTCCGTCGCGGCGAATCACCCAAAGCCGCTCACAACTTGAGTTGGGTCACCCACAAGCTCCGCCGGGTGAACACCAAACTCCCAATCACCACCAAGCCGTCTAGGTGATGGCGATCACCAAGAGTAACAAGCACGAACTCTCACTTGACCACGCGAAGCCTAATGAGAAGATGGATGCACACTTTGCTACTCTTGATTTGCTAGTGAGGCTACTCTCTTGGATTCTCAAATCACAAACACCTCACTAGGACCTTGCTCTTCTTGGCACTCACAAACGTGTTTCTCAGCTGTTAGAATGAGCAAAAGATACTCCACTCATGAGTGGACCTTCTATTTATAAGCCTTCTTGAAAAACAAACCGTTATGAGCTTCTGCGGGATGACCGGACGCTCCGATCGTGATGATCGGATGCTCCGGTCAGTTCAACCCGCGAACCAGTATTAAAGAGTCGACCGGACGCTGGCAGGGTCCGGTCAGCACTGACCGGACGCGTCCGGTCGCATAAAACCCTTACTGGAACCTTACTGGACTCGACCGGACGCTGAACCCTCAGGGTCCGGTCAGTACTGACCGGACGCGTCCGGTCACTCTTTCCCAAGTCTGGACCCTTACTGGAGTTGACCGGACGCTGGTCCTCAGCGTCCGATCACATGACCTTCCAGCGTCCGGTCACATCAGACTTGTTCACCTCAGTCAAATGAACTGACCGGACCCTGCGGCCAGCGTCCGGTCGCACCGGAGCCAGCGTCCGGTCAGTGTTTGACCCTCCATTCACTTCCAACTTCTGAACATATGTGAATGAAGTTTGCTCCAAAAGATCTTAGGCATTCATAGGAGCTACCTAGAGCTAGTTTAAACAAGTGTGCACCACACCTAACTCACTAGACTTAACTAGGTCAAGCTACCCGTTCATACCCCCCTTCATAGTACGACCAAAGGAAAAATAAAGTCCTAAACTACTCTAAGTGTCTCTCCAACTTCAATTGACACTTAGAACTAGTTATCCTTAACCTTGTCGTCCATCCTTTGAAAAACCGAAGCGATTTCCATCGTAGGGGCATGACAACCTCAATTGCCCAATCAATCTCCATTACCATGACCTAACTTAATTGCCTCTGCAAAACACACATTAGTCATAGTAATCTTGTATTGACATTAATCACCGAAATCCAACTAGGGGCCTAGATGCTTTCAATCTCCCCCTTTTTGGTGATTGATGACAATACCACCTCGAGTATGTTATGGAGTGAGGTTTTTGACGGGCTTGGTTCATATAAGCTTTTGTCAATAAGAACAAAAGAGTTAGTCAAGCTTATATGACCCAAGCCAACACAAATGTACTCAAAGAATATGGATTAAGCATGAGTACAAATAGCAAAGCTCATTTGCTTCAAAGTATAAACGCGGAAGCAAAATCAAATGAGCATTACACAAGTGATATGACATATAGATAAAGCAAAGTAGAAGTCACACATGTCAAATATCACAATCACGTAGATAGCACTATCACATATATATATAATAGTATGCATGAAAGTAAACACACGAATGCATAAGTAATAGTGTATCACACAAATAAAACTCCAAATGTATATAAAAAGCTAATACTAGAAAACTAGCTCCCCCTAAAACTCGCTCCCCCTAAGTCTACATACTCAAACCCTCTCCCCCTTTGGCGTCAAACACCAAAACCTAGGGGTCGGACGGCGGGGCTGCAGCGGATGAGTCGAGCGCTGAAGAACGTGGAGCAAGATGGAACTGGGCGCCATCATCATCTGACCCTGAGCTCTGAACTGACTGACCCTCTGAAGCAGGAAGTGTCGCAGAAACGGTCTGGGTCTGAGCTGGGGCTGGTGCTGCCTATGAAGCTGCAAGAATGTCTGTCGTAGGATCTGACGAGGCGACAGACGAGGGGAGCCTCTGAGTAGTCATGATAGCTGGAGCTGCTGTAGACGGACTGGCAGCATGCATGTGAGGCGGAGTAGGCATGCCAGTCAACTCACTGAATGATGCTCCAAGACTCCTGGAGACTGACGACTCAGGCACGAATAGTGAGGAAGTCTGCTCTGGTGAGAAACCCGTGTGATAAGGAGTGAACTGCGGGGCTACACCAGGTGAGGCTAACCACTGGGACACCTGTACAGGAGGTGAAGGAAACTGAGCTGGAGGTTGTCCCTGACTCTGAAGCCCGATGGGCTGTACTGCTGGAGTCGTCGAAGTGGTAGGCGGCTGTGCAAGCTGGGGCGAAGTCTGTGGCAGTGGGACCCCAATAGCTGTCACTACATGCTGCATGAATCCCATGAGCTGCTGCTGCATAAGTAACTGCTGGTGCTGAAGAAGCTACTGCTGCCGCTGAAACTCGTCCTGACGAGCCTGAAACTGTGCGAAGTTGGTAGCTGTCTCCTGTGCCTGTCATGTCTGATCCTGCTGCATCCGCTCAAGAATAGCAATGAGAGCGGGGTCTGTCTGTGGAGCAGGTGGAGCAGAACTGGAGCTACCGGCCTCTGCATCATGTCTGCGTGGAGGCATCTGAGGTATAGGCTGGTAGTCGTCGTCAGAGCTATCACTGTACTCACTCACCTCCTGCTGTGCCTCTAGCTCCTCCTCCTCAGTGGCTGCAATCCCTCTGATGATCTCATCCTGCTGAGCTGCAGACTCTGGCACGTCGGGGCAACGACTAGGCTGACTGGGTGCCTGAGGAGTGGCGTGTCTGATCCTCTATGACAGGTTGTAAGCCGGGAACTCTGTAGTGGCACCTATATACTCATCCATCATGCCAGGGGGTTTATCAAGCACAACCCTGCGGATGAGGAACGTAATCCAGTGAGCATAGGGAAGCTACCTGCGACCCTTGAATCCCTCAGCTATAGTATCCTCCATCTCTGAAAGAAGGAGGTCCCAGATGTCAAACAATGTCATCTGCATGATGGCATTGAGAAGCCAGAGCTGTAAGCGAGTCAAGCCCTCCCTATATCCCAACCTGGAAAGCAGTGTCCTCCTGATGATGGCCTCTAGTATCCTCGCTGTAGGAGTCAAGTCACTGGGGTTCCTGCTCGACCCCTCTCCAAACGGCTCCTTGAAGCAATGCCGCACTAAATCTGTAGGGGGCACCTGCCCTCCATGAGGACGCCTAGGAGGCTCCTGATGTCCATAGCACACCTCATGCATCTTTACAGGCTGCTCCTGTAGCCTCAGTATCTCCCTGGCTCTGCCACTAGTCACTCTGTAGTCTTTGCCTTTGAAAGCAAAGTGAATGAATCTGTGATGAGGATCAATGTAGAGCGAGGCATAAAACTGACGGACCCAAGATGGTACATATATGCCCGTCCGTCCAATCAAATCTGTCAGTCCTGGCAAATATGATAAGTATTGCCGAATGCTCTCTCCGGCTGCTGCCACAATGGACTCTATCTGACAGACCCTCTGTGATCTGAACACTGCCCCACTGTTAAGATATGCATTGTAGAAATCCTCATGCAGTGGCGTGTAGAACCCCTCAGCTGCTCTCTCATCCCTCCTTGGAGGAAACCAAATCTCAAACTCAACAAACCGCAGCTGCTGAACCTGCCTGGCTGTAGCGGCCCTCAAGTCGAGGTGAACCACTGGAGGCGGACCCTGTGGTCTGGGCGGAGGGCGAGAACCCCTGCGCTGTGTAACTGGCCTCGGTGGAACTACAGCACTGGTACGACTCGAGCAGCGTAGCTGAGGTGCCGGCTCGGTCTCCTGACTCTCCTAAGTCTCCTGGGCTGGCTGAGGCTCTGCTGGTGGGGGCTGCTGCTGTGCTGACGGACCCTCCTCAATGGCGACCCGTCGACCTGCAACCGTGGCAGTCCCTGCTGGACTACCGTGACGACGCTCAACCTCCTCAATCGCAGCTCTCAGTGCTGGTGAAACCGGCTGATCTGCAATGACAACTCCTCTGCAGACACCACCTCTCTCGGCACGCTCTGCAGCCTCTGCAACAGCTGCTGCTCTCGCTGTCTCTGCATCGGGGTACTTCCGCTTCTTGGATGTCACCTGCTTGGTTGACTTGCCCTTCGATCCGGCTGGCTGGCGAGGCGGGGGCCTCCGATCATCATCACCTGGGCCACCACCAACGTTCTTGGTGCGAGCCATCTGAACAGACAAGATGGTGAACTGCCGCTGATGAAGATCAACTGTCAAACTGCCGCTTTCGAGGCTTGGCCTCGATCCTTACTCGCGAGCTTGGCTCCGAGTTGACTGCCAACTGCCATACGAAACACAACGGAACCGACTCGCTGCACGATAGAATAGATGGATATACAAATAAATACCATATATCTAATAGATGTGAATCCCTAATAGAGAAAGCAATGTAGATCCGAATTTGAATCGAGTGGCTTTCTACCTGACGATCAGCGATCCGAGAAGAGATAAGATATCACGCGGGGGATCCTCGGAACCGGGCTAGGGTTAGGTCAAATGCCCTGAATGCAATGGGGAATCAGTGCGTTTAGAATTTGATCTAGGTCACAATTGGAGATCAAGATTGAAACACAAAACTTGCCATACCAATCAATGGGAGGAAAGGGCAAGAGCACTTGGCGAAGACCGGCAGCCTTGGCAACGATTGACCGGCGGAGCTTGGGCGCGAGGAGGCCGGCGAGATGCTGAGCAGGCGTGGTGGCGTGCGGGACGGCGGTGCTCCGAGATGAGCTGGCGCGGGGCTCGGTGGCGCACGAGGCCGGGGCGCGAGGCTCGGCTGCGGGCTCGGGGAGGCTGTGGCGGTGCGGCTAGGCAGGGGCATGACGGCGCGGGCGCGAGGTGACCGGAGCAAGTGGCGCGCGGCTAGGCTGCGGCGGTGGCTTGGGCTAGGTCACGGCGGCGCTGGTTAGGTGAGGGAAGTAGAAACGAAGGTCCGGATAAATAATCCCCCAACTCGTGACAGAAAAGGAAACGGGGAAAAGAGACCTGAAGTCGCGCGAGATCCACTAACCGGACGCTCCGGTGGTAGCGACCGGACGCTACCACCCAGCGTCCGGTCGATTCCAGAGAGGTCCAAATCCTCTGAAATCGCGACCGGACGCGTCCGGTGGTCCATGACCGGACGCAGGCAGGGTCCGGTCAGTACAACTTGATCATCCTTCGATCGACCGGACGCTGAACCCTTCCTGACCGGACGCACAGACGCAGCGTCCGGTCACTCCTTCAACAGCAGTTCACCTCCTGTGAACTGACCGGACGCTGGACAGCAGCGTCCGGTGCAGCGTCCGGTGCACCTTTTCCAGCAATCCTTCAACATTCCTTCGCGCTACCTGTTCCCAATCAAGTCCCAACTTGAATAAGATCCAAATAAACACCAATTGGGACTGATGTGAGTGACCTCTCTCAAACCCTCATATTTTTCAAAATATTTTGCCTTAGGCTATAATTCTTTTTAAGAAAATAGGCAACAAGAGGGCAAATGGAACAAAACGACAAAACAACATTCATGCATATGTAATACTTGTAAGTAAATCTAGTTGCTTGTCAAGTTTGATCCAAGGTTAAGCTTCTTCACACGCTTTTCGGCGGTTATCTTAACCATGTTAGACAAGCCCTATATGCATTGCCACAAATTAAACATGTTGTATATTACAATGAATGCAAAGGACAACACAAGCTCAATTTTTAGTGAAGTTACTAAAATCAAGTACATTGAGCTCATTCCGCAATCTACAAAATGTAGCCTCATCTAGCGGTTTAGTGAAGATATCCGCTAATTGATCTTCGGATCTTACACCTTCTAGTGATATATCATTTTTAGCTACATGATCTCTTAGAAAGTGATGGCGGATATCTATATGCTTGGTGCGAGAGTGTTGAACCGGATTATTTGCAAGTTTTACCGCGCTTTCATTGTCGCACAAAAGAGGTACTTTCTCTAGAACTACTCCATAGTTTAGTAAAGTTTGTTTCATATACAATATTTGTGCACAACAAGCACCCACGGCAATGTATTCCGCTTCGGCGGTGGACAAAGCCACACTATTTTGTTTCTTGGAGGACCAAGACACAAGTGATCTACCAAGCAGATGGCACCCTCCGGATGTGCTCTTTCTATCAACTTTGCATCCGGCGTAGTCCGAATCGGAATAGCCAATTAATACAAATAAATCTCCTTTGGGATACCAAAGGCCAATGCTTGGTGTGTGCTTAAGATACCTAAGGATTCTTTTTACGGCAATTAAATATGTTTCCTTAGGACTAGCTTGAAATCTAGCACACATACACACACTAAACATGATGTCGGGCCTAGATGCGGTTAAATATAACAAGCTACCAATCATAGAACGGTAGAGAGTTTGATCAACCGAGTTACCTCCCTCATCTAGGTCGAGATGTCCATTGGTAGGCATTGGGGTCTTGATTGGCTTACATTCATCCATCTTGAATCTCTTGAGAAGATCTTTTGTGTATTTCTCTTGAGAGATGAAGATGCCTTCTTTCATTTGCTTGACTTGAAAACCAAGAAAGAATGTAAGCTCACCAATCATTGACATCTCGAACTCCTTAGATATCAATTCATCAAATTCTTTGCATGAGTCTTCATTTGATGATCCAAAGATGATATCATCAACATATACTTGACAAATGAAGATATGCCCATCAAGCTTCTTGGTGAATAGTGTGGTGTCGACCTTCCCAATGGTGAAGCCCTTCTCAATAAGAAAATCCCGAAGGCGCTCATACCAAGCTCTTGGGGCTTGCTTAAGCCCATATAGTGCCTTGGACAACCTATAAACATGATTAGGATATCTAGGGTCTTTAAACCCGGGAGGTTGATCAACATAGACTAGTTCATTAATAAAGCCATTTAAGAATGCACTTTTCACATCCATTTGATATAGTTTCATTTCATGATGTGATGCATATGCAAGAAGGATACGGATGGCTTCTAATCTTGCAACCGGTGCAAAGGTTTCTCCAAAATCTAAACCTTCAACTTGAGAGAACCCCTTTGCTACTAGTCTTGCCTTGTTCCTCACAACAACACCTTGATCATCTTGCTTGTTGCGGAACACCCACTTTGTTCCAATGACTCTTGCACCTTTTGGTCGCTCTTCAAGAATCCAAACCCCTTTGTTGGACTCCCTATGATGAGATCTTGTGGATGGTCTTGTAGGAGAGGTGTATTTCTTCTATTGACCACTTGAGGAGGAGGTTGTGGAGCATCAACATCTTATGCTTGTACCACCATTTGCTCATGGGAGATATGAGTATCTTCATTTTGTACTCTCCCATCTTTTTCACCATCTTGTGGTACATTTGATGAAGAAGGTTGGTTAATGACTTGTACATCATCTTCATCATCTTTTGGCTTGATGTCTCCCACTGGGATATTCTTCATGGCCTCCCTCAATGGTTCATCACCTACATCATCAAGATTCTCATGTGCTCCTTGGGAGCCGTTAGATTCATCAAATTCCACATCATATGTTTCTTCAACCAAGCCGGTGGCATGATTAAATACTCTATATGCTTTGGACTTCAATGTGTAACCAACAAGAAAACCTATATCACAACGCCTTTGAAACTTCCCTAGATGTTGCCGCTTCTTGTAGATGTAGCACTTGCAACCAAACACCCTAAAGAAGGAGACGCCCGGCTTCTTCCCATTGAGCAACTTATATGGAGTCTTGACAAGGAACTTTTGAAGAAATAGGCGGTTGGATACATAACATGCGGTGTTGATTGCTTCCGCCCATAGAGCTTCGGGGGTGTTGTACTCATCTAGCATTGTCCTTGCAAGAGTGATCAAAGTCCGGTTCTTCCTCTCAACTACACCATTTTGTTGAGGAGTATAGGTTGCGGAGACTTCATATTTGATTCCAACTTCATCACAATAAGCTTCTATGTTTGTGTTGTCAAACTCTTTGCCATTGTCACTTCTTATCTTCTTGAGCTTCACTTCAAATTCATTTTGAGCTCTCTTGGCAAACTTCTTGAAACAAGATGCAACTTTGGACTTGTCATGAAGGAAGAACACCCATGTATATCTTGAATAGTCATCCACAATCACAAGACAATAGAGATTTCCTCCCAAACTCTTGTATGTTGTTGGTCTAAATAAATCCATATGTTGGAGTTCTAGCACTCTTGTGGTTGACATGAAAGCTTTGGTTGGATGAGTGTTTGCAACTTGCTTGCCGGCTTGACATGCACTACAAAGCTTGTCCTTCTCAAACTTCACATCCTTCAACCCTCTCACCAAATCATTCTTCATAAGCTTCTTGAGTGAGCTCATCCCAACATGAGCAAGTCTTCTATGCCATAGCCACCCAAGTGTTGTTTTGGTGAATAGGCAAGTCTTCAAGTTTGTATCTTCGGAGTTGAAGTCAACTAGATATAAGTTGTTGTATCTAAATCCATTGAATATCACTTGCTTGTCATCTACCTTGGATACAACAACCTCCTTCTCGGTGAATAAACATTGAAAGCCAAGATCACACAATTGCCCAACGGATAGCAAGTTGAAGCTCAATGAAGCAACATAGAGCACATTGGAGATGGAATGATCATTTGATATTGCCACTTTGCTCAATCCTTTGACCTTGCCCTTTGAGTTATCTCCAAATGTTATTTTCTCTTGACCATCTACCTCTTCATCTAGTGAGGTGAACATACGAGGATCACCGGTCATATGTTGAGTGCAACCACTATCAATAACCCAATGACTTCCATCGGTCTTGTAGTTCACCTACACACAAGAGATTCAAGCTTTAGGGATCCAAGCTTGTTGAGGGCCCTTCACCTTCTCAACAAGTGACTTAGCCACCCAAATTTTCTTAGGCCTACTCTTGTTGGGGGGACCTAAGAACATGACTTTCATCTTTCCACTCGAATCTTTTCTAAGCATGTAGTGAGCATTGAAAGCAAAGGGTCTAGCATGCTTGGGCAAGGGTTGTGGTGGTAGAGTTTGACACTCATGAGCAAAGTGACCTTCTTGTCCACACTCAAAACATCTCTTTGGCTTTGGCTTTGGCTTTGATTGTTGGTGTCGAGCTTGAGCCTTCTTCTTCTCTACACTTGCCATATATCCAATGCCACTTCTATCCATCTTCATGACGGTATTCATGAGTAGCTCACTTTGGAGATGCTTGCCTCTAGCAAACTTGCTCAATCCCACCTTGAGATGCTCTTTCTCCATCTTGAGCTTCTTATTCTCTTCCTTGAGAATATCATTGTTCTTCTCCTCCTTGAGTTTCTTGATTTCTTCTTTTAGCTTTTCATTCTCAAGGATCACCTTTTTGTCATGATCAAGAGTTTCTAGCACAATGGTGTTGTGACTTTTCATCTCTTCAAGATCTTTCATGAGCTTCTCATTGTCACTCTTGAGCTTGACAAACTCATCATAGTTATTGCACTCAACCACTTGCTTGCCCTTGCTACTAGATCCATGCTCAATGCTTTCATCAATTAAATCATCACATGAGGTAGCTATATCAATCTTAACAACATGGTTAGTAGCATCATGTGGCTCATTTGGTAAGAATTTTTGTGCAATAATAAGGGTATCATAATTGATCTTTAGAGTTGTATATTCATCTTTTAGCTTATGGTGACTAGTGACAAGCTCATTGTGCACCCACTCAAGTTTATCATTTTTATCTTTAAGCTCTTTCTTAGAAGATTTGAGCTCCTTGAGTTTGGATGATATAGAATCATTTGTTTCTTTGAGCTCATCATTAGCCTTTTCTAATGTGTCACACTTGGTTAAGAGTGAATCATTTTTAGCATCAAGTTTTTCATTTGTAGCTCTACTCTTTCTAATGATCTTAGTATATTTTCTTAGTATTTTGACAAGATCATCATATGTAGGTGAGTCATCATCATCGCTATCACTATCATCATCACTAGCATGTTCATCATCACTACTATCATCACTCTTAGTTACCTTGCGTTCACCTTTGGCCATAAGGCATAGGTGTGTAGAGGATGATGGCGATGGTGGAGGTGAAGATGCAAGATCAATAGCAATGGCGGCCACCTTTTCATCGTCACTATCATCATCGAATGATCCACTTGATGAATCAATGTCCGTGAGCCAATCACCGACAATGTAGGCCTTGCCACTCTTCTTCTTCTTGTAGAAGTCCCTCTTTTTGCCATCTCTCTTCTTGTAAGGCTTGTTCTTTTTCTTTTCATCTTCATCACTTGAATCATCTTTCTTGCTCTTGTTCTTGAACTTGTCTTTCTTGGGCTTTGTGCATTGATGAGCTAGGTGGCCAAGTTCGCCACAATTGTAGCAATCCATCTCGGAGATTGGCTTTCTTCTTGAGCTTGTGAAGAACTTCTTCTTCTTGCCGTCGAACTTGATGCCACTCTTGTTTAGCCTTTTTAGCATCTTGGTGGTCTTTTTCACCATGAGGGCAAGGCTTTCTTCATCATCTTCATCACTTGAGCTCTCATACTCAAGTCTTGCTTTGCCCTTGTCTTGGCTAGCTTTGAATGCTAAGTCTTTCTCTTTCTTCTTTGTAGAGGATGAGCCATCTTGTGGTGTGATGTGCATGTACATCTCATGAGCATTGATCTTTCCCAAGATTTGTGTCGGTGTAGCGGCGGAAAGATCACCTTGATGTAGCACGGTCACAATGTGTCCATATTTATCAATGGGGAGGACACTCAAGATTTTTCTCACAACATCGGATGGTGACATTTGAGTAAGTCCAAGCCCATTGACTTCCTCTACAAGAATATTTAATCGAGAATACATCTCATTAGCACTTTCTTTGGGAAACATCTCAAAAGAATTTAGCTTTTTAATCACAAGATGATAGCGTTCCTCACGTTCACTCTTGGTTCCCTCATGGAGCGCACAAACGTCCGACCATAGAGCATGGGCGTCTTTGTGGTTCCTTACACGACTGAACACCTCTTTGCAAAGGCCTCTAAAAATGGTGTTGCGAGCCTTTGCATTCCATTTCTCATAATTCACTTCATCGCCTTGAAGTTGTGCGGCATTCCTAGGTGCGGGGAACCCTTGAGAGACGGCTCTAAGAATTCCAACATCTAGAGCTTCTAAGTATGCCTCCATGCGGATTTTCCAATATGGAAAATCATCTCCCTCAAAGATAGGAGGAGGTCCATCCCCGTGAGACATCTTGCTCTAAGCGATTAAGCTTAAAAACGTGAACACGAGGCTCTGATACCAATTGAAAGGATCAAGATGCCCAAGAGGGGGGGGTGAATTGGGCTAATTCTAAATTTTCTTGCAATAATCAAATCGTACGGATAGCCCAATTAACCCCTTGTGCCTAAAAAGTGTTTATATCAAACTAATGCACAACAACCTCGCAATCAATGTTCCAAACTTACTCTAGCAAGCAATTCTATGGATGTAAAACAAGTATTGAATTTGCTCAAAGTAAATACTCAAAGTAAGTGCCCAACGTAAATAGAGAGAGAAAGGAACGCGACGATGTTTTGCCGAGATATCGGAGAGTCGCCACTCCCCACTAGTCCTCGTTGGAGCACCCGCGCAAGGGTGTAGCTCCCCCTTGATCCTCGCAAGGATCAAGTGCTCTCTACGGGTTGATTCTTCGACACTCCATCGCGGCGAATCACCCAAAGCCGCTCACAACTTGAGTTGGGTCACCCACAAGCTCCGCCGGGTGAACACCAAACTCCCAATCACCACCAAGCCGTCTAGGTGATGGCGATTACCAAGAGTAACAAGCACGAACTCTCACTTGACCACGCGAAGCCTAATGAGAAGATGGATGCACACTTTGCTACTCTTGATTTGCTAGTGAGGCTACTCTCTTGGATTCTCAAATCACAAACACCTCACTAGGACCTTGCTCTTCTTGGCACTCACAAACGTGTTTCTCAGCTGTTAGAATGAGCAAAAGATACTCCACTCACGAGTGGACCTTCTATTTATAAGCCTTCCTGAAAAACGAACCGTTATGAGCTTCTGCGGGACGACCGGACGCTCCGATCGTGATGACCGGACGCTCCGGTCAGTTCAACCCGCGAACCAGTATTAAAGAGTCGACCGGACGCTGGCAGGGTCCGGTCAGCACTGACCGGACGCGTCCGGTCGCATAAAACCCTTACTGGAACCTTACTGGACTCGACCGGACGCTGAACCCTCAGGGTCCGGTCAGTACTGACCGGACGCGTCCGGTCACTCTTTCCCAAGTCTGGACCCTTACTGGAGTCGACCGGACGCTGGTCCTCAGCGTCCGATCACATGACCTTCCAGCGTTCGGTCACATCAGACTTGTTCACCTCAGTCAAATAAACTGACCGGACCCTGCGGCCAGCATCCGGTCGCACCGGAGCCAGCGTCCGGTCAGTGTTTGACCCTCCATTCACTTCCAACTTCCGAACATATGTGAATGAAGTTTGCTCCAAAAGATCTTAGGCATTCATAGGAGCTACCTAGAGCTAGTTTAAACAAGTGTGCACCACACCTAACTCACTAGACTTAACTAGGTCAAGCTACCCGTTCATACCCCCCTTCATAGTACGGCCAAAGGAAAAACAAAGTCCTAAACTACTCTAAGTGTCTCTCCTACTTCAATTGACACTTAGAACTAGTTATCCTTAACCTTGTCGTCCATCCTTTGAAAAACCGAAGCGATTTCCATCGTAGGGGCATGACAACCTCAATTGCCCAATCAATCTTCATTACCATGACCTAACTTAATTGCCTCTGCAAAACACACGTTAGTCATAGTAATCTTGTATTGACATTAATCACCGAAATCCAACTAGGGGCCTAGATGCTTTCAACGGGTATCGGATCTTGCACCCGTTAAGGTTTGGCGGGCCCGGTAGCAGCTTTGGTTGGGTTTACGGGTTCATTTGCGGACCCGTTTTGTTGCCTGCTACAGAAAAACAACAGAGAACAGATCTGACCCTTGGATGCAGATCCAAGGGCTCTGGACGTCGTCTGAGATGGTTCATATATTTCAGGCGACAGAAATATAGCAACTCCCTTTATCACATTTCAGTCAAATCGTCAAATCGAACTTTAACATCTTTACTCCCGGAGAAGGGTCAAAATTCATCAACATAACATTACAGAAGATTAATTGGAAAAACAGTTTACAGATTTGTAAAAGGTATCAGCTGAGCCTCAACATCTTTTACTCAAGAGATGGTAGCAAACAATGAAATGATACCAAAAGAAAAAAAGTGCTATTGTCTTCTATCCTATGATATAGGGACAAAGAGAAACCTCTTACACTATTACGCAAATATGTCAGGCACACAGACAAAAATCTTTTATGGCAGTCAATTCAAACTTAGAAAATTTTGGTTCCTAGACGAGGGATAGATTCATTAACGTAATCATAATACAACAAAATGAAATGGTGAAAAATCAAGAAATTAATGGAAGATGTCAGCTAAGCTCACTAGGATTTACATGCCTAGCTACTCCATGCTGAAAGAGCATATATGACACGACCCTTCCAACCTTGTAGCATCCACTTGTTATCTTCGTCCACGAAGAAATCCCTCGGATAGGTCTTGCTAAGCTTGTACCTTGCTCTCTTCATTATCTCTCTGTCCAGAGGTAGCTGCCGGAAGCCTGCCCTGAGATTTCTCATCTGCCATTGTTTGTAGGTCTCTGGCCTTTCAATCCTCTCTGTACCCTCACAAGCAATCACATTAACAGCTTCCCGTCCAAAGAATTCTCTTTCTATCAGCAGCCTATGTTCATCCATCCGTGAGGCATTTGCTTCAAGCATATCAAAGATTGAAGAGAAAAAAAACATAGCCTCCTTAAACCGTGTCACAAAGAAGGGTGCATTGTAAGTACCGTTGACAATCCCATGAACGAACAAATTGGGATTCAACTTTCTGATTGTGTTCAAAACCCTTGTTCTCGGGCTGTCATCTGTCGCCGTCTCGTCCATCATGTTCCTCATTCGGTAAAGGCAGTTAACGACAATGAACTCATCGCTCTTTATATTGAGATCTTTAACTTGGATAGTATCCCACTTGGCAGCAATGGCTTGATATTCAAATGGAACATTGAACATACGGGCATACTCATGTAATCGTCGCCCTGTCGCCTCAACACGCTCTGCAGGGCGGAATCCTGACAGGGGAAAGTCTATACCAGTGATTCGAAGGATTGGGGGGCCGCCAGATCTCTTTGAGAGGTGCTGCATGAGGATTGGCCACTGGAAACCATACATTATCCCGTATTCTATAATGTGCAACCTTGCCACGCTCTTTGTAGCATTTAAGATGGTCATATTTGCAACATAGTGCGATATTATCCTAAATGGACATGCTTTAACATATAAATTGAACGCTTTCAGCATATCACCAGTAGAAGTTCTCTTTGCAGCAAGTGAACGGTAGATGCTGCTACCAGTGCCAGCTAGGCGAGCCTCGAGCCCGTCAGCAAAGTAGTGCGCCAATCTCTGGCCAGCATCTCCAGTAGCAGAAGAATGCTTCCTAATCTGTTTCAGCAACTCACTTGAGTTTCTGTGGTCATCAATAGCCGCAGCCTGAGCACAATGGATAAGTAGGGTTGTGAGATCGACTGGCTCCTGCTCTGCACCAGCACCGGATCTTCCCTTCCTTCGCCCTCTTCTATTTCCAGATCCTTTCACATATCCCCCGCTGATTTGTGCATCGGCTGGCATTGGTGAGTGGAACGCACAATTCTTATCGGTACATAACAGCACTTTGTCAAACATCTCTCGGACAGTCTCCTCATCACACAATGCGGACTGTTTGCTCTTCCTCCCCTCCACCTCCAAGTCATCGTCACGTGGGTTCTTCTGACCCTTATGAACAGCACCAACTACATCTCCCTGAACCATTTCACGAGGCAATTGGGTAGAGTCCAGACTACTTGTGACCACATCATGAAATCTTCCGCCTCCCATGGAATCGCAATCATCAGTGATCCAAGATTTTACTTCATAGGCCTGTGCTGTGATAGGCTTAGCAGACTTGAGGATGTCGACGAATGGTTTCTCGATAGCGGCGAGGAGTGCTGAATCCTCCACTGGCGCACTGGTAACAGGATATGACTCCTCATCCTCATCTTCAAGAAGGAACTGGTTGATGTAAGCAAGGATTGCATCATCAGCAACAGCCTCGGAGAAATCCTCGGCGTTGTCTGGCTCGGTTGTGGTTGTTGATGCCGGGCTTGGCGTGGTGCAGCCAGGCATGACCGAGGGTGGAGATGGATGTGAGCTGACAGGAGGGTTGTTGTGGTTGTGGCTGTGGAATCCATATGAAGGGAAGAACTGAAGCTGTGGCTGTTGGAGGGAGAAGCTAATCATGTGAGGTGTGGGTGGATTTGGGGTGGGCAATCGAGCACCAAAGTTGAGATTATCACGAGGACGAGGGTCCATTATCATTCCTTGGAGCTTCCCACAAGATTTTTCTGACTTTCGCTCCAGTTCCACAAGTCACTTACAGGTTCACAAATCTCACCTCTACGCTACCTTTCTGTTCTTTTTTTCCTCAAGAATACAAGGATTCCGCCTAGAGAGAACTACAAATGGGAAGAAAAGCTGATGATGGAACGATGTATTAGCAGCATATCATGCACTTCGCCGACAAGCATATATCCATGTTAAGAAGGGAGACGATATTTACCCTGCAAATCGATGGAAGAGCAAACAGAACTTCTCTGCACCAAGATCTGCGAAGACTGCACAAGAACTTGTCTGCACCAAGATCTCTGATCTCCGTCCGTACCCTGCACAAAGACTGGGAAGACGGCAAGAAGACGCGGCTTCCCTAGTCGCGGCTAAGAAGACGCGGTGCCCTCCATCCCAAGTCTTGGATGCTGATGCGCGGAACGTTGAAGAAACTAGGATGAAAGCGGCGCCGATTGGGGGAGCAGCGGCAGCAAGAGACCAAGAGTCCAAGAGCAAAAGAGCTCCCTCTAGTTAGGCCAGGACCGCGGCAGCGGCTCTCTTTATCAACTGGGGGATTTGTTTACCCTAAACTGCAGCACCAGCGAATCAGCGACCGGATCACTGTTTGGTAGTCGAGGTGGAGGGTAGCGGGAGCAGGGGCCGCACCTCGGTGACGCGTGGGGAACGGCGCGGGATTCTCTGCGGCAGGGTTCAAAATTTCGGCCAAATTTCGGCCAAATTTTACGAAATTCGGTAATTTTGGTGGTGGTCGAAAGAAAAATCCAAAATTTTGTAATACACTAATACACGTGTTACATATAAGGATGGCAACGGGTATATACCCGTCGGGTATCGCTGGAACGTTCTCTTCCCCGCTACGGAGAATTCATCCCGTCCCCATCCCCATTAACTGTCTCGGGTATAGATTCTTGCCCATCCCCGTACCCGTCGGGTATCGGTCGGGTAACAGATACCCGACGGGTACTGCATACCCGATAAACAAGGACACCTGGGGTCGCAGCTTTGCAATCGGAGACGTTTCTTCTTCACCCGGGTATAAGTGTCGGAGTCTCAGAGATGCCGAGGAGAAGGAGCGAGGTTGCGAGGAGGACGAGCAAAGGTGGTAGAGAGACCAAACTGAGGAAGCAAGGGGCACGAGCGCTTGTGAGACAGGCATGCTTGTGCTGCTGGCAGAGATGATAAGGAAAAATTGAACGAGGGTTCCTAGAATACACAAATTATATATATGACTGTTCAGATTTGGACCAAAATATCTATGTTGAGCTTCTTTGGGCCTAATACTCGCATGACAGCTCAAATAGTCGGGTTCCCCAACGGGTAACGGGGACGGGTAAACAGGGAACGTTCCCGTACCCGCTATACCCGTCGGGTATGGATTCTTGCCCATTTAGATCCCCGCGGGTAAAGATATGATCCCATCCCCGTCCCCTAATGGATCAAATACCCGTCGGGTATCGGGTATCGGGTCCTCGTTGCCATCCTTAGTTACATAACTTTAGACTCAATTTTTTATTGTTTATATTGCATATTTTTGTATTCAATAGATGTCATACTAATATTTGTTTAGATTTAAATGTTTTCTTTAGAAAAAACATACTTCATGTGTTAGTCTCTAAAAAAAATTCGCCGAAATTTCAGCCGAATTTCACGAAATTCGGTAGTTTCGGTGTTGGCCGAAATTTTTACAATACCAAAATTGAAAACCCCGCTCTGCGGAATGATTTGCCGCCTGCAAGGAGCCAAGGACGACGGACGAGCCGACGAGAGCAATCTTCACCTCTACGGTCCGGTTTGGTTTCTACGATGCTTCCTAAAATTTCTGTCATATCGAATGTTTGATATATATAGAGAGTATTAAATATAGACTAATTATGAAACTAATTGCACAACTTACGACTAATTTACGAGACGAATCTTTTAAGCCTAATTAGTCCATGATTTGACAACGTGGTGCTACAATAAACATATGCTAATGATAGATTAATTAGGCTTAAAAATCGTCTCGCAAATTAGTCTCCATCTATGTAATTGTTTTGTAATTAATCTATATTTAATGTTTTTTATTAATATCTAAATATTTACTGTGACATAAATTTTAAAAGCGACTAATTGCTTGTTTAGTTCCAAAAAGTGCTACAGTAGCCATCACATCGAATTTTACGATACGTGCATATAGCATTAAATGTAGACGAAAAAAATTAATTGCACAGTTTGGTTGGAAATTGCGAGACGAACGTTTTGAGCCTAATTAGTCCATGATTGAACACTAATTACCAAATAAAAACGAAAGTAATACGGTAGCCAAATTTTCAAAAATCACAAACTAAACACGCACTAAAGAACCAAACAGATTTTTTGCTCTACGATTACGATGTGATACTGACTCGATGTGAGTCGCGTCGCATCGATCATGACAGTTTCCAGTTGGGGCCACGGCACAGAGAATCGGGGGAACAGCCAAAACACCAATCAGTGGTGAGTGGTGTGAACTGTGGACTCGACGGAATGCCGACCCGAGAAGTTGACCACAGAACCAGGTGAGCGTGATCCACGGCCGAAGCTCGCAAAGCTCCGGTCCGCCCGATGCCCGGTCTTTTGGCCCATGAGACAAAGCGGAGAGGAGCCCACCACAAGAGGCCCATGGACTCATGACCCCATTGGATCGGTCGCTTGCAGCAAGCTAGTACACGTGAGGCGCTTTGCTTCACTCTTGTAAAAAAAAAAAGATATTTACCTTAATATGGCCTTCAAAAAAATGTGTCTTCCTTATGGCCTTTTTTTTTCTTGAACTTACCTGTATGGCCTGAAAACGAAAATTCCTTCCTTCTATGGCCTTCCGTCAAGTCTGTTAGGGTCTTCTGTTAGTTTTCCCACTAGTAGACACGCGAAATGACTAAAATGCCCTTCTGCTTATTTTGATCTATTTCTCTGTTTCTACAGTAGCACAAGTGGGTGAGGGGAAAAACACCGGGCGAGCGAGTATGGAGGAGGGCGCCGACGTGATCTCCGGCCAAGGGCCATCGCCGGCCTCTCCACCACCGGATCCACGGCCGACCGGCCCCCCTCACACCCTTGGCCGAGGCCTCTTCCGCCTCGACGAGCTCCAGTCGCTCTCCCTCCCCCATAGCAAAGTCTCCGGCAACGTCCCCGCCGAGCTCGCCGGCCTCCCGGCACTCCAGACGCTAGACGTCAACGCCTTCGTCGATGCCATCTCAGAGGTGCGACGGAGAGTGACTGGAGCTCCTCGAGGCGGAAGAGGCCTCGGCCAAGGGTGGGAGGTGGGTCGGCCGGCCATGGATCCAGCAGCGACCCCTGGGCGGAGATCTCGTCGGCGCCCTCCTCCATACTCGCTCGCTTAGTGTTTTTCCCCCACCCGCTTGTGCTACGGTAGAAACAGAGAAATATATCAAAATAAGCAGAAGGGCATTTTAGTCATTTTCGCGTGTCTACTAGTTTTTTTGTCTACTAGTGGGAAAACTAACATAAGACCCTAACAGACATGACGAAAGGCCATAAAAGGAAGAGATTTTTGTCTTTGGGCCATACAGGTAAGTTTAAAAAAAATGAGGCCATAGAAGGAAGACACATTTTTTTGAAGGCCATACAGGTAAATATCTCAAAAAATAGTTACTTCACCGCAAGCTACAGCTTCCAAAGAAGACCTAATCACCTAATGACCATAGTGTTTGTGGCAACATACAGGGTTGTTTGGCTCCCATCCAAACTTTGCCTCATCATGCATGTTGCTGCCACAAAAAGTTAGTTGTTGTTTGGTTGACGTATCAGTTATGGTAGCCACACATTTTCTAAGGGGGTGTTTGGTTGATGGCCACTGGCCGCCACGCGGCTCGCCACGAGAATCTCCACGCTTGTTTGGTTGGTGACTCGAACAACCTCTTAGTTCTTTCTGTGCTTATCAGTGTGTGGCAGCCTTTTTCTTTGCTATAACTCTTCGGTGGCACCATAGGTTAGGTCGCTGGCATTGGCTAGGAACCAAACAACCTCATAATTTTCTATATTGTTTCCATAGATTACACAAATAACTCTTGGATCGCGCCACTACGCCATCAACCTTGATCTTCAAAAAAGCTTGAGGAGCTATCCATTTGGGAGTAGTCGAGTAGATCACTTGTTCCTTGTTGACTTTGTTTCAAAATCTTCAGTTAACCAAGATAGTTTCAGACCATGAAATAAAACCAAATGTCAGGATAACAGGCTTTGAAATATATCATCATGTAACGTCTCCTTTCGTGCTCCCCTGCTTGCCTCACACATGATTAGAGCTTTCTAACACTCCTTTGTAGATAACATTTATTGCATAAAACACAAAACCATATCTCTTCATAATAGCTACAGATTGTTTGGAAGTCATTATGAATCTACGAAAGGAAAACTTGAGTGCTTATTCGTAGATCTTGAAGAAATTAAAGCTAAGAGCACTTTTGTTTCAGGAAGTTATTAAACATGAGGGTAGAGACTCAAATAGTGAGGCACATTATCTTGCTAAAAAGTGTTTGCAATTTAGCTCAGGGAAATGTTGTGGCTCCTTGGTTGTTTGCAATTTAGCTCAAGGAAATAATGTGGCTCCTTGGGCGTCTAGAAAGTCTATATATACCTCAAAGCATTTGTGAATAAATAAGAGCATACCTTACTCTTAGAAAAAAACTACACATAGGGCCAAGAACCCTTGGTAATTTTAAGGGGAGGAGCAGATTAGGCAATGGTGACGTGCGATAGATCGGCTAGTGGGTAGCTGGCGGCACACGTGTCAAGCAGCTGCTAGCGGACCTCAGACAACAGACTCCGTGCTCATCGTTCCTCGTCGCCTATCAATGTGTAAGAGATATGGGACAGGGTACATGTACTGTCCGTATATATGACCACCATCGAGCTATTGGTTTAGCAATCGTCAAGGGGAGCCCCATAAGGGCTAACGCGGTCGACCAACGTGGAGATCAAGCCAAATCGAGACAGGCGTATCTGGACAATAGTTAGAATCAATCTGTTGTAACAAACTAGGAACACATTCTGTTAGCCCAAGCGTTCTCTCTGTAACCCTACATCTCCTGCCTATATAAAAGAGGGTAGGGACCTCGGCTCGGGATCCAATCCCCCACCTATTCCATCTACCTCATAGCTAGCAGCAATAGCCCGTGTAGTTGACCATACAAATACAAGAACAATCGCACCACTGGAGTAGGGATTAGCGTGCACCATGCCCCAAACCAGTATAAATCTCTGTGTCTCGTGTGCTACCATCTAATTCCATCTACGTGATCATGTTGCTGGATATTACCAGAGCAAAACAATCCGATAGTTGGCGCGCCAGGTAGGGGCCTTTCGCGTTTAGAGTAATTTTGTGTTTCAGATGGGAGTCATCTTCAACATCAATGATGAACCAGAGCAGGAGTGGCCAGGCAAGAGTGTCACCTTCGGTAAGCTCGACTTCATCGTCGATTAATTCGGGGACCTGTGTCTTCAGGAACCCGAGCCAACCAAAGAAGGAGAATAGTCCCTCTAGATCCGTGCTTTCACTGCGGGGCTAGAGGAGGTTGTGGACGCTGGACCAAACACCCTTGCGGTATACCTGAAATGCTACGCTCATCTTTTTGTCGAAGAAGGGCGAGAAGGTGAAATCATCCCCACCTTCCACATCAGCAAAACCCTAGATCTCGACTCCGCTTTGGATTCAATACCCATACCTCACCACCACACCCCTCAGTGGGACACTCTCATAGGCTATGGTGGAACCCACCAAACCTCCTATGGAGGAACACCAGCCATTGGAGCCGACAAACCATGATGACGTCGATGGCACCCCCGATCAACATGATTGGCAGGATGACACCGATGTATCTAAAATCATTGATCTAGAGACCTTCCACCGTTTTCTCTACAGCTACGACCAGCTACTTGAGAACTCAAACTCCAACGGCGACGGTGATGAGACCATCCCACGAGCGTCGAACATTAACATCGAGTCATCACCGGATAGGCCGCCGAAACTCGAATAGTCCCCATCAATGAAAGAATGAGACCTTTTCCATAACCGGGAAGTGTAACAGGGCAGCGCGGTCGACTACTCGAGCACTGACCCAGCTTCAGGATACTCCCGATCTAAGCTACACGCTTGCATTTGGTGGCCGATGACCACTAGCAAGAGGGTGTCATTGTCCCTCCCTCGACGAGAAGGGAACCCCCCTTAGCCAATAGATTACCAAGCAGTATCACCCAAAGAGAGGGCCGGTACGACTAGTCGCACCTCCCAAGCCAAGCAAGGCCAGAAACTCCACGAGTCGGCCTATGAACATAACTGCACGACTACACCAGTTGTCTTGTCGTGTTCTTGTCCACCAAAGGATCTGATCGCTCCCAACTCCCCTATTTCCTGAGGTCAGAGACCTGAATGGATCTGCCCTTATCGACAAAAAGGTCACCTAAGAGCGAGATCGACAGTGAAGGGTCACAAGGATGGATCCAACGGTGACTCTTGCCCCTGAGGACACAGCCTGGCAGCAAGAACTCAACAAACATCAGGATGACAGTCGACAACCGACAGTTATGTCTAATCCCACTTTATCATTCCATGTTTTTTCTCATTGCACTACATTCTACGAGAATTGACATATATCCATTTAATATGAGTGTATCGACACCTCTTGGGCACCTCGATGAGGAAATCCTCAAATTACTCGGGGGGCTGGTTGTATCAGACTGACCCAGCTATAACCCTCTATGGTTGTTATGATCAAAGGTTATACTAGCCTACTGTGGCGATCAGAAACTGCAAAGGCCATCCTACAGACCGCACACCTATTTCTCTTTCCCCTTTTGTCGATCGGAGTCTCTTAGGCCTTGAAATGGTATAAGTGACTTAACAAGACCTTGCGTGGACTCTACCAAGATGTTTCATTTGGTCAAACAATCCCTAGGTAGTTAGTCCAAAAGTTTAAACCAGCATCGAACACTAAAGACAAAGAAAGACGAGAAACGAATGGGTGTGTAGGATACGTTGAGCAAAAGCTTGCTTCAAGCAACATTGCTCCACTCCAAATAAGTTGGGTGAACCACCCAAACTTGGTCGAAATCCATCACAAACCAAAGCTTCAAGTTTTCCCCCTAGATCAGGCGAATCCATGGCCCCATGCCACAAATACCTTCGAGCACCTCGACCCTAAAAATCTCAGAGGATGTCCATGGGTCATAAGGCTAACATCAGCGTAGCTACACCACCCAATAAGCATGCCACCTAAAGTACGACCGCAATCAGTGAATGATGCTCAAGCAAAATACTCGGGGGCCATGTGCAAACGACAATACTTGTCACAGAATCAAAAACGGTCTCGGGATGTTTTCTACCCTATGGGATCATGATAATCATGATGAGACTCCAACCCACGGGTCCGCCACGCTAACCCACCTGAGCGTTTGAGGGCTACATACTATCACACATAATCACCATGCATAGAGAATCTGATCTACAGAGACATCACATAAACAGCAAAGCCCAAACTTTGTTACACCTTCTTTCATAAAGAGGTGCAAAATCTACCCCTAAAGGGGTGTCCTTGATGACCTGCTCTACATCAACAGCGGCGGCAATCGGCTCAGCATAATAGCTAAACTCATTAATCAACCAGTGAACGTCGACGTCGTCGGGAATCTCATCCGCCGTTGAGAACCCGGGTGCCACCTTGCGTAAATCCATCTTATGACTAAGATGGAGACAAGCTACGATCAAGGCCCCTATGGCTCCATGTCGGACTCCATGGGCAACCACCTCCTGGATCTACATTGGGAGACAACGGAGTCGATCGGGAACATTGGTCCCTATCAGCAACACCATCGTAATGGCGGTGATTGTCGTGTTATGAAGCACCAAGTGACGCTCACTGCTAGACTATGCCAGGGCAGCAGAGGAATGCGCCCAAGCGGCCGCACTATCCCGCTTACGGGTAGCCTCTGCCAACTGCCCGGCCAGATCTCCGCTGGCCCACTACAACTCCACCACCTCAGCTTGTGCAACAACCAGTTGCTCCCAAGCACCTAGGGAGAAAAAAGGAAAGACTCAGAACCATCCCTATCTAGATTGGGCAAATCTCGAAGAAGGTGGGATCAAACTTACCGACGAGCTCTACCTGGGTCACCGTAGCCGCGGCCTTGGCCTTGCCGGCCTCCTCATCCATGGCTTCAAGCATCGCCCGTGTGATCAAGACATACTCTCTCAGTCGCCTCTCCTCCTGAGTGACATCGTGAAGGGCTTCACGCGTCACGTCGGCCTCCTGCACCATGGCAAGAATACCTCCCCCGTCGTCGCCCCATCCTGATGGGATTCACAATGATGACGGAGCACCCCCGTTAGTGGGGGTCTTGGAGCAGGATGCGTCGTCGAGACCGCCCTACAATGTATAACTCCCTCAGATCTTCCCTCATGTCGACAAGAATAAGAGATAGATTCATACTTACCCAAGTTGCACCAATGCCTCACGGAGAAGAACAAGACCCTAGAACACGCGCTTCCTGGTAGCTCCCTCCTTGTAACACCTCTGATGTTACGAGCTTGCTTAGCACCTAGGTTAAGGCCTAGAAGAATCTAGCCGAATGGGTTTTTGAATTTTTACAAGTTAAAACACACAGGAAACGAAAAACAATTTATGTAAACAAAAACAAAATATAACGTATGTATAGTGCTTATGTAAAAATGATGAGCAAATAGTGTAGATGGGAATGCAACTTTAATTTTGGAAAGTGAACAATGTTAACTAGTGCTTTTGGGAGCTCAAAAATTGAATCCAAAATTTAAACTAGGACTTTTCGTTAAATCGGCAAGAAGTTTTAATTGTGGTTAAAGTGTCATTTTTAGAGAATAATATTGAGCAAATAGTTAAATAGTGCTTAAATGTTTTGCTCCTATGGGTTAGTATGAAGTATGGACTGTTGTGTGAAATGCTTATTGGTTGAAATTAATAAGGTTTATACATGTTAAAAATTGTGATGAAAGCGCTAATGGTTGTTAGTTTTAACCGGACCTTGCCCTTTTCTAAGTCTGGAAATGATAGTAGACAGTACCGTTTTGACATTCAAATCCTAACAAAATTGTTTAAACACTAACTCCATGTTCTTGTACTGTTGGTTGCCTCTAAGCAAGCACTTGAGCATGGTGTAGGATATAGTTGTGTTGGGTGTCACGTGCCCCTCTTAAAAATTGCCCAAATTTCGTTGAAATGTGTTGTAACTATGTTGTTGGCGCTCTATTCGTGAACTAGCGTTCAGCGCGACGGACCTATCTTGGTGTATCTCCAACTTCCTCTCTGGTCATCCTCTGGTGGTAGGAATTGCTTCGTTAGCTAGCCGTAAGTGCTGATTTTGGGTTCGTGGACTTGGTTGAGCTTTCGTCGAATTAGTAACTAGATTTTGGTCTGCTTTTAAAAAGCATGCGTGGTGTCGTTCCCAGTCTCTAGGCCTGAGCCCCACAATCAACACACAAGCACGCCGCTGTTGCCTCGCCGCTCCTAGCCGTGGCCGCTGCTCCACTGGCCAACCTCATTGGCTACTGGCCACACGTCGGGCTGTGTCGACCCCAGCCATCTTTCGTGGGTTTGGGCGGTGCTGTTGCTGTGCGGTTACCATGTGTGCGCTATCGGCCAAGCCATGCATGGGTCCATGCCAACGCCATGACAGTCGTCATCTGATCATAGTGGCACCCGTCTCGCCACTCGCTTTACCTACCATTGCGTCACTACTTGTCTAGGCTGCCTCGTAGCGCTACCATCTCAGCACCGCTGCCCTGTCGCCCACGCGCCATCGTCGTCTTGGCGCGCTATGCCTGGTGCTCTTGCTTGTCCCATTTTCATCCTTATCCCCTCACTAACCGACTCGCCTCTGTTACGCTCGCATAACCATGTCCCCATGCAGTTGTGCCCTCATCATGTCTTGGCTAGTCTGCGTTAGGTCGAGGCCGCAAGCCACGACGTAGTAGTGGTAGCGCACCATCCCCTTCTCAATCCCTAGCTCGGGCTCCCAAACCAATCCCTCATGCCATAAAGTAGTACAATAAGTTAATTAGGCATCCCCTCCTCCTCAAACCCGCCCGAGCACTACCGACCGAAAATTGGGTGTTTTGTTCACCGTCGACCTCGGGCGCCACCGCGACTAGTGGATTAGGGGTAAGTCCCAATCCTAGGGTGAGGATTTAATTGATGGTGTTTCGGGGCTCGGGTTGACCCTCTCGTATCGGTGCTCGCCTTATTTTGGTCAAAATCTTCATCGGTGATGAGGTGACACGTCGGTGTCCATCTCAAAGCAACGTCGTCCTGCTGGCTCGTACGTGGCCAACTCCACTTGGGCCATCCTCGATGAAACCACTGCATCGACCATGATCCCTATAAGCCACTATTGCCTATTCGCCCACCCTTTAGTCCGTTGCCGCGCTAGATTACTAGAACAGCCTCGCCACCATTGCAAAACGCGTTGCCTCGGTCACCGTCATGGTTGGATGGGCATAGATACCCCTTCGAGTCCCCAACCATCTCCTAGCGTAGCAGTGGGAACCCTAGGTGGCGGTCGGCTTCTTTGTGGATTCATTAGGGGCTCTGGTGCCAGCGTGGTCATCGCGTGCCAGTAGGTGTCGCGCCGTCATGTGTTGGGCCGCCAGGGGCACACACGCTCCAATTGGGATAAACCCAAGGGGTTAAGCGCGAATGTTAGAGAGAGGTATAAATCGGGTTTGGACTTAGGGTGGATTTGCTAGAAATACAGGGTCTCTTTCGCATTAAAGCCACGCGCGTTCAGATGCAAAATAGATCTAAAATTTTCTGGCGTTCTCCATAGATATAAAATTTTCCCCGTTTTAAGTTCGGATGCAAAAGTTATGACTATTTTAAGGAAGTTGCTCGAATAAGGGTTTTAGTGTAAACAAGATGTAAACCGATGGTGATACGGAATAGCAGCGGGTGGAGGGATCAACATAAACTAGAAAAGAACACAATCTAAACCAGCAACAAGACTTTGACCTAGGACACAAACTCAACAAAGCGGACTCTGAAACTAAAATATGCAAAGGCTATGGCGCGGAAGGTTCTAGGACAGGAAAAACGAGTATGGCACTGGACTATGGGATGAATGCGAAACACTCAAACGAGGGAATAAATATGAACCTGACGGTATACCTTAGCTCTGATTACCACTTAATAGAGATGAGGATCCTGATCTTCCGTCAGGTGATGGTAACTGCTCTTTTCTACATTGTCCTGCAAAAGGTTAGGCATAGTAGGAGGAATAACAATAGACTCTTCCTCTAAATGGTGCACCTCATCATATGAAGTCAAAATAGGAGGTGGATTAACAAAGGTTTCTCGCATAAGAAGTTTCATATCATTCCAAGTTTAAGGCTTATCAGAAGGATCTAAAGACTCCCACCAAGATAAAGCAGAATGTAGCAAAATACTAGCTGCATTTTTTACCTTTCTCCTTGGACATATAAAGCGAGTAGCAAATATGTTATCGATGGTAATTTCCCACTCTATGTACTCATCAACACCTATACTATCATAAGTCGGTGGATACGAACAACCTGTCATTGTAAACATAAAAACAAGAAACAAACGGTGAAAGTTATCTCTACCAAATGACTACGTGGTTGCAGTGGTGTCACTTTTCACAACAAGTGGAAGCGTCTTACCAAGCTCTTACAAAGTTCTTACCAACGCAAGCAGTGGCGGTACAACCGGCGGCTGGTTCGTGATACCTATGAGACAGTGGTACCGAAATTGCAAGGGTCTTTTTCTGTACCGATCTGAAGTATATGTGGAGCTTGGGAGGCACAAAATAGAACAAATATATATATATGGCACACAAGTCAGTGACAGACAGCAATATTGAATAAATGTCCAGAGCACTTGTCCTAGTTGCTGGCCTATACGTGTTCCTATCAGCAGTTGTGATAAACAAGAGAGAAAACAAGGATGAAAGGAAACAAGTATTAAAGGTAGCAACGGATATGAACAAGGCAAAAGGTACCACAAACAATAGAGCTATTGAGTGTTCCTTATATGCTCCTTTTCGATATCTTCTATTCTCTTTTACTATTTTTTTTCTTTTATTTTTTTTTGTCTAATCTTTTTTTCTTGCTTTTGCTCTTTTGATATTTTTTCTCATCAAGGAGCACACAAGAATAAACCACAAAAAATTTGAGCTCAATTGAATAAAAGATGTGGCCTATAGAAAATTAGGACTGTGCTCTAAAAAGCATACCAAAACTTGTGGGCCCAGAAACTCAATTTTCCTAATTGAATTTCGCAAATCTAATTTTTGCAAACCCAGCTATGCTGGGATAAAATAGATCTAAAATTTTCTAGCGTTCTCCATAGATATAAAATTTTCCCTGTTTCGAGTTCGGATGCAAAAGTTATGACTATTTTAAGGAAGCTGCTCGAATAAGGGTTTTAGTGGAAACAAGATGCAAACCGATGGTGATACAGAATAGCGGCGGGTGGAGGGATCAACACAAACTAGAAAAGAACACAATCTAAACCAGCAACAAGACTTTGACCTAGGACACAAACTCAACAAAGCGGACTCTGAAACTAAAATATGCAAAGGCTATGGCGCGGAAGGTTATAGGACAGGAAAAATAAGTATGGCACTAGACTATGGGATGAATGCAAAACACTCAAACGAGGGAATAAATGTGAACCTGACGGTATACCTTAGCTCTGATTACCACTTAATGGAGACGAGGATCCCAATCTTCCGTCAGGTGATGGTAACTGCTCTTTTCTACATTGTCCTGCAAAAGGTTAGGCATAGTAGGAGGAATAACAACAGACTCTTCCTCTAAATGGTGCACCTCATCATATGAAGTCAAAATAGGAGGTGGATTAACAAAGGTTTCTCGCATAAGAAGTTGTATATCATTCCAAGTTTGAGGCTTATCAGAAGGATCTAAAGACTCCCACCAAGATAAAGCAGAATGTAGCAAAACACTAGCTGCATTTTTTACCTTTCTCCTTGGACACATAAAGCGAGTAGCAAATATGTTATCGATGGCAATTTCCCACTCCATGTACTCATCAGCACCTATACCATCATAAGTCGGTGGATACGAACAACCTGTCATTGTAAACACAAAAACAAGGAACAAACGGTGAAAGTTATCCCTACCAAATGACTACGTGGTTGCAGTGGTGTCACTTTTCACAACAAGTGGAAGCGTCTTACCAAGCTCTTACAAAGTTCTTACCAACGCAAGCAGTGGCGATACAACCGGCGGCTGGTTTGTGATACCTGTGAGACAGTGGTACCGAGATTGCAAGGGTCTTTTTCTGTACCGATCTGAAGTATATGTGGAGCTTGGGAGGCACAAAATAGAACAAATATATATATGTGGCACACAAGTTAGTGACAGACAGCAATATTGAATAAATATCCAGAGCACTTGTCCTAGTTACTGGCCTATACGTGTTCCTATCAGCAGTTGTGATAAACAAGAGAGGAAACAAGGATGAAAGGAAACAAGTATTAAAGGTAGCAACGGATATAAACAAGGCAAAAGGTACCACAAACAATAGAGCTATTGAGTGTTCCTTATGTGCTCCTTTTCGATATCTTCTATTCTCTTTTACTATTTTTTTTCTTTTATTTTTTTTATCCAATCTTTTTTTTTCTTGCTTTTGCTCTTTTTTATATTTTTTCTCAGCAAGGAGCACACAAGAATAAACCACAAAAAATTTGAGCTCAATTGAATAAAAGATGTGGCCTATAGAAAATTAGGATTGTGCTCTAAAAAGCATACAAAAACTTATGGGCCCAGAAACTTAATTTTCCTAATCGAATTTCGCAAATTTAATTTTTGCGAACCCAGCTATGCTGGGATGAAATAGATCTAAAATTTTCTGGCGTTCTCCATAGATATAAAATTTTCCCTGTTTCGAGTTCGGATGCAAAAGTTATGACTGTTTTAAAGAAGCTGCTCGAATAAGGGTTTTAGTGGAAACAAGATGCAAACCGATGGTGATGCGGAATAGCGGCGGGTGGAGGGATCAACACAAACTAGAAAAGAACACAATCTAAACCAGCAACAAGACTTTGACCTAGGACACAAACTCAACAAAGCGGACTCTGAAACTAAAATATGCAAAGACTATGGCGCGGAAGGTTCTAGGACAGGAAAAACGAGTATGGCACTGGACTATGGGATGAATGCGAAACACTCAAACGAGGGAATAAATGTGAACCTGACGGTATACCTTAGCTCTGATACCACTTAATGGAGATGGGGATCCCGATCTTCCGTCAGGTGATGGTAACTATCGTTGTGGTGGAGAGTGACACACCGATCCGGCTTCAGATCGAAAGATCGAACCCTGCAATCTTAGCACCACAGCTCCTCTAGTTATCAACCGAGTCATGGACCAGGTTGACCTCGTCAAGAAGGCTAATCTCTGCCTGTGCAACGAAAAACACAAGTAAGAACAAGAAAGAACGCAACCAATTTGCAGATGAATGATTAAACTCACGAAGTTGGGGTCTCACAAACCGATGAACGGTGAAACTGTTTTTAACAGATTAATCTAAGAAAAACACAAAACCTAAAGTAGGTGGTGGCTACTGATTATATAGCCTAAGGGGCGTCCAAGGATCCCTCTTTACGTCCTAAAGGTGTCCCAACACGTTACAAGGCCCAATGGCCCAAAAGACGACGACGCAGCGCCGTGACAGATTTTGGACGTCAACTTGTTTCAATGATTCCCATTGATTCTGATGGAATTTTGATGTGGGACCACTTCCATTGGTTTCCTTATAAAATTATCTTTCCATCCATATGTGGATCATCAAAAATGGAGTTCGGATGCGTCCTAGGCGTCCGTTTTATTACAGACTAGTCCTGACGGCCGAGGCAGACTCGAACTCGGATTGGACTGGGCCTCTGGCTTGGCTTGGACGTCCTTGCTGGCCTCCTAAGGTGGTGGCCAAGGAGGAGGACGTCCAAGGGCTTTCTCTTAGGTGTTCTTTATCTTCTTGGAGCGTGCTTCAACTTGGGCCTGGGTCCCAAGGATGTCTAACAAGCCCATGATGACAGTTTAGCTTCTGCCAGAAATAGCGACAGAATATATTGATGATTTGGAGGCCTTGCCGACGTGATATTGAGATGGGACCAGATCTATTTGAAAGCTTATCAAACAAGCTTTCCATCAAGTGCTCATTGACCTCGATCGCACTCCGGATGGATGAGTTATGGCCTTCCTAATGAGGCATTGTCGGGCTGCCGACGAACCGAAAGTTCAACTTTGATGAACTTCCATTATGAAACACATTTGAACCTACAATCAAATAGTGACATGTACATATGGAACCAAGTGAATTATAACCAAAGCCACTATGCAAATGTAGGAATGAGCGCATCTTATAATCATTGTTCATATCCGAAGGTGCCATGTCCTCATCACCTGTCACTCACGAGAGATAGGAAAAACATTATTATATACTATCTCCTAAAATATATATGGATGATAATTGGAGATTGGGTGGAATGGTACTTTGGATCTGGACTTGGTTAGACATTCGAGCGAGCCTCGGATTACACTTGTTCTGCCTGCATCAATTGAGGATCGTTCGTTGCTGTGGATGGTAGTCAGATCACAGACTTATTATCCTAAGCACATACTTGCTTATGGGAGCGGAAAAACTTGTTACTCTCTTGTCATGGGTTCTGGCTCTTTCCAGACTGACTTTTAGGGGTGGGTATTAGGTGGAGGTCTAAGCACCATATTAAGACTAGGTTTCAAGTGTTGGAGGCTTGGAGTCCAAGTTTAGACGGAGACCTAGACCCCTTGACAGGAGGGAGACGAGTTGGTTCCATTTGTACCTGGGGTGCAAGCGAGGCGTGTGTTTCAGGGTACCCAGCTAGGATACATTAATTCGCAAATCGCTGTTTCTCTGAGATGGTACCGACTTGGCTATGGTCTAGCACCGCGGTAAGAATTGGAATATGAAAGATGGTAAAATAGTTCTAATTGCTTACCACCTGCTTGAAAGTAGCATAGGTGCTTACATAGAATGGTTAGTTAATGAACTAATGATGACTGCTAATAAAATTGAATATAATGGCCACAAGGCTCTGGGACAATGTCCTTATTCTTTCACTAAGTGAGGCTCACGACAATTCATACCATGTTGCTCAACGGGTTTCGAAGAAAAAGTGACGTCCTTAGTACTTGATAACAAAAACGACCTTCAACAGGTCACCCTAAAAATCAACTAGCTTAGTGACATGTGGGCAATGGAGGTGCACCTACCCCATCCTCATCATTGTTTTACAACTAGGACTTAATGATGCGCAACCACTATTTACACACCAGAATACGTCGGGAACTAACTTCTCGAGTACAGTAGTGTTTTTACTCTAACTTGGCATCCACGATGTCCTAGAAGCTATGCTTCCGGTTCTCGGGTACACCACCCGAACGCGGCGTTGACAACGTCCCAAGGGCTACGCCTAGGAAACTACGTTTCCCGATATGGGGTTAACCACCCGAGGCAGGCACTTACAGCTGCTAGGGAACAACATTCCTTGATGTACGGTGTACCACCACCGCACTCGATGCTAGAAGAAGATTCTCGCCACCCGAGAAATGCTCTTAGTACTCGAACGACAACATACTGGCTCCCCAATACTTGGGAATATCTGATTGCACTGCTCGAAGCTTTGGCACCTAAAGATGCTCACTGTGTACTCATAGTACGTAGAACTTACATGGGAGACTGTGATGCCCCGAGGGCTTGAAGCTATGTGCTAGCTTATCATTAAGTCCTACGGGGGCTACTGTCAGAGATATAGGCTAGGGGTACCTGCACCGCCCGTATATATGACCACCACCGAGCTATCGGCCCAGCAGCCGTCAAGGGGAGGCCCACAAGGGCTAACACAGTCGACCAACATGGAGATCAAGGCAAACCAAGGCGAACATATCTGGATAATAGCTAGGATCAATCTGTTATAACAAACTAGGAACACAATCTGTTAGCCCGATCGCCCTCTCTATAACCCTACCTCTCCTGCCTATATAAAGAAGGGTAGGCAAGAGCAGCCACACCACTGGAGGAGGGATTAGCGTGCACCATGCCTTGAACTAGTATAAATCTCTGTGTCTCATGTGCTACCATCTAATTCCGTCTATGGGATTATGTTGCTGGATATTGCTGGAGCAAAACAATCCGACACTATGCGACCACCACCATAAAGACCCAGCGAGATAAATCATATATAGATTATACTGAGGGTTGGACAGCGGTTGTTGCGGGCAATTGGGTCTTATGTACTTGTGTCGTGTGTTGGGCTTGGGCATTGGGACGCTGCCTATGCCTTCAGGAGCCGACATCGTAGAAGCTTGGAGCCTTCTTGCTCTGTTCCTTGAATCCTTCGCAATCACCCTTGGAGTTAAAGGAGTGGGGTCCGAGCTTCGCCAACGGTACGTGGGGCAGCCCCACCTAACCATATGAGGGACTCCGCCTCGGCGTGTACCATCTCCTATATGGCATTATTCAACTATGATTTTGAAACATCTATAGCGGTTTTGACTGCTTGTTTTCTTCAACCAAGAACACATGTAGGTAGGCTTGTTGCAGCACCCTATGGTGTGTTCGTTTTCAATTAAATCGGATCTACGGCTACCCTACCGCGAAAATAAAAAAATCCCGTCATACGTCTCTCGATATTGATGATTCTTCTTTCTTTTCACCGCATGAGACAGGAAACCACTAGAATGAACTACAACTCGTGTTTCTGTGCCGCAGTCTGGTGGTCACGGTTGCGATATTGCATCGTGTGGCTGCACCACGGTCCCAAACACGCCCCATGTCAGCAGCCGCCACCCGGGCAACCCAGCTGCGGCGCCAAGACCCAAGAGGTCCACTCAATCCAAGCCCAAGAACATTCGTTTGGCTAGCTCAGAATGGGCGTGTAATGCGTGTGTTGAGCGCCCCATGAGTGAGAGGATAAGAGGGGAGTGAATCGGATGCTGATGTAAATTTTGAAACCCTAAACTCATTACGCTCTTCAATAGAACCAGCCCTCCAACAATAGCTACCTTCCTCGTATTACTATTTCTCTTCTTCGTTTTCGTTCGGTAGCCGCCGCTGTTGACACCCCATACCACTTGTTCCGTCAGGGCCAAGATCGTGATTCGTGTGGTTCCCGTCGGCCCAAGAACCAATCTTTTGGCCCACAAATCTAGAATGTGAGGAGCCTAGGACAAGCACCCTATGAGGGCAAGACGGACACTGACTTGTTGACCTGATCCTCATTCCCAAACCTAAACCTAAAGTATCCGAACTCGAATTTAGCTCGGATAATGTTCCTCGGTAGCCGAACTACTCAAATGCACTATGTAATTTTCCTTTTCTATGTCTAATATGAAAACATGAAAGTGGTCCATTTTAGTGTAAATATATTGGTATTTAATACGGCTTAATATCTTTGCTAGCTTGATAATTGATTTGTTGACAATTGATATGAAGGCATAAAGTGATCTAAAGACTGTTGTTTATTGCTTTAAAATGTTGCTGAAATTTTGTCAAAATAGCAGATTTTGTTAATTTTGGGTATATATGATAAAACAAACTCGAATTTGAATTACCGGACAATCGATTTTTGTTTGTGTAATGCTTTTTTTTTAACAGACATCGGGTAATAGTTTGTGATACCTGAATTTGTAATTTTGTAATTATCCGTATTGCGCAACTCGAAATTTTTTAGTACCTGATGAATGCCCACAGTTGACAGTCCCATACCACTACAGTAGCTTGCTGCAAGGAACGAGCGGCGCGGCGGCAGCGCACCACCACCACGCGTCCTCCACCGAAAAGTCCAACGACCTGACGCGGCGAGCGGGGACGCTGCCTGACACAGATGCGTTGCGACGTGTGCGGCAGGCAGGCGGGGGCGGCGCTTTGCGCTTGTCCCGGCCGTACCCCGCCGCCCGCACACGTACCGTCACAGGCTAGCGGCTGACTTGAGCCGCGTGCTGTGGGGCTGTGGGCAGCTCCATCTCCTCATCGGGTCAATGCAATGCGACTATGCGACCTCTGATGACTCCGTGCGATCGGCCTGCTCGGTTGTCGTTTTTTTTTCTTGCCTGACATATATATATATATATATATATATATATATATATATATATATATATATATATATATATATATATTCTGATAAGTATCGCTGATGCGAGCAGAACAGGGTGCATATCTGGCCTGATGTCACGGCGGCGATCCGGCCATCATTGGTCTCGGGTCAATTCCCATGACGCAACACATGATGATGAGGATTCAGGACAGCCACACCGCACCCGGCCCGTCGAAGCCACCAAGGAGGTGGCGCCAAACGCCTAGTCCGCTGGTAGGTGTACTAGGCACTGCGTACGCCAAGTCGCCAACTTGCAAGCAGCCAGATGAATAGACGATGGACCGGTACCGGCTAGTACCGAGAGAGCAAGGCTGCCTGCTGGCGCTGGACGACGATGCCAACCTGGCGTCACTGAACCCGGCGAAGGGACGACGACGGTGTCTTTCTGATGAACACGTCTCCGGAACTCCACCTGATAAACACGTCTGACTCTAGAGTCAAGCGCTGAGGTCTGAACTCTTGAACTGCACACCTTTCCGTTTCATGTTTCCATGCATGTGCGTGCGTTGCAGCGTTGGGCTGTTCATAATCGATAAATCCACAGCCTGGCAGCCAAGTTCTCAGGAAACTCAAATGTTAACCATCTGCTGCTGAAAAAGGGTGAGCACTCAGGTCAAACCCTTATCAATCTGTCCAGACTGTGGTCAGCAGGAGCGGCGACCCACCTAACCCACGCAATCTTAATGAATACAAATACGACAGCAGCTGACGCGCAACCAACCCTCTGCGTGCCCGATCGAAAGAAAGAAGACAAGGAGAACTGTGGAGGAGCCGAGCAGATGGCTCCTGCGCGAGGTCTTCAAAGAGAGACAACGCCTCATGCTCCATCACTGCACAAGAGACGTGACATTGCTCCGTCTGTGGTCCGGCTGAGTTTAGTCCCTGTCACCTGCGATAATTGACTCTAATTTAAATTATTAAACATAGACTAATTACAAAACTAATTATACAGATTGAGATTAATTTACGAGACGAATCTATTAAGCCTAATCAGACTCATGTTTAGTCTTTCTAATTAGTATCCGAATATCTGATGTAATATATACTAAACTTTAGTCCTTAGATCCGAGCATTATCCGGTTGGGTTCCACTTTCCTAAAATTTAGTCCCGTCACATCGGCTACAGTAAACATGTTTGGACACTATTTGAAGTATTAAACATAAACTAATTGCACAGATTGAGACTAATTTATGAGACGAATCTATTAAGCATAATTAGTCCATGATTTAACACCGCGTTGCTACAGTAACATGTGCTAATGATAAATTAATTAGGCTTAATAGACTCGTCTCGCGAATTAGTCATGGTTTCTGTAATTAGTTTTATTATTAATATCTTAGCGACACCTTTTAAACTTTTAATCCATGTATCAAACACCCCGTGTTCAGGATGTTCAGGACACCCAACCTTAGCAGCACAAGCAGACATAAATGTGGGCGCATAACAGAACGGGCCGCGACAGCGAGGAGAGGAATGCTGCATTCAGATGTGAGATGTCCATGTACTCGCGGTGTGGAACTGAACTGACACTGACAGTAAGCGAGAAGACTTGCGTGTGAACCGCATGAAAACTTGGCCACGCCGGGGCGCGATCCATGTGCCACTGTTTCGTTCGTTCAGAGAATCAGAGTGTGCTGTGCTCATTGCTGTAGCAGCAGCACGACCGATCGGCGTCGGTGCCGGTGCAGTCGCAGTTGTCGACTTCAGTCACATAGGACTAGTGCAAAAAGCGTGCTTGAGCTCCACTACGGGATAGCAGCAAGCGCCACGAAAGTCTCGTAAAGCCGGTCTTTTTTCAGACAGGCGGTGACCGGGGGAGAGTACCGAGTATTTTCCAGCGGATCGCAAAGGGCGTCCGCCGAGGAGCGCAGAGACACGAGTGCAGGAAAAAGGCGAGAGCAGAGCGTACGTTCTCGTGCCCTTCCCTTTGTCTGAAGACCTTTCTGCCTGCCGTTCTTCTTGGCTCCGCATCGCTGCTGATCGCCCTCCTCCTCTGCTCGCTGCTGAGTGCGGACTGCTGCTGTGTGTATTCTTCTCGCTGTGAATTTAGGGGGCAGCACAAATATTCCTCTCTGGCAAGTGCCAACGAGCCCAGCCGCAGTTCCGGACCGTTCCTTCCTCGCAGCACAGCCGGACGGCCCCAACCCAGACCCAGACCGGAGCGTGCGCACGTACGTGTTCGTGGCCCGCATTCCGAGACGCCACACCAAACCCCGTCCACCTTGGTCTGTCTGTCCAGGCCCCCCCAACGGTACAGGGATCCACCCATGACCCACCGGCCACAAGATCGGACGAGCGCCGTGCACGATCCGCCTCTCAGCAGCGGCTGCCGCGCACGGCATGGGATCGTGCCGCAGCACTAGATCCGTAGCTCTACACCTGATGGATGGAGTAGCGGCAGAAACTCCGTACAGGCCCGTTTGGCTTGCTGAAACTTAAGACTAAAACTTGCTGAAAAACACTGTTCTAGCTGAATTGTTGTGAGAGAAAAACACGGTTCTGGCTGAAAAAATAAACCGAACAAGTCGGTTTCTAGGTAAGCCGAACGGAGCCTGTCATGTCAAATCGTTACAGCTGCGCGGGGAAATTACAAGAGCTGGGCGTCGGCAGGTCCTCGCGCTCGCGCAAGTGGCGCGAGCTGTGTGACTCTTGTTTGGCCGCTGGCTGCTGCTTGTTACACGCAACGACGAAAACTCACATGGCTATGGCCTATGGGACTGACTATTAGTTGGGACTGCTTGAGGATATATATAGGTCTAGTGCTGCCCGTTTACCTTTACGAGGCTGCAACAACCCTGGTAACCTACTCCAGGGTCCAGGATAGAGCTGACCAACCTCGCAAATGATTGAAGCAGTGACACTAGCAAAGTGTGAGGTTGCAAATAATCATATTCATAGTAGCTCAGGCTCAGAGTTGACCTGACCTCTGTACCCCGAACCGCCGGTGAAAGAGCAGAGGCAGGTGTGGACCGAAGTAGTGCAGCCATGCCAGCGTCGTGTGGCCTCGCGGCGAGGGCGAATGAATCGGCGAGAACCAGACCGGACCAGCGGGGAGACGTGGAAGCCCAGACACGAGTTAACGCACGCCCCGCTGGAGAGTTAACGCGCGCGCGGGTGCGTCCAAGGAAACCGTTAGCCATGCGACGGGTGGCACGGGCACGGGACGCCTCGCTCACCCACCACCCAGACCCACATACGTGCGTGGGCATGGCGCGCGGTGGCCGCGGCCGGCAAGCGTACCGCGCGACGAGCTAAAGGCCGCCCCGAGCCGGCCGTCGCCATCGCATTCACGACACGGGGGGCGCGGCCGCGGCCGCGGCACCCACCGGAACAGCGAAACCCCCCAACCGAAGCAAACCAAAGCCAACAGACCGGTCTGCCGTGCGATTTCCTCCGGAAAAGCCGGAGGCGCGCGCTGGCCCGGGCGGGTGGGCCACTGGGCCTGCCGCGTCCTGTCCCGCCCGTCGCGCGGGGGCGTTGTGGGCGCTTTCGTTTGACCCGTAGTCGGCGCGCGCGGGGGTGTCGCAGTCGCATTCACGTCGTGTGCTGAACTCTGACCAGTTGAGCTAATAACCGTCGTCCTGCCGGTAAATCCTGTACGTCCGCCGTGCCGATCGATTCAACGCCAGGCAGCCGGCAGGAGGCGTGTCCCGATTGAACTTGGCGTATGTCCGGCATGCACTCGTGCGTGTCACGCGCGAGAGCAGTGAAGAGGGATGGGGCATGGGGTGCAGGGCAGGGAGACCGAGGGAGCCTGGCGTGGACGCGAGAAGGCAAAGGAGGCTTGAATTCCGGCGAGGTGCTTTGAAGCGCGGGTGCGGGACCAGCCACGACCACGTCCGACCGGAGCGTGTGAGCGACCCTGCAAGCCTGCAACGGGGCATGCATAGTGTAGCGTAGCATTGCACTGGCACCGCCGCGGGCGCGCCATGTATACGATGCGATCAGTTCGGTGCGCGCGGTTGCGGTTTCCTCCAGGCGATCTGCTCGAGGCCGAGGTGGTGGGGACATCTATCATGGATCCGATGCCATCGCGGATGTCGCTCGCCACACACGGATCCGAGGCCTGGCTCCGGCCGGACGGGGCCGCGGGCCACCGAGCATTTCTTCGGCGGCCATCGAAAATCCACGCGCCTTCTTGTTCTTGGTTGCGCTCGTGAACGACCGAGTTCTTTGGAAACTGGCATCAGAAAACGATACTGCATGCCACACGGTCCACGGCCAAAAACTGTTTTTGTGCGTGGCGTCGTGCGAAACGCCCCCGTGACGCTAACAAACACAGCACGACACTTCGCTCCTGGTACCGGCGCAACCACCGTGAGAGCTAAGGCAGTGTCATTTGGTAGCTAGGCGATTGGTCAGCGCGTACGTGCAGCCAGTAAGCACGTGACGTGTCACGGCATTACTATTTACTAGTAGCACGTACGAGTGTACGACGACCCCTTCGCTGCGCATGCAGACATGAAGTTCGAGCCCGGCCCTACCACTGCACTCCGCATCTACCACGGGCCGTCCATGAATCGCAGCTGCTGCCATGGTTGCTAGTTCGATCTGCATCGCCGGCTGCACTGCATGCATGGTCAGATTTATTACTAGTTCATACACCAACCCTGTGTCTGTGTCTCTGCGGGTGACCAGGTCCACTCTAGCTACTACGTGGCACGTGTTGACTGTTGAGGTTGCCGATGGGGAGGCCGCCGGAGGCATACTTGTAGCGATGCAAATGCCGGTGACAATACGATGCTGTGCGCTCTGTATACTCCATGTCTCCATTACTCCACCATGGCTATGCCGAATCGAAGCACATGGATTCAGGTGCAGTTTGTAGACAGTTGCTTTGCTGCTTTTGGCACACGGTGTACACTTGCGGGAGTGGAGACGGACGGTTCGCCGCGAGCCGGCGGCGAAAGGGCGCCCGCCAGAGCTTTTGCTTCCCTCCGCATTTGAAGGCGGCGGCTTTTATTCGAACTCGCATGGCATTGCCGCATTGCCAATGGAGACTTTAAACACCACCGTCCACCGTAGCCGGGTACGCGCGAAGGCGAAGCACACAGAAACGGTCTGGGCGGAGCAAAAGCACTGGCCGCCGGGAAAAGAGACCCTCCGGCCGTCGGCAGTTGGCAGGCGGCAGACAAGGGACCCTCCAAGAACACTGTGGAAAAAGGAACACGGCGTACTACCAAAAGCGGACCGGTCGAATTCACTCGCGCCGTCAAGGTAGCGAGAAGGATGGCCACCGGCCAGGAGCCCAGGAGAGCAGAGGGCAGAGGCTGAGACAGAGCGCAGCGGCCGGCGCACAACTTGCGATGGACGCAAAGCGCGGCGTGCGGCCAGCCGGCCACTCAACCGACGGTCCACGGATAGCGTACGTACGGGCGCGCGGATGGCCCAGCCCCTTTTGGTCTCCCCGCCGCGGCGGGCGTGGCTCTGGCGCCATCGAGCCGTGAGCGAGAGCGTGCCTCCGCGACCGTGATATGCTTAGGCCTCGCCAGTCGCCACCGGCCAGGGCGTCCGCCTGCGTGCAGCGTGCCTCCTGGTCCTGGTCTCCGGAGCCCCGAATCATGGTGCCTCCGTTCGGATCATGGAGCCCCCGGCAAGAAGAAAAAAGACAGAACCAAATGATGGGCCAAATCATGGGCTTGAGCAGCGGCGCAGACGCTGTGACTGTGAGAGGTCAACACTCAACAGCATTTGTTATGGGAATGGTTTAGTAAAAACGGCCCCCCGGGTGTCGCAGGGAATTGTATCACGCCCTGATTAGGAAACGCCATCTCCGTTTAACGGATTCTTGTGAAACTCCAAATGAACCCTGATCGGGACATAAAAATGGTTGTAAATTACCCAGATTATTATCTGTGGGTCCCGTCCCAACGCGCATATATGACGCCAATAATGCCAATAACTTTGTTGCTTCTCACTAATCCCGCACATTCATCCACTGATCCACAACGATCCATTCGATTTTCTTCACGTACCGTAGCTATGATTCGTGCAGTTCATAACCGTAGAATTGCCGAAATGGGCATTTATTAAATCTCACTGGCATGATCACAGGCCACTGTACGCGTGACGGTTTCCACTCGACAGCGCCGCGGCAAACGCCATCGAGTAGTGTGTACAGTGTACCGCTGCTACTCCGACGGCCCGAGACCCATGATCCGATCAAACAGTGCCGTATACAAGAAAGAGAAAAGAATAGTACAGTTTTAAAAGAACTAATAATAATGGCTTTGTTGGCTTAGCTGAAAAAAGAAGAAGCCGAAACAACTAATTTATTGTGAGACTGATTTTTTTTTTAAAAAAAACGAACCGGCCAATAATAAACAAAAAGAAGTACTTAAAAGGAAAGGTCCCAACTGCCCTCCGTTTGCGTGAGGAGGCAGGCGAGGCGAGGGGAGCAGTGCACTGGCAGCCTGGCACTGTAGCAGCTGCACGTACCACGCCATCAGCAGCTCGCCGTCCCGGTCCCAGCATCAGCTGCCTGCTGAATCCGGGCAATCAATCGCGCGTTCTCCTCCGCTTTCCTCCGGCTTGTTGGTTGGTTTCTGGACTGGTTTGAGTTAGCTAGTGCTGATTTATTGTAAAAGGAAAATACCGTTGGCTCACTGGTTTGAGCTGGCTGAGACGAGCGAACATGCTGCTCGATTCCTCCTCGGCCCGCGGCCTGCTCGGCTCCTCCTCTCACTGTGCTGTGGGCTGGCCTAGACCCCTCACTCGCAGTCCCATTTATCTGGTCTGCCTCGTGCCTCCATAAATACGGCCCGCCCTTCGCCTCCCAGCGCTCCACACTCCCTGTGCCACCGCCGCTCGCTCGCTCGCCTGCGTGGTGCGCTGCACTGACTCTGACAGCGTCCGTCCTGTAGCGGCAGGCGAGGAAGAGGACTCAGGGAGAGTGATGGCGGCAATGCCGGCGCTGCCGCTGCTGCTGCTGGCCGCGGCGATGATGCTCTCCCCCGCCGCCGCCCGCATTCCCGGCGTGTACGGCGGCGGCAGCTGGCAGAGCGCGCACGCCACGTTCTACGGCGGCAGCGACGCCTCGGGCACCATGGGTACGTTCGTTACATACTCCTACGTCCGGGCTGGCTGGTCTGGTCTGGCCGACGCCGCGTTCCCTTTTCCCTTCCTTCCTTGTTCCTTGCTGTGCTTGCCGTCGATCTCATTCTCATCTCATGAATGAGAAACGAACGGAAAATGGCTAAGAACTGAAAGAAACGTGTGCCGTTCACGGCGGCGGTCGGTCTTGCAGGCGGCGCGTGCGGGTACGGCAACCTGTACAGCCAGGGGTACGGCGTGAACAACGCGGCGCTGAGCACGGCGCTGTTCAACGAGGGGCTGAGCTGCGGCGCGTGCTTCGAGATCAAGTGCGAGAACCAGCCCGGGTGGCGGTGGTGCCGCCCCGGGAGCCCCTCCATCCTGGTGACGGCCACCAACTTCTGCCCGCCCAACTACGCGCTCCCCTCCGACGACGGCGGCTGGTGCAACCCGCCACGCCCGCACTTCGACCTCGCCATGCCCATGTTCCTCCACATCGCCGAGTACCGCGCCGGCATCGTTCCCGTCTCCTACCGCCGGTACGACGACGCTTTCCCTGCCCTGCCTCCTCTCTTCAGCGTTGCGTTTCTTGGCCTGCTCGTCGGCGTTGGGGACGGTGCCAGTAGTAGTAAACGACATGCTCCTTGGTTGTTCCACTCCACTTGCCGTTTAGTCTGCGGTGCAGGGCAAGAGCAGAGATTCCTCGCTCTGCCCACGCGTCTTTCGAGGCGTAGTGGGGCTCCTCTGCTCCTCGACGCCCGCTGCGCTGTAGCTGTAGCTGTGGCCCCGGCGTCGCGTATCGCCGGAACATTCTCCTCTCTGGAAACTTCATTCCGTCCCGTCTCCGTTAAGTGTCTCGGTATAGATTCTTGCCATCCTTATATCCGTCGGCTAACAGATATCCGACGGGTACTTTATATCCGATAAACAAAGACACTTAGGGTCGTAGCTTTACAATCGGAAACTTTTCTTCTTTACTCGGGTATAAGTGTTGGAGTCTCGGAGATGCCGATGAGAAGGAGCGAGGTTGCGAGGAGGATGAGCAAAGGTGGCAGAGAGACCGAACTGAGGAAGCGAGGGGCATGAGCGCTCATGAGGCAGGCGTGCTTGCGCTGCTAGCGGAGATGGTGAGAAAAAATTGAACTAGAGTTCCCTCATGAGGCAGGCGTGCTTGCGCTGCTGGCGAAGATGGTGAGAAAAAATTGAACTAGAGTTCCTAGAACACACAAATTATATATATGATTGTTCAGATTTGGGCCAAAATATCTATGTTGAGCTTCTTTGGGTCTAATACTCGCATGACAGCTCAAATAGTCGGGTTCCTCAACGGGGACGGGTAAACAGGAAACGTTCCCGTACCCGCTATGGCCGTCGGGGATGGATTCTTACCCATTTAGATGTCCACGGGTAAAGATATGATCCCATCCTTATCCCTTAATGGATCATATACCCGTCGGATATGGGTCACGCTGCCATCTTTACTGTGGCCTGTGGGTGGCAAAAGAAAAAACTCCGTGACGCGTTCCGTCACAGGCTCACGCACGGCAACCCGGCACACAACCACCATCCACCAACGCCCGCGCCGCGTCCCCCCCCCCCCCCTCTGCCCTGCCCTGCCCGTTTCGTCACGTCCGGTGGCTGGTTCCGTTGCCGATGGATCGATCTGGCGGCACGGACCTGCACGGCATGGCGATTTATTTGGCTTTGCGCGCGCCGACAATTACTACCACCAAATTGCGGGATGGGGTTGGGCACAGACTGGTATAGTGCGTGATAAAAGCCAAGGTGATTTGGTACAGAGCTAGAGGAAATTTGTGATTTTCTGCGTCCATGCGAGTGCACCTCGTCTCCGTTGTTGGCACTTCTTGGTTCAGTTTGGTTGTACTAGACTAGAGTTTGAGCTTTAGCCATTGCGCAGCATGCACACAACACACGCATGGTAGCGAGCGAGCCCGTTCCGGCAGGTCACATGGGACGGAAGCCGGCCGGACGGTGCTACGAGTAGTAGCGTAGCACTAGTAGTACTACTCCTCACGAAAAGAAACGGGTGGAACACTGTTTCGAGAAAGACGACCACCCGGGTCATCGGCCACAGGGAAAGGCCCAGAGAAGCCTCCAAAAAACACCTTGGTGGCAGTGGCAGTAGTAGGAACAGTAGACGGCACAGTGGTACTGGTAGGGCAGCACAGGCTTTGACCTTTTTCACTTTTGCCGCCGGGGGCACGCACACTGGCAGGCACTGCACAGCCTCCGGGGCTTTTGCGGCTCTCCCGCGAAAAGTTTTCCCAAAAGTGCTACAGTAGTCGTCACATCGAATCTTGCGGTATGTGCATGGAGCATTAAATGTAGACGAAAATAAAAACTAATTACACAGTTTGGTTAGAAATTACGAGACGAACGTTTTGAGCCTAATTAGTCCATGATTAAACATTAATTACCAAATAAAAACGAAATTGCTACGGTAGCCAAATTTCGCACTTTTCGCGATCTAAACGCGCGCTCAAATGACCCCATAGGCCCATACCCTCACCGGCCTGCCTACCACCTGAAATGGCCCGTTTGCCCTTGGTTCCTCCGTGCCCCGGTCCCCGCGTGACCTGTAAAGCCCAGGGGCCATTCCGTCCTGCAGCTCCGCCATTACCGCGTGAAGCCGCGGTGGTCCTGCACTGCACTCTGCCTGTCCTACGCACGCTGCACCTCCTGGCCGTGGTGCCTGTCCGGCCTTTCTTTTTTCCACTACAGCCGCAAGAACAACTCGCTTGGCATTTCCTGTTCTGCCCCTGTGTAACGATACTGCTGCTAGTAGTACAGGCTTACCTGCTGATTGATGAGCACAAAAGTTATCGACGCTGTAATAAAGAAAACGTGCTAATGATGATGCTTGGTTCTCGCTGCAGGGTGCCATGCCGGAAGTCGGGCGGCGTTCGGTTCACCATCAACGGCTTCCGGTACTTCAACCTGGTGCTGATCACCAACGTGGCCGGCGCGGGTGACATCGTGCGCGCGAGCGTGAAGGCGTCCAGCACCGGGTGGCTGCCCATGTCCCGGAACTGGGGCCAGAACTGGCAGTCCAACTCCATCCTCGTCGGCCAGGCGCTCTCCTTCCGCGTCACCGGCAGCGACCGCCGCACCTCCACCTCCTGGAACGCCGCCCCGCGCAACTGGCAGTTCGGCCAGACCTTCGAGGGCAAGAACTTCAGGGTCTGATGACTTCATATCAAATTCTCGACCGCTGAGTGAGAAGAAGCCAAGGTCTTCTTATATACATAATTACTGCTAGTATACCTAGTCATTAAGCGCGTGTTAGGATGGGAATGTACGTGAATGCCCGTTTAAGGCCACCACACCTTCTCGCCTTAATTCCAGGTCAAGTCCGATCTAAAAAGGAGTTTTTTCTTCTGAACATTAGTGTGTGTTTATGGATCGTGTTTCTGGGTTAAGCCTTTGGCTTGGGCCTTGGGGGGTGATGGATTTCTGTCGAAACTAAAGAGTGGCTGAAGCGGCTGCCAAGCTGCAGCTCAAAATTGGGGGGCGGTGAGCGTAGCCCGCAGCTGCTCGTCTTGTCCTTCCGCCCCGTGTCTGTCTCCATGAGGTGGCTCGCCTTTGTTATCTCTTTATTGTCATGCATGGACCTGATTTTCATTGCCAGTAAGTAAGGTGATTGGACTTGTAAGAAAGTTTCTTTTCTTGCTGCTCTCGCTGTGATGCTTGGTTAAGAAAACCTCGAAAACCTACGCGATATCCGCATGATGACGACCGCGATGAGCCGATGTTTTTCATTGATTCGCGCCGGCTCCTTTGCATGAATGCCGGCAAGGGCTCCTTCCTCCGGTTGTGCTTGCGCCGAAATGAAAATACGTGAAAGGGATAAAGCAGAAAGCGAAAGCGCGCCGTGGGCTAAGTCTGGGGAAACAAAATGAGAACCGAACCGAATTAACCGAAACCGAAATATTCGGTCCCAGATTCGGTTCCAGGTTTCTAGGAACCGAAATTATTACGGTTAATTCGGTTCCAGCACTCGATTAACCGAATTGACCTGAAATAACCGAACTAAATTGTTGGACCTCTTGTTTTTTTATTGCAGGTTTGAATATTGCTCTATGCTTGAATATTTGAGAGAACAATAACATATATGTGTTGTACTGTTGTTTTATGCTGCATTGCTGTTTAAATTGTCCCTCTTGACTGCATGAAAATCAGGCAAAATGCTGTCGAAATTTACAATTGAATGGATTGTTTCTTGGTTCCTGGAAAATTCGGTTCCATCGGTTAAAATCGAAACCGAACCGAATTAACCGAAACCAAAATTCCTTGATTCCGCATTTTTAAAGTAACCGATCGGTCCCTTCTTCTCAAGTAACCGAATTAGTTGAAGAACCGAAGAATCGAACCGATCGGTTTCGGTTAACCGAACGCCCAGACTGACCGTGGGCACCGCGCGCAGGGCCTTCCGCTTTGGGGCTGGCCTCGGTCGGATCGGTCTTGTCTGGTTGCTCGAGTTCGGACACCAGGGTCGTGATCGTGACGGCGACGGCTCCACCGACCACGCCGTGTTCGGGACATGGCATGGCTCACCGGCATGATGATGACCTGCTGCCAGTGCGGCTTGGTGAGTTCACCGGGAGATGGCGCTGGTTACGAGTCGACGTCGCCGTGGAGGGAGCCAAATGCGACTCCCACTCCGTGACACCCAGTTGAGGTGTGGACATGGTTGCTGTCATCAGGCGATGCCGTGGGGCCGAGATCAGCGGCGTGAAGAGACGGAGGCAACGGAGATTGCAATGGCCGGCAAGCTGAGCAGCTGGGACTGCCAGTGCCATCCACATCCACTCCGATGCCCATCGCAACGACCCTCACGCCGGAGATCTCGATCGGCAAAGCGCCCGCTCGTCAACATCATGTCACGGATACATTATATCATATCCCGGCTGCACAAACAGTCAACAGCACTAAGATATGGGTGCGACACAATGATGCCTACGTACTGAACAACAGCCTATAGCCTGGAACAAATGCAGCCTGCAACAAAGACGATGATTCAGGTTAAAGACTCGGAACATGAGCTCTCTCTTGATGCCATGTGCTTCGACATACAGATGCGGTCAAGCTGAAACCGAGCAGCTCACGATAAAAAACGAAAAGACTAGTTACCAAAAGCCTGATTACCCTCAATATACACAGACCAGAGCATATTCACAAGCTACAGTCTAGCTAACGACCTGACCAAGTTCAATGCTTTTCCTTGCTAACGAGAATGGGCCAATGGTTTTGGATTTGGACCAACAGTCTCCTTTGTGCCTGCCAGGCTTCTCCGGCGAGGCTTGCGAGTGCTCTTGCTAGCATTCACAGCAGCAGGTGCCTGTTTGGTTCCAGCCTTGGGTTCTTGATGCTTCTCGGCTTCACCGGAGTCTTGGATCTCTTGTAGAATAGTGACCACAGCATCCATAGTCGGCCTCATCTTAGCTTCGTAGGATAGGCATTCAAGAGCAAGGGCAGCAATTGTTTGCGCACTGTTGAGATTGTATTGACCTTCCAGCCTTGTATCCAGGATGCGGAATATCTTGCGCTTATGTGTGAGGTAAGGTCTAGCCCACTCCACAAGATTGTGCTCACCCTGGGGGCGGTTCTTGTCGATGGCACGACGGCCTGACAGCATCTCCAGAAGCACTACTCCAAAGCTATAGATGTCGCTCTTTGTAGTTAGGTGACCTGTAGCGTTGTTCAAAGAAAGAGATCCATATCACATACTGGATGAGCTGTTCATACAAGGCTACTGAAATAAAACGGTGTTCTTTGCCTACAAGACAGAATCACAACATTTTCGCACCAAAGCTAGGAGTGCAGTAATTTGAATTCATAAAATGGCATCTAAGCCACGCAATGATTGAGCTGTTCTTACAAGGCTACCGAAATAAAATGGCGCTCTTTGTCTACAAGACAATCACAACGTTTTCGCACCAAAGCCCAAAGTGCTGTAATTCGAATTCATAAAATGAAATTTAAGCCACGTCACGCAACTGTTTATGATATATTTAGAAGACCATGAAAATAAGCACCAACATCCATGGCCTTCTTTTTCAACCCCACTCCACTAATGCATAGCACTAAAACTTCTTTAAAAAATGCAACTTAACTAGTCAACTCAATATAGCATATGATACACCAAAATTGGAATTTCCATGCAGGGGACCAATTATACCATTTTTAAGGAGTCTAGGATTTATATTGAATGTGTCATTTAATGTACGCCATTAGCTAGGTTTTTGTCACAAAATGCAGTTTCTAGATCAAGCAAATCTACAGAAATTTGGAGGGAAAACACAGAGCTGCACTTCAAATGTTACCTGTTGAAAGATACTCAGGAGCGGCATAACCATATGTTCCCATAACTCTTGTGGACACATGGCTCTTCTCACCAACAGGACCATCCTTAGCCAATCCAAAATCAGAAAGCTTCGCAGAATAATCCTGCGTATTAATACAATGTACTTCTTTCAGTGGAGCAAACAAATGTTGAAATGAAGTATCCTGCATTACTGATTCACTTTCACTTACTGTGTCAAGGAGGATGTTGGAAGTCTTAAAATCTCGGTAAATAACTTTTGCCTCTGCACTATGAAGGTAAGCCAGTCCTTTTGCTGCTCCAAGTGCAACCTTCATTCTAAGGTTCCATGACAGAGGTTGGAAGTATGAGCCTCCTACATCAAGGGTTCATAGAGCAACTAATAAATCAGAAGACATACTACCACAGCAATATTATAATATGAACAAAAAATAAGAGATCAGTAACACAAGGTCCTGGGTAACTTACTCCTAAACAGATGATTTTCCAAGCTCCCACGGGGCATGCACTCGTATACTAGCAGTCGGTGTTCATCCTCTACGCAGTATCCAATCAGCTTGACAAGGTTGGGATGACAGAACTGACCTAGGTAGTTAACTTCCGCCTACGAACAGAATACTTATTTATGTTAGTAACCAAAGCCAGCACAGAAAGGTATGCAAGAGGAAATTTCAAACAAACATGAACAATCATGGATTCGCAGGGCAATAGCATAAAATAGAATGGCATTATACATTATATTCCTACATTATACTCACCAACCACTCTCGGTGCCCTTGCAAACCCTCATGGTTGAGTTTTTTCACAGCAACAGCAATTCCAGTGCCAGGCCTGCAAGGTGATAATGTGTTCTCATCGATCCATCCTTTATAGACAGATCCAAACCCTCCTTCACCTAGAACACTATCAGGACGGAAATTCCTTGTGGCTGCCTTGAGATTATTGAAGGTGAAGACCTTAACATTGGCGGATTGCAGTATTTCGCATTCAGTCTTGGCACTTGGTGGCATGGAAGCTGAAGAGGCTCGACTACTACAGCCGCTAAGCCTACTCCCATCCTTACCACTACTCTTCGAGAATATTCCTGCAGATCAAGCATTTAGTAAAGATTCTACTTAAGGGTAAAAGAAAACACTGAACAAAAGCCTCATATTGTTCCAATGGTGAATAAGATTATGGTGATATATCCGAGGCTCATATAAATAACAACCATCACTATCCAGAAGGCACATCCACTTAAACATATATTTTAATAGGAAACTAGCACCATACAATCAGTCTGTTCGCTTGTTGGTTTCAGCCAGGGCTTATCAGCCAGCCAACAGTGTTTTCCTCTCACAGCAAACCAGCACCAGCCGAGCTTATCAGCCCAGAAACCAACCAACGAACAGGCTCAATATAAGGAACTGCATATTGAAAATCATTGCTCGGACGTCTCTAAAGATTGATAAGAGAACCTACAGACAGCTATAGGCAGTAATAATTGCTGTCTTTGGCAAAAATTCTAGCACTAATGGGTTGATTGATGTCGAAGAATCAGCTCCAGAAACCAATTTTCCTAGAGGATCCTAAAACATTTTTAGTGCAAGAGCAACCGATGTAGCCATATGATAACGCAGTAAACATACATGCCTTTTGTAAGGAAAAACAATAAAAGTCGGCATTAACGTAACTGTGACTAACCACTCAAAACATTTAATCAATAGGTCATAGAAACCGACTATCGGATGTGAACTGGTAGACATTACTAGCTTTGTTATGACACTATCAAAATACATCAAGGTAGAATTTCAGTGTTTTTCCTAATTTTGTACCAACACCGTACATTAAGCAAATGAATAAAAAATATAATAACAACAGGAAACAATTAGTCAACTCCTAAAATATTTTTTCCTTTGTTCGTGTGATATATTTCACAAGAGGGAAAATGTGAATAGCGAAGGTCCACACTCAACAGTATAAGCATGCCAAATAGTGGTCATCTGGTGTACACACACAATGCTACAAGAAAAGTCATACTAAGCTCAAAATTCAACCCGATGAATAAGATGACTTTTCTTATATTCACCAAAGAAAAGTCATCTTATTACACTACCACAGTACTGGTCCTGCTTCGATCCTATATCACCTAGGTGAAAAACAGAATCCAGGGTGGTTGGAGCTACACATGCAGGTGGACCATCAACACAAAACATTATCTAATAAGGTAGTGATAAGACCTCTTGCAGTAAAGTCAACCTCATGTCACTTACCAATGTCATCTCAGGACATGTCCCATCCATTACCATACGAAATAAGGTAATACCTATCATCTAATAAAGGCTAAGCTCTTTTTGCACAAGTGCAGAACCACCTACAAAAGTACATCGCCTCATGTTCCAAGCTCGCTTTAGCAAAAAAAAAAAACACTCAAGCGATTGAGATGGCTCACTTCTAGCTCCTTGGACACATTGAGGTTGGCAAGACAGCTGAAACGTTGGAATCATCTAACAGAACAAGACCCACCGGAATAGCCCAATCAGCCTAACCAACAAGAAAGATTACATAACCACAGTATGCCAATGCCTACTTGATTCGATGAAAGTTCCCCGTCTGTTGCTAGGAAACTTATCTAATCAAATCGCCCAAAAAAACGCATCACGCAGATGAGTACACACCATTTCGCAAAAGATACATACATGTGTCGCGAGCAACGAACCGGAATTTTCACATCTCAAAAGATCTCCGCTTGATCGGAGAGCGCAACTAGCAAGCACGGATCGCCCAAACCCCTCTTCGAATCGCCCCCATGAACTAACGGTACCAAGCAACGGCTAGGAGAAGGACGGACGAACCTGAGGCGCCAGGGTGAGGGCTCCCATCCTTGATCCGCGCGCCCCAGCAGTAGCAGTTCCCCATTCCCGCGTGCTCGGTGCTCCCCCCGCCGCACCGCCGGAGCGAAGCGCGGCAGCGAGAGCGGTGCCCGACCAACCAATCGGATCAAACTGGCACCGGGGACGCACCGGAGGCGCCCCGCGATCCGCCCGGGGCTAGGGTTTTGGGGCGCGGGCTGCGAAGCGGTGGGCGGATGGACGGAAAACAGCAGGAGTGAGAGTATATAGAGAGGGGTGGAGGGAGGTGGCGTGGTGGAGCGCGTGAGGCTGCGGCTTTGGGGAGGGAGTGCGCCGAACAAGCGAGCGAGGGAGGGAGGGAGAGGAGCGTGAGGCAGTTAATGGCGGGCAACGGAGGCGTGTGTTAACGGGGCAAGGCGCCGCGGGTTCCGCCTGCGCTCCAGGGAAAAAGCCTGGGAAGCTGGTGCGCGCGGCCGTAGAGGCACGGTACCGGGCGGGACGCTGCCGTGTGGGCCCCGTTGGGGACCGCTGATGTTACCGTTTCACCTCCGGGGTTAACGGATGAGTGTTTTACGGTCGAGACTGGCTCAAACAGATCGGGCTGTCAGGTTCGGCCCACGGCCCGGGAAATTGGGTGGTGGGGCTGTTGGGCTTAGTTAAACCTGGTTCCTGATGAACGATAAATGGCCCGTTAGTAGCCCCACAAAGTCTCAAACTGTAGTGTATTTGCAATGTTGGAGAGAAATCTTGTAAGAAAAGATAGTTTATAAGGTTACCTAAAGGCTGTATTTCCTGAGGAGTTTTTTTATACCGTTACTAAAATGTAGATCTTTGTAGTTCAGTTCTAGTTAAAATTAACCAAGTTTATAAAAAATACCAACATCTGCGGTTATCAAATTTTCACTCAAAGGAAATATATTTTGATAGTCCATTCATTTGATATTTGTTCTGAATATTAATATATTTTAAAACACCCTAAGGTTAGAATTGTGGGATGCATATTTCATAAAAGTACCGACTCTTCTATCTTTCAATAATCATAAGAGTACGACCGCTAAAACACATATAGAAAATCAATTCGTCTCTCTTTCTTTGTGTGCAAGATCCTATGATGTAATCCAGTTGTCCATTAGTGTAATGTGTATTTTGGATAGAAAAAAATCATACTATACAACCTCTGATCATTAATTAGTTAAATCTATATCTATCTATCTATCTATCTCTATATCTTTTATAAACATAAACCCTATTATCTTTCTATCTCAGCATACAAGTCATCCACGTCATCTTCCACTAAATATCAACATAATTTCCCACTAAATGCCACACCATCCCCACTAACTTTCAACATCTTTCTATATCAGCATGCAAGTCATCAACGCCATCTCCCACTAACCATCTATATTTTTTTTGCTAAATATCATGTTGTCCCACTAATTTTCAACATCTTAATGCATCCAATCCACGTCACGTCCACTAAGTGTAATTACTATTTTTTAATATATAAGAAATATACAAGATAACAAGACATCCATATTTGCTAGTTGTTCCATCATCTTATAATTCTATCTAATTCTATTAGCTTTTTATTATATTCTTTCATTGCCCTACCTAATTTTGATAAGAACTGATGCAAGAACATGGAGGTCTAACTTATACATGCAATAGCTTTATCTTTTAAAAAGTCATGCAACAACACGCAGGGTATCTTTCTAGTTATATGTATGTTCCATGTACAATAGATATTAGATAGGATGTTGTTTTTGTAAAAAATAATAATATGATGGAAGAGAAATCATTTTGTTAAAATTTACTTTTAGTGACTTTCACATTCTAAAATATGCCTTACATTGCTTGATGGAAGAAAAGAATACTAAGAACTATTGAACAGGTAAGTTTTCTAATTAGAAACCGAGGATCTCTTACTTCTGAATCCATAGTTCAAGATCTTGCATTTCATTAGGCTATGGCATAAATAAAATCTCTGCCACCCGATTGGGCGGTCACCACATCGTGTGCCTAACATGCCTTCATCATGAGGGGCTTCCAGCCACTTGCAGCGAGTTATAGATAAGCCATGACTCACCCTATGCCTCATACCTTAATTGTCCTTGATGTCATTTGATGTCTCATACACTTTCATCTTCCAATCAACCACACAAAAGAACATGCATTGGCAAGAGGTGGACCCCATAGAAGAAAGCATTGTGAACACAAGTACTAATGTAACTTTTAATCAACTTTCTCACACTTAGTCAGGATCTACGCGAAGGACATAGAGGTGATCGAGGGTCAATGGGCGGGGTGGGTGAAAGGCCATTTGAATTTTGGTAATTAATAGCAATATTTGTTGATGGGTCCACAGAAACACCTTTTGTGCATGGTAGGAGCTAACGCAAATCTACTGGCGATATTTATTGAGGAGGGCTAACCATGGTTTTCTATCCCACCTTTCGATTCAGATCCTAGTCAGGGGGGTGGACAATGAAACCTTGCCCCCCACATTTACTACATTTCTTTGTTGAGTAGTTGTTTTTAACATTGGAGCTACCATTGGAAAGCTCTATTGTGCATGGGTGAAAGGATTTACATGGATAGAGAGGGTGGATAGTCTAATTAATAGGGTGTTTAGTTTGTGAAATGAGGTAGTCCATCATCACCCCACTCCTTAATATTTTGTTTTGTTTGTCGAATGGAATGAGCTGATGCATCACTACCTCATTCTTCATATGCTTATAGTTAGTACTTCTATGAGGAATGAAGGCACTCAGCTAAATTTAAGGAATAAACTCAAGATGCATCACCTCATCTAGAATATATTGATTCTCTAAACCAAACACTCTAAAAATTCTTAAACATAAACTAGGCAAAGAGGTTAGACACAAATGTGGCCTAATAAAGCTACCACTAGCTAATGTCTTTGCAAGACTAGGGTGATCTACACATGTACAATCTAGTATCAAGATATGAATTGCACTATGTCACTATAATTGTAAAGGCTAACTAGGTTTGCTTCATATGATGACAAGTCTAATATGTCTACACTATGAATTGAAAGAGCACAATGTAAAGCAAGAGTAATGGTCGAATGAAGTACCACACACAAGAAAAGACACAAGATATATCCATATGGTTCGGTGAGTTGTCAGTCACCTACGACCATGTTGAGGTCAGTCCAAGGATCACCACTCCTTTTTATCGAATCACCCGTGGTTCGGTGAATTTTTGTCAAACCTTTACAAATGGCTAACTACAATTGTTTTCCCATGGGATGACCAACATCTTTAGCACCGAGTTAGTATTTTCAAACATTTTGTCAAATGTTCTCACAAGGCCACTCGATCCTAATGCATATGCAATGTTATCTCACCAAGTGACACTATATAATCACATTAGCAACCGATTCGCCCTCTTTATAGTATGATTATCAATTCTAACAACCCTGTCGTTTCATTTCTCTAATCACCTCTTAGGGCCGATGAAAAACAAAGGCCTATATTGGTATATTATACCTTTTACCTTGGACTTGTTTTTCATCCTTTCCACTTCTTAGCATCCATCACTTCCATTTCTTCACTTGTTGAGCTCTTGCATCACAAGCTTCATGCCATATCCTCTTCACGGGCTCATGTAATTTAACCTTGGTTCATGGACTAAGCTTTATACTTTTCATTTTATATATGAAACCCAACGTTCAAAATCGTGGGCTATAGAATTTAGCGGGAGGCTGGGCAAAATGCTATAGCCGCTATAGCGCCGCTATATGCAATGGCGGTGTACAGGAAATCAGCAAAATATATGCCAAAACACGAGTAATTTGAATGATTTTTTTCAGTTGATATTTCATACACATTGTCAAGCATGAGCACAGGCAGCATAAGCATAAGAAAAACATAAGGATAAGACGACTTTTGGCCACCTACTGTTGGCACACTTTGATCTGGACTTCGATTGCTTTCGCTTGGGTCAGACATTGTTGTTGGCCGCCTTCTTGCCGGTGCAGATGCTTGTTGCCGGTATCAGGTGAGTCTGTTGCCCGTCGCAGCCACCGTCGTCCAATTGAATCAGCCGTCGGCGGCCACACTCGTGGTTGGAATGGTGCCGTCTAGGGTTCTAGCTGCCCGGTGATGGTTTTGTATGCCTATGGGGGCCAATAGTTGGCTGGACAGTGTCGGCAATCGACCGTGCTTTAGTTTTTGGCCCACAGCTACGAACTAGGGAATAGCGCCACTACACGCTACGTTACGCTATTCCGTTTAGCAACGCTATTGCACGCTATAGCGGTGATAGTGGAGATAGCGCAAATATGTGCAATATCGTCACGACAGCTGCTTCTGGCCGCTATAGCACACTATTTTTTACATTGATGAAATCATTAGTTCACAAATATTGTTATTTAACCATCAGAACTCATAGACATTTCAATCGCTTCCTTTTTAGTAATTGATAATAACATGCAAAGAATACTAAGAACTATTGAATTGGTACCTTTTCTAACCAGAAACCGACAGCATTAAGGGTATATTTGGTGATAGGTATATTTGGTTATCACCGTAGATGGCAACACTGAATCTTTAGCACGTCACAACTTTTTTCTGATTTTGATTGCACCTCAAGAGAGCCAAAAGAAAGCACCGTGTCAGCTCTATGTGTTTTTCAATATTTACTTGCCAAAAGTTTGGTGCTGCATTTCCTCATACTATCTTTGGTGAGCTGCAAGCTTGCAAACATGCATGTTTAGCGACGACAAGAAAATTATCATCGATTAGAATACTACAATCACATATAAATTTTTTAACTTTGAAGTTTTTGTTGTTGTGATGCTACCTAACAGCAAGGCCATATTTGCTGCAAAGAATATGGCATACAAAGCACTAAAAAGTGAAGGGACATATTTGTTGCAACATACACAGTGTAGAAAACACTAAGATTATGTTTAGAATGTAAGAATTTTGCAAAACTAAGATCGTATCCAAGAGCCTCTCTATATACTTTCTAATTGATAGTGATAAAAATTTTGACGAACAAATATCCTTCAACAACTTCTTTAACTACATCTCTAAATATAACCATTCTCTATTCCAAATTTCTCACTGGCTAAAAATGAAGAGCGAGCTAACTCTTTAGACTGAGAGAATAATTTTTATTTAAATGATTCTCCACATGATAATTTAAAGAGTGAGTTTAAAAGAGACTCATGCTCTAATACAAAATTTTCAAAAAGAAGTGCAGGATTAAAAAATACGTGTTTTTTTTAATAAAAAAGCGTGTTCTAAACATGGCCTAAAGAAAACCCTGCAAGTGCAAATGCCAAATGTGCAACCTGGCCGGCCCGCAGTCCCCACCAGAAAGCCCACTCGAGGAGCATAGCAGCGGGTGGACTCGGCACCGGCAGGCCGTCGGGACCGCGATGATGGCCGCCGCATGGCCTCTCTCCGCCGTCGCCGGCCTTCTCCCGGCCTCCCTCTCGCTGACCCTCCTCCTCGCCACCCTCGTACCGCCCTCCCCTTTGCCCCCCAAACCCTGCTCCTCCGTCCCTGCTTCCTCCTCGCCGCGGCGCTCACGCCATCTCTCCGTGTTTTGCGCAGGTGTCCATCCTGGTGCTGGGCGCAGCGGCCGTCTTCTTCGAGCACATCCGCAAGATCGGATGCATGCACTCGTAAGTCAGCTTCCGTGTTCCCGTCTCATCCTCTTCGTTTCCCCCGCGATCTGCTTGCCGTGTTGACTGCTGCGATGTTCTGGATCTCGGCCGCAGGCTGGAGAGGTCCGCCGTCTCGGACGCCTTCTTCGAGGACCCCAACTCGCTCAAGAAGGTAGTGTACTGATTGCTCTTGCAGTGTTCGTCCCGTGCTGTGGCATGGTGTGCACGCTAGGTGTTTGCTGATTTGCTTGTCTGAACTGACTGTTATATAGGTTCCCTGTCCGTCGGTTTTTGATCCTCCTGAGAAATATATTTCGTTGATAGTTCCTGCCTACAACGAGGAGCATCGACTCCCCGAGGCTCTTACAGAAACACTCAAGTAAGGCATTTGCTACTCCAGCTCAATGCTATATTTATCTTTGAACTTTGACCTGTGCCTTGAAATCTATACTGGTAATTTCCTTAGCAGCTAGTGGTTAATTGCTATATTGATTGCTTTGTTGTTTCCTCTCTATAATAGCTACTTGAAGCGGCGATCAACTGCTGACAAGTCCTTTTCCTACGAGGTATGTGGAAATCTAGCTTGTATTTCGCAATTTGCAATCCCCTTTGCAGCTTGCAGGGCGCAGGCAAACTATGAGCATTTTAGTGCAGAGCCTTTTGTTTATTGAAACCTGTATTAACCTAGCTAATTTCGGAATTTAACCAATTCTGTCAAGGTCTTGATTGTTGATGATGGTAGCACTGACCGGACCTCTAAAGTCGCTTTCGGTTTTGTAAAGCAACACAAGATTGATAATGTTAGAGTTCTTCTACTTGGGAGAAATCATGGGAAAGGTGAAGCAGTCCGAAAAGTGAGTGTTGAAGTCCCTGGATATACCTTAGGGCTTAGGTTTCAAATTTAAACTAATTGGTGCTTTCCTTTTTTTTTGTGGAAGCATGGTCTAATAGGGAATGCTACATTCACGTGGTGAACTATTACTCATGCTTGATGCTGATGGTGCAACTAAAGTGACTGATTTGGAAAAGCTTGAAGCTCAGGTCTGTCTCCGTCATAAGATAAATCAAACATCAAGTTTTGGAAGTTAATTTGGTTGGTATTGAATTAGTTTTTTTTTGGAACTTCTCTTTTTCACACTTAGGTTCATGCATTGGCTAAGAAAGCTAAGTCTAGCCCAGGAACATCTACTAGTTCATCTCATAATCTATCTGATGTTGAAATTGCTGTTTTTGGTTCCCGAGCTCATCTAGAGAAGCAGGCTCTTGCAACAGTAATTCTCTTTACTGCTCACTACCCTCAGTCTTTTGGTTTTCTACTAAGTTTTCACCTTGTATTTTGCTCATTCTTATCCTGCTTTATTGCAGAGGAAATGGTATAGAAACTTTCTTATGAAAGGTTTCCATTTGGTAGTTTTGTTGACTGCTGGTCCTGGATTAAAGATACACAGGTATTCTGTTTCAACCATATAAGTTCTTGTAATAAACAAGCGCCACTGACACTACATGTGTTTTTTTAATGACAATGTTCACGGTCTCATTTGTTGTTACCAATTCCAGTGTGGGTTTAAGATGTTCACACGAGCAGCTGCAAGGAAGCTTTTCACAAATATCAGATTGAAGAGGTATTCTTTTCTGCTCTCTTCTATCTTCTTTGAAGTCCAGTGATGCTTTTTACCAAATCTGCTTTCTACGCAACGTAGTATGGATGGTTATTACAACTTGCCTTTCTTTGCATGGGCAGGTGGTGTTTTGATGTTGAGCTTGTATACCTGTGCAAGCGCCTGAGGATCCCAATGATAGAAGTATCTGTTAACTGGACCGAGATACCTGGATCCAAAGTCCGCATGACAAGCATCATGCACATGGTATTCGAGCTCCTGCTGATCAAAGTAGGTTATGAACTGGGGATATGGAAAATCTACTCGTAGATCCTGACATCCTATGCTGACTAGTTTCTGCAGCTTAGTTTATCATCACTGTAACCTATACAGAACTTGTTCATCGCTGGCAAATCCATTTGGAGGCATACTTCCGAGATTTTCAAATCAAGAGAATCAATTCACATGTACCCTAGTGTTTGATCATAGTGATGTTGACAGATATAGGCCAAATTTGTTGTCCCAGTTGTCGAACTCTTCTTTTACTGATTTGTTATACAAGAACTCAAATTGTGTCTGGCCTTGATTATCACAGAAGAGGGCTAAACTTGTTACTACTAGCTTTGGGTCCTTTGGTAGATGCAATGCAGAACTGAATCTGCAATCCTGATTTGATTCTGATGACGCGACCTTGACAAGCAAGAAGCATCCATGAAACTCTAGCAGCGGCTGATTTTCTGCAATCCTGATTTGGTTTTCTGCAATCCACGACTGTAGCAGCGGCTGATTTTCTGCAATCCATGACTGTAGCAGAACTGAATCTGCAATCCTGATTTGGTTTTCACAGCAGCAGCGGCTGCCGCTGCTGGCCATGCATGTCACAAAAACTGTAGCAACACTGATTTTCTGCAGCTGCATGGCTGTCCATGATCTTTTTTCAAACTTTATATCTGTCAAAAAAATCTTTCATCAAACTTTTCAGACATCGGAGTCGCTTTCGATAGGGGGTTGCTTCCACTTGCCAGTTGCCAATGCGCATTGTAGCAATCACATCCATCAGCAATGCAGCTTATGAAATGGCGCAGGGGCGGGGCGAATGATCAAAAGTTTTAAACCAACTTTCGGATGTGCTCGTATGGGTAGGATTTGCGGAGGTGTGGTCGTAAAGGTGAGTTTTCGTGTTGGTTGTGGGCGTCAACGTACTGTATAATTAAAAAAAAGGTTCAAAACCACACTGCCCCTGCCCCGCGCCTGGAGGACGTGCGCTCGGCCAAATGCCGCCGCCGCTTCCATCGCACGTTCTGTCGCATCCGCGCCGACGCTTCTCCACCGCACCGGCCTGGCGCTACCCGCCGTCTGCGGCGCGGGCCGCGGAGCAGCACTGCCTCCGCCTTCTAGAGCGCTCCTCCGCGCCGGCCGCCGTGCTGCAGTCCCTCGCCTTCGTCCTCAAGTCAGGCCTCCACGCCAACCCGCTCGTCCTCACCAGGCTCTTTGCGGCCTCCGCCTCCGCGGCGCCTGCGCTGCTCGAGCCCCTCGTCGCCGCGCTCCTCGGGCCCTCCGTCCCCATCGACGCGTTCCTCGTCAACACTCTCATCCGCGCGCACGCTGCCTCCCCGCTCGCTTCCGCCCGCCTCCGCGCCGCCGCCTTCTTTCCGCTCATGCTCCGCAGCTCCGTGTTGCCGAACAAATTCACCTTCCCGTTCCTCCTCAAGGCGTGCGCCGCGCTCCCGGGCTCCCCGGGCGTTGGGCTCCAGTCCCACGCCGCGGCTCTCAAGTTCGGGTTCGCCACCGACCAGTATGTTTCCAATACTCTCATACACATGTACTCCTGCTTCGGCGGTGAGTTCCTCGGGGACGCGCGGAATGTGTTCGACAGAATGGCCAAATCGAGTGCGGTTACTTGGAGCGCGATGATCGGCGGGTATGTGCGTGGGGGGCTGTCGAGTGACGCAGTTGGGCTGTTCAGGGAGATGCAGGCCAGCGGGGTGTGGCCAGATGAGGTCACAGTGATTGGTGTTCTAGCAGCAGCAGCAGATTTGGGAGCACTCGAGCTTGCTCGGTGGGTTGGGCGCTTCATGGAGAGGGAGGGGATTGGGAAATCTGTGACGCTGTGCAATGCGCTGATAGACACGCTCGCCAAGTGCGGTGACGTAGATGGGGCTGTGGCAGTGTTCCAAGGGATGGAGGAGCGGACTGTTGTGTCTTGGACCTCAGTGATTGATGCACTTGCAATGGAGGGTCGTGGGAAGGAGGCTGTGGCGGTGTTCGAGGAGATGAAGACTGCTGGCGTGCGGCCTGATGATGTTGCGTTCATCGGGGTGCTCACTGCGTGTAGCCATGCTGGAATGGTTGATGAAGGTTATGGCTACTTTGATTCAATGAAGATGGAATATGGCATTGATCCTAAGATCGAGCATTATGGCTGCATGGTTGACATGTTTGGTCGTGCTGGCATGGTCGAGCGAGCAATGGAATTTGTTCATATGATGCCCATGAAACCAAACCCAATAATATGGCGGACACTTGTTGCTGCATGCCGTGCCCATGGCAGGCTTGAGCTTGGTGAAAGCATCACCAGGAATCTTCTAAACGAGTACCCGGCTCATGAGGCCAACTATGTTATGCTCTCCAATGTCTACGCGCTGACACAGAGGTGGGAGGAGAAATCAGAGATTAGGAGAGAGATGAGCAAGAGAGGAATAAAAAAGGTGCCAGGTTGCAGCCTTGTTGAGCTTGATGGGGAGGTTCATGAATTCATAGCTGGAGATGAGTCGCACCCACAGTGGAAAGAGATATACCTGATGGTCGAGGAGATGGCAAGAGAGCTAAGGCGTGTTGGGCACATCTCAGCTACATCAGAGGTTCTCCTTGACCTTGATGAGGAGGATAAGGAGGGTGCACTTCAGTGGCACAGCGAGAAGCTGGCGATTGCATTTATGCTACTGAGGACTCCTCCTGGTACACAGCTCCGTGTGGTTAAGAATCTCCGGGTATGCTCGGATTGTCATGCAGCAATAAAGTGCATTTCACTGGTTTATAAGCGGGAGATCATAGTGCGTGATCGCAGCCGATTCCATCGCTTCAAGAATGGCTGCTGCTCGTGCAACGATTTCTGGTAATGCAATTGTTTTTCACCAGGTTATCCTGTTTCTGACTGTCCATTAACTAGGGCATCACAGAAGATGATGGTAATGATAATTTATTTCAAGGGAGCTTCTGCAGATCTTTCAAGGTTCGTCCATTCATTTGAAATATGAAAGCTTTCAATAGCCAATAGTTTTGATGCTTGTTCAAGGATATTGGAAGCTGTGTTGAAGTGCATACCTTTTATTTTTTAGAAATTTCATTTTGCATAACTGAGTCTTACTGATACACATTAATGAAGATCACTTGTAGGAGCATATTGTATGTGCAACTATACGTTTCTCAATTTGCTCTATGATCTTTGTCTTCACTGCTCTAAACCTTTCCTCAACATCTCATTCTCCATTTCTTCGCTCTTCCTTGCTGATAAATAGATGTTTCTCCAAATTTCTTATCTTTCTTGTCTCATGGTTTTACTGGCTTCTGCCAATTCCCTGGTCCTTTCCATGCCTCTTGCTTTCCATTAGCTCTTCACTGGGGTAGGCAGAGGGGGAGGCATAGGCCGAGGCAACTAGTAAGTCCATCTCACCAACCTCATGATTTGAGGTCACATTTGTACCTGTGCGCTGCACTCTCCTTTGTTGACGTCCAGTATGCATCGAAGAGAGAAAATTTCTTCCACTGTATAGGAGCTTTCTTTTTGAGACTCAACTTTACAGAACACATTTGACATCCAGTGTGCCCTGGGCCTTCTGCTTTGATCTCTTATGGCTCTCTGCCAAAACCTCCTGCTCAACCAATCTTTATCAGATGATAGATCATCTGACCTCTCAGTATACTGTGCAACTTCTCCACATCTTTGTAGATTGAGAATAGTCAGGGGCAGACCCAGGGCCCAGCGACCCTGGGCCCTTGCCCGGGCTCCTCTCCTGTTAATCTCTTAGGGCCCCGTACATGGCCCATTTGCTGAGGATGCTTATCTGGGGCTGGGAGCGGCATACCAGGGGATCACAGTTGCATCGCCCGGGCTCCTCTGTCTTCCTGGGTCTGCTACTGAGAATAGTACCTTGTAACATTGTGGATGCACCTCACCACATCTGACAGCACAAGACTACTGAAGCAGAAGGTATTAGATGTGCTGCTTAACTGCTGCCTCCTGCTCATAGCAGATTTATGGGATTCTTCTGTGCAACCAGCCAACCACTATCATACTGTAGGATCTTGATGAGCAGCATCATCTCCCGGCTTGTCAACTGCTGGTTGCTTGATTAACTTCTTCATCTCCATAGAGAACAAGCTTGTTATTAGGTATTCAATCCTGAAGTAGAAGTAGAAGCAGCATTTACCACTAATAGCTGAAAGTAATCATTCAAAGTTATTAACAGCCTGAGTTGTTTATGTTGGACCTCTAATTATGACTACAAGAGGTTATATTGCATTTAAAATTTATAAAGCAATTGAGTTGAAATAGAAACATAATGAGAATTTCCAGGAGAAACAAGTGGAATATCTCAGCTGGCACAGCATGAGAATATCATTTGTTTCATTGTTTGTATTGTCTGTTGCCTGTTGGCCAGTGCAAAAGGATGTCAAAAGTAGATTTGTATTGTCTTATAGACTTACTGTTGGTATGCCTAGAGTTCAGATCATCTGGTCTGTTGTAGTCGGGACATTTAACGTTTTGTCATACATAGGTAAATCAAATATTCCTGAGCTATTGTTGCATCGCCTTTCCCCAATGCCAAGCAACAGAGTCCCATTTCAAGCGTTGAGTATTAGGGAACAGAATTTGTGAAAGGGGCACTTATACTGGTGTCAACTATATCACTTGAAGGAAATTTCCAATGAAATAGATTTTTCGTGATGCATCCACACTGCAGGATGTTGCCAACATGTGCTAGGGAAAAAAGGACTTGGTGAAGGCGGTCACTGGTTAGAAATGAAATGGTAGGAGAATTACACTTATGTCATAAATATTTTGAAAACTGGGGGAGGCACGGCGTTGTGGATTGAGCTTAATGGTACATATGAGCTCACTTCATTGGAAGATAGACTTTGGTGGCAACAAGTTCCTGCCTGGAGTTTACTGCACCTTGGTTTGGCTTAATATGGGAAAGGATCAAAGTTACTTGGGCAGACGGAATGAAATCAAACCTGTTGAAATCTACCAAGTCCCCAGCTGACATCTTAGGATGGGTCGTCCATGGTCTGCCATGGGAAGTCAGAGCTGCTGGCTGCTTTGCAACCATACTCGGCAACGATGACTCATGGTAGTGTGTACTCTACCGCGTTGCGTGGGTGGATTAGTCTTTCTTGGTGTTTGGCGCCACGCTTGGCTACCTTTGCTTGTACATAAACTTTATTCGTCTTAATTGAAAGGCAGAGCTCCTGCCATTGTTTCAAAAAATCTACCAAGTCCCCAGCTAAGCTCTAGATGATGGTATGAAGAAAGCTGCAAAGCTCATCTCATCCAAGATTTGGCTTCCATTGCCTTTTTGCCTCACTACCTCTGAGGACGTATTTGTAAGATGTGCGTGTCAGTACATATTTATCATCAATTTGCACTGATCCATTTATGGTGATGGTGCCAGGGTTTAATCCTGGATCGGAAGCTTGTTCCAAGAATACTTCCACGGTAATGCAGGTGCTGATTCAGTGGAGCCATGGATGGCGACATGGGAGGATGTGGCTGATGTGAGAAAATGCTTTCCACAAGCTCCAGCTGTGGGACAAGGTGGAGATCAAGCTCACAAGCGGACCATTGTGTTTACGGAAGAGAAGACTGAAGAAGGTCATGTCTGGTGCTAACGATTTTTATCAGGGTGTCAGCGATGATAAGCTCAGAGGTTCGCATAGTTGGTGTCACCCTTGGGTAGTCCGGCAGAAGGATACAGTCTTATGATATGTATAGGATTAAAAAAAAGCTGCCGTTCATTGTTGTAGAGTCACTTCGCATCCGCAATAGGTTTGCTGTAAACTTTGTTACTACATGAGGAAATAAACAAATCGAAACGAGGTCAGCAACAACTCCCCCCTGGAGAGCAGCAAGTTTGGAAACATCGGGAGGACCAGTGTTTCCTGGGGCACAGGTCCACCAAAACGGCGAAAAACATCTCGTCCTGCGCCAACCGTTCCACCGCGCGCGCGAAACTGTAAAGCTCACCGTCTTCTCCCAGAGCACCCAATAAATTTTTCCTCTATTGTCCGAAATTTTCATATTTTTAAAATTTTGTCATTCAAATAGACGCCAAAGCCCACCCAATACTCTAACCTTAATCCATGTTTCATTTTCTATCTTCTTCTCTTCTAAGTTCAAGTTGCCACCGCCACAACACACTCTGCATGCTCCAGCCGTGTTGCTGCCCTTCTCATTGAATAAGCAATTGATAATATGTTTTATTTAGTTTTTTATGTTAAGTGGTTTAGAAATGATCTATGTGTTTTTCTGAACCAAATGAGTTATTTTTTGTCTATTTTTTTTGAAATTGTATTTCTATCGCCGATAAATTTCCGATATATCTGATATTTCAGTTTATCGGTGACCACCGAGATTTTTAAAATACCGGTAGAGAAAACCTTGGTTCAAGCATCGTTGCGAGCATCCTCGCTTCCGTTTCTGGATCCTCCGGTGCCTCAGCCTCAGATGCCAGCTGCGTGGTCTCCAACGAGGTCACCGCCTTCTTTGGTCTCTGGTCTGAATCCCACAGGGTCACCCTGTGACTGCTCTCAAACGAACACTGGGATCGCCAAGATCGCAGCGACCTCTTTATACTGACGTTGGATCGCCGGAGTTTCGTCGAGGGCAAGACATCGGGCTGACAGTCCCCCTTCGACTCCCTTTTTTGTTGTTTTCGATGCGGGTGCGCTCCTCTTGGCGAGTCGGAGTCGCTGGCCTAGCTCCGGCGAGACCTCGAGCTACATCGCCATCAGGAACTGTGTGATGTCCGGAGAGAGCCGCTCCATCTTCTCCAACGTGCCATCCAGCTTCTTCATGTCCTCATCGGTCGAGAAGAGCCTCCTCGTGGCCTCGCGCATCCGCTGCGCCATGCCAGACAGAGCGCTCCTCGTGAAATACAAGGCGCCGGTGGGGGGCTGCTGCTGGCCTGCCGTGCTCGTTGACGCCTCCTCGCCGTCCTCCATGGCTCGGGCTCGGCGCTGGAAGTCGAGGACGACCGCTCCGCCCTCCGCGGCGGCCTCCCTCAGCCTGTCGCGCCACTCCAGCAGCGAGGCGCTCCCGATGGCGTGCTTCTCCGACACCTCGACCGCGCAGCGGAGCTTGAGCACCAGCGTCTCCAGCCGCTGCAGCTTCTCGTGCGCGGCCGCCGGGCGGGACCCGGGCCGCAGCTTCCGCATCACCGTGGTGAGTGTCCTGTCGGTGATCCCGCCGATCACCGCGGACGCCATGGTACTCACCGCTTGCTCTGCCATCGCTCAAAAAACGGAACGTATTGTATTGACGCCCACACAAAACGGCGCATTTATTTAAAGAAAATAATCTGAAAGAGGAGTCACATTGCTTCTGACGCCAACATGTTTATTGTCTGTAAAACCAACTGTGCTTGTTCTCTGAATTTGCAGAAGCTCTGGTGCTTTTTTTATTATTATTATTGTATACCATGTGATTCAATTTTTCATAATTTCAATGTAGAATGAATGAATGATTGCATACAGCGTCGGTGCTTGTTTCCAGCAAGCAGGTGCAGCTTGGTGCAAAGGCTTCAACATAGCAATAAGCAAGCTGAAACTGATTTTGTGCATTGCAGTTTGATGAAGTGGTGACTGAACAGAGCAATCCGTAGGCTTGGAACAAGAACACAAAAAGACACATTTAGGACATTTACAAATATACTAGGATACAAGTATATAAGCCTAATTGCTTCTAGAGTAATACAATTAACACTCCAGCAGCTGGGTATCGCGGACTCAATATGGGGTTTCTACTGAAACTACTGAATACCTATATCCAACTAGTGGTAAGTGGTAACTATATATGAGCATCAAAAACTATCGTTCACTTGAGGCTGGCGCAAAAACAAAATTTCCATTGCCCTGCAAGTGCAACAGACCGACGAGCAATCACCATTGGAACGACCGTATGAAAAAACAGCTGGAATTGCCTTGTTCTCGAGGAGCTTGGCATCAACGAACGAAGATCCCCTCAGTATTCTCCAAGTTGTATCCATGTTTTAAAAAAAATCCCCTCTGTGTAGCAGCTCAACCTCAAATACATAGATATGGTTCTCATCGTCCTAGAATTTGTTTCCTGGGAGCTTCTGCAATTCTTGGTTTGATTTCAGTAACAGATGATTATAATGCTTACTCACGGATTTTAGGAGATGAATTGAACATAAAGGATAACTCAGAGTCTCAGACCAGTTGTGGGACCTGTCTGGACTACTGAGTCAAATTGTTCATGAATCTGAATTTAACCTTAGGACATGGCTGTTCAGGAGAACCACTGAATGTGCTGCTATTTAAACCTGGCAATGAAGGTGGCTGCCGGGTATTGTAATCCTGCTCAGTAGCAAACACTTATAAATGATGTGAACTCAATGCACAGTGTGACAAATACGAAGAACCACCTTATAGACAGGATCAGCTATCTATCAAGCACATGTTTAAAATCACAAAACTAAAAAATGGTAATAAACAAGTTTGAGGCTTAGTTTTAAGAACAATTGGTTCCCTTATTTGATGGGATTATTTCTGCGCGGCCTCGGGCGGCCGGTGATGGGAGAGGGCGCGGGCGGCGGTGGCGGTGCTCTGCTCGGGGAGGGAGATGCAAGAGAGAGGGAGAGGAAGAGAGAAACGATTGGAGCCCATACGTAAGAAAGACTTGGCGTCGAGCTCGACACCAAGATCTACGGCGCCGAGCTTGGCACTAGGGACGCTGACACCGAGACGTGTTAGCTAAGGGTCCAGATTCCAAAATCTTTCCTCTAAGGGCATATTTGTGAAAAAATTTCAAAAAAAGAGCTAAAAAACAAAAAATTCAGCCATGGCAGCCTCATTGACTAGGAACTCAATCTTGTGCAGAAGAATCTCGTCAGAGATTCCTAATATACCTGGCATCTTGCACACTGCAATGGAAGCCTCAGACTCAGAACAGCCCAGAGTCCTCTTAATGAACTCAAGCTTGGAAGCTTGCTTCTCTTTGAACATACCAGAAACGACAGACACTGTGTGCTTAAACATCCGCGAAGTAGGAGGTACCCCAATTTCTTTTGCCCGCAGCAAAAACTCCTTCACGCGTTCTGGATTGAAGGTAAGCACCCACGGGCTGTTGGAACATAGCTGAGCAATATCTGGAACACCCCACTGACGCAACAAAGCAATATTAGGCTCGATTAACCTCTCAAGGCTCGCCTTGAGGAGGCTTTGGTTCCTGCTTGCGGCCACCAGGACCTGCTCAAACGAACCGTAGAAGGAGATGAAGAACTCGAGCCTGGCAACGACGTCGCCTTTGCGGAGAGGGCGTGAGGCGACCAGGAGGAAGCGAGCTATTTGGGGAGCGGAAAGACCGACGCGGTTGCGGAGAGCAAGAAGGTGGGGGGCGATGTTGTCCACCTTAGCACGGAGGAGCAGTGGGTCCGCCGAGACGACAGCGGTGACGTCGGCGCAGGAGAGGCCGGCGTCGGAGAGCAGAGCGATGATGGCATCGGAATTGGAGGCAGAGATGGAGCAGGTGCGTGAGATCTCTTCCTTGCCCGATGCCCTCGATAACTCGCGAAACGTCTTCTTGGACACCTAGCTTGCTTGGGCTAGGGCGAGGCCGCAGGACGCGATGAGGTAGTCCTCGAAGGAGAAGGGCACGGGAAAGGCGGAGGCAGAGGTGGAAGTGGAGAGGAGGCGGTACACGTGGGGGCTGATGGGGGAGGGTAGCGGGGATGCAGCGTGCAGCTGAGGGAGGAGGCAATTTTGGAGGCACAGCATCGCCACGGCTGAGGGGCGGCGGCGCGGGCGGTAGGTGAGAGTCAGAGAGAAAGCAGCAGAAGGGACGCGCCCAAAAATCTTCCCGTCCGAACGTTCGGACGGGAGACGCGCGCCCATGATTCCCGTGCACGATGCCGCGCTTCTTCTACAGCATCGCGCCGACGCGATGGCCCGTTAGGAAGCGCGGCCCGGTCGGAAGGAAAGACCACGCGTCCGTTGCTTATACGTACGATGGCTGGACGTGATTCTCCTGCGAGCACGTAGGCAGTTACGTGCGTTTCCTTTCTTATTATATTTCTTTTTTCCTTTTTTCTTTTCCTTGGTTTTTCTTTCAGTTTTCTCTTTTTATATTTTTGTTTATTTCTTATTTTCTTTCTAATTATGTTTTTTCTTTGTTTCATGTTTTTTATTTTTTTATCTTTCTTTATTTTTTATTTTTCTTTCTTTTTTCTTATCCTTCTTTTTCGTGCTTAGATTTTTTTTTTATTTTTGTTTTTGTGAATTATTATTATTATTCTTTCTTTTCCTTTTTGTCTTTATTCTTTTTTTCTTTTCTTTTCTTTTTTTTCTTCTATTCTATGTAGATGGCGTCTTTTTTTATTTTTTTTCTTAACTCTTGGCTGTTACGTTAGTTTCTTTTTTTATTTCTTATATTTCATTTTTCTTTTTCTTTTTCTTTTCTTTTTTCCTTTTTCTTATTATTTTTTTTGATGTTCGCGTGCTGTAGGTGTGGCGATCCATTTTTCTATTTTCTTTTCTTTTTTTCTTTTGATTTCTTTTTATTTTTTTTCTTTGTTTCTTTTCTAATTATGTTTTCTTTAATTCATGTTTTTATTTTTAAATCTTTCTTTATTTTTTATTTTTCTTTTTTTCTTGTCGTGCATCATTCGTTTTTTTATTTTTTTATCTTTTATGTCTTTATTATTATTTTCATTTTTAATTTTTTATATACTTTTACCTTTCATTTATTTATTTTTCTTTTCTTTTCTTATTATTTTTTATGATGTTCTACGTTGTTTTTTATGTTTATGTAGTATACACGTAATGTTCTATGTTTTTTATGTGTCACGTGTTATACATGTGATGTTCTGTGATGTTTTTTTATGTTCTCATGGTACACATGTGATGTTTTGTGGTGTTTTTTGCGATGTTCGCGTAATATACGCGTGATGTTTTATGATGTTCACGTAATATATATACAATGTTCTATAATGTATTTTTAGTAATGTTTTGTGGTGCATTTAGTGATGTTCAATGGTGCGTTTAGTGATATTCACTTGGTATACATGTAATGTTCTATGATGTATTTAGTGAAGCTCACGTAATATATATGCAATGTTCTATAATGTATTTAGTGATGTTCTATGGTGTATTTAGTGATATTTCACTTAGTATACATGTGGTGTTCAATGATGTACTTAGTGATGTTCACGTAATATATATGCGATGTTCTATAATTTTTTAAGTGGTGTTCTATGGTGTATTTAGTAATGTTCACTCAATATACATGTAATGTTCTATAGTGTATTTTAGGATATATGAAAAGTATCCATGTGATGTTCTTTTAATTTTCCTCTATTACATGTTTTTATTTATTTTTCTTCACGCACTAGATTTTATTATTTTCATTTATATTATTTATGTTATTTATTTATTTATTTTATGTATATTATACTACCAATTTTACGAACATAAAACTAGAATATTGTTCTTCTGAACTGAGAACATTCTTCTTACAAAGATGGAACATTGTTTTTTAAACTTTAACATCGTCGCTGCCCAATAAAAAAAGTGTTCTATCTTTGTAGGATAAATATTCGTTAATAAAATTTTATTTAAATATATCCATGTGGTATCTTATTTTGAAGAATTTATTTAAAAAATCCGATGGTGCAATTGGAATTTAATTTGGATATTTAGTTTAGGTGTTATAACTTTTTTAATCCATAAATAATCACCGCATGCAACGTGGATGAGGTGGGCCTGCGCGATTGGCCAGCCTGGGCGAGCGCGCGCTGGTGCTCCCGAAATTTCCCGCGCTGCCGCTGGTGCTCCCGAAATTTCCCGCGCTGCCGGACGGCGCCTGTCGTCCGAACAGCCGGACTCTAACCGTGTGTTTGGTTGGAAGGATGATGTGGGATGGGATGGGATGGACCCAAGATCAGCGTTGTTTAGTTGGGAGGCGGAGTGGAGTAAGGATGTCCCCGACGCAAATATTCGCGTGAGATGCGGGGCGACCCCGTCCCCCAAAATTTCACGGACGGGATCCGTCCCAGGTGGGACGAGAGGCGAGCGCGCGGGGGAGCTCCGGTCGGCGAGCGCGCGGGGGAGCCATGCCGGATGCGGAGGAGAAGAGGAGTGGGGGGGGGGGGCTTCGACCGGCGAGCGCGCGGGGGAGCTCCGGCCGGCGAGCGCGCGGGGGAGATCCAGCCGGCTGCCGTCGCGCGGGGGAGCTCCGGCCGACGAGCGCGCGGGGGAGATCCAGCCGGCTGCCGTCGTGTGGGGGAGCTCTGGCCGGCGAGCGCGCGGGGGAGATCCAGCCGGCTGCCGTCGCGCGGGCAAGCGCGCAGCCGAGATCCGGCCCGCTGCCGCCGCGGGTGACCTTTGGTTGCTGGCGTGCGGGTGAGGGCGTGAGCGAGCAGCGGCCCCGCCGCCGCCGTGCGGGTGAGGGCCAGCTCTGCCCCGCCGACGCCGCGCTGCGAGCCTGGGAGGACGAGGAAGACGATGCGTGCGTGTGTAGGAAAAAGGAAGGGAAAGAAGGAAGGAAAAATAAATAAGGAAGAAGAAAAAAGAAAAAAAAAGAAAAGGGAAAAGAAGAAAATCTGATGGATGTGGGCCCTATATGTCAATAGCTCATCCCACTTTTGAAGTCTCTGAATCAAACAAAAAACGGGTTGGTCCCGTCCTTTCTCAACCAAACAGAAAATGAACTCGTCCCGTCCCACAAACCAGAGACATGACCATTTCACCCTACCTTGTCTCCCAACCAAACGCTACCTAAGAGCCCCTGGGCTCGCCGCGTGTGGAGTTTTTTTTTAGAACAGCGTGTAGAGAGAATGGGAATATAGAGACCTGGGAGCTGCGACGGCCTAGCCAGCTAGCCAGCTCGATGGACGAGGCCCATAACCCCGCTCCGCCCGCCCAGCGCCCCAGCCCATTTCTATGCGTAAGCTGGCAGCTACCTGGGCCCAGGCCAGTTGCCAAATAGGAAATTTGGAACAAAGCCCATCATCTGCCCTGCTAAAAAAAAGACGTCCGCGCTCCGCACAGCGAGCCACGTTGCTGGCAAGCAGCGCCAGGGCGCCCAGCGGTCATGCAGCCACTACCGTGGCCTTAGGCAATCTTTTGTTTTAGAATTACATACGAGTATTTGGAAGGATTGAGTCGACATATCTCAAAATTCATAAAGTCATCGCAGATGTCTCGTTGTCGACGGGAACATCGTTCATCACTAAAAGGATAGTGTCAATGCGAACACCCGTACCCAGTCGAGAACTTAAACTTGGGTGGGTAGGTTCCACAACAAAGAACTCAAGCAACTTTGCAGCGGCCTTAGACATTTATGAGCATTGCTTATCCGTAATTTCGTATAGGCCGCATATGAGTGGGATGTATTTGCAGCAGAGGGTATCTTCAAACACATTATAAGAAGAAGTATTAAGAAAAATAAAGAGTGGACAAGCTCGGAGATGTAATTTTATTTTTATTTTTCTGTGAGTTAGGAGGCATTTACTCATCCTTAAATGTGAAATAGCTGATGAGTTGGACATCGTTGCTATTTGCTGCTTCTATTATGTTTTTAGGTGCACATAAACCTCATCTAAAACAGGATCGAAAAAATAGGTTAGTCGGTTTGGAAACTAGTTAGTCCAGTTTTTATGAGATTTCGAGATCAGTTAGAGTCCAACACGGTTCCGCCTTATGTTTTGAATTGGAAAACTCGCAAAGCACGTGTGGGATAAGTTTTCTACTTGGATAAGCCCATATCCCTCTATATACCAGAGGATCACAAACGAGAGATCCAGCATCCAATTAATCTTTTTACATCTATTACCCTTTTTACCTTACTTTTTCCAATCTCCTGCTGTCCGGAGAGTCTTCCGCGAGATTCGACGGTGCTCTAGGTGGCCTCGCCGATCCTAGGATAACCTCGGCGTACATCTCCCTAAAGGGTCTTCCCGGAGGTGTTCTCGAGCTCTATCTGCGAAGGATGGGCTTCAAATCGGCTTAATCGACGTCTCGATCGGTCTCGTTGATTTTGGAGTTGTTTGCTACGTGTGATAGGTTGTGTGTGACCTCGAGCGTATTAGCCCTTATTGGCCTTGTTCGCTGGTCTGGTTCCAGCGAACCAGCCGGCTGGTTCTCCTCTGGAGATTCAGCCAGTTTCAGCCGCTACAGTGTTTTCTCTCACAACAAATCAGCCGGAACAGTGTTTTTCAGCCAAGTTTCAGACCAGCGAACGGAGCCATTGATGTGCGACCCGATTCGACGTCAACGAGATCCAAACAGACTCTTATTATGCTGTCCGTGCAAGTTGCGAAGGGATTGTATCATGAACTTTTGATTTCCCTGGCCGCACGGTGGATCAGATACTACTATGGATGAAAACGGTACGGATATTTATTCGACCGTTCGTTCGACCGAACAAATATGAACACTTATCTGGATAGTTACTGGGATATCCGTAATTTTTTTCGGATACGGATAATAAAATGGATATCTTAGGCGGATATCAAATACGGATGTAATATCATCGATATCCGGCGGATATCGGATAATCCGGTTAAGTATCGGATATATCCGGATATTATTCAAACGGATATTATCCGGATATTATTCAAACGACCTTGGATGGAGAAATTTAAAAATCACAAATTTGAACCGTCCAAACTATCTCAAATGGAAAGTTGATCAAAACAACAATTGTAGATCTTGATGAGTTGAACAAACTTGGTATTCAAAACTTTTCAATTTGAAGTCATTTAGAGTTCATAATACTAGAGTCAAAGTGTTGTTTTTTCATTTGACCAAATTTGACTTGGTCAAACTTGCTTAAACAAGACGCTAAATGACCTCAGATGAAAAAACTCTGAATACCAAGTTTGATCATCTCAGCAAGATCTACAATTGTTACATAGCTCATTTTCCCATTTGAGAAAGTTTTATCAAACACTAGTCACAAATTCTTGAATCTCATATAGACTTTCTGAAACTATGTCACACACTTGTGAAATTTGAACTACATTTTGTTCAAACTTTCTCAAATGAAAAAATGTCCTATATAAGGATTGTAGATCTTGATGAGCTGAACAAACTTGGTATTCAAAGCTTTTCAATTTGAGACAATCTAGGGTTCCGAAAACTAGTTTATAGGCGTCGAAATTTAAAAATCACAAATTTGAACCATCCAAACTATCTCAAATGGAAAGTTGACCAAAACAACAATTGTAGATCTTGATGAGTTGAACAAACTTGGTATTCAAAACTTTTCAATTTGAAGTCATGTAGAGTTCATAATACTAGAGTCAAAGTGTTGTTTTTTCATTTGACCAAATTTGACTTGGTCAAACTTGCTTAAATGAGACACTAAATGACCTCAGATGAAAAAACTCTGAATACCAAGTTTTATCATCTCAGCAAGATCTACAATTGTTACATAGCTCATTTTCCCATTTGAGAAAGTTTTATCAAACACTAGTCACAAATTCTTGAATCTCATATAGACTTTCTGAAACTATGTCACACACTTGTGAAATTTGAACTACATTTTATTCAAACTTTCTCAAATGAAAAAATGTCCTATATAAGGATTGTAGATCTTGATGAGCTGAACAAACTTGGTATTTAAAACTTTTCAATTTGAGACAATCTAGGGTTCCGAAAACTAGTTTGTAAGCGTTGAAATTTAAAAATCACAAATTTGAACCATCCAAACTATCTCAAATGGAAAGTTGACCAAAACAATAATTGTAGATCTTGATGAGTTGAACAAACTTGGTATTCAAAACTTTTCAATTTGAAGTCATTTAGAGTTCATAATACTAGAGTCAAAGTGTTATTTTTTCATTTGACCAAATTTGACTTAGTCAAACTTGCTCAAATGAGACACTAAATGACCTCAAATGGAAAAAACTCTGAATACCAAGTTTGATCATCTCAGCAAGATCTACAATTGTTACATAGCTCATTTTCCTATTTGAGAAAGTTTTATCAAACACTAGTCACAAATTCTTGAATCTCATATAGACTTTCTAAAACTATGTCACACACTTGTGAAATTTGAACTATATTTTGTTTAAACTTTCTCAAATGAAAAATAGCCTATATAAGGATTGTAGATCTTGATGAGCTGAACAAACTTGGTGTTCAAACGTTTGAGACAATCTGTATCTTTATCTTATTTGTTGCTTTACTCTTTAGTCTTTCGGCTTAATCTAGATGGATTATGGACTCATAGAGTGGTGTAATGGTTTGCGCACGTATGATATATATATATATATATATTGCTTTTACTCAATATCCGAATAGATATTTGTATCCGACCTTCTCCGAATCCGATTCATACCGTATTCGATACTCATTATTCGTATTCGTAACCGAGTCAATCCGTATTCGTATATGTATCCGAACGCTATCCGTGTCCGAATCCGAACAGAAATATGAAAACAAATATAATATGAGTGATATCCGTTCGTATCCGATCCGTTTTCATCCCTAGATACTACTAAGCTAAGATGCTCAGCAAATTTATTTTACTTATTCTTACTTCAGTTCCCGTATTGAAATTTTGGAATGTCATGGCTTTTTAGTTTCCCTGGGCTGCAAGAATCAATGGTCACAGGCCCGTTCGATTGAACTACTTCGCAGTACTTTTCAGCAAACGAACAATATTTTTCTCTCACATCAAATTAGCATAAGCTAATTTTAGCGAAATGAACGGGGCCGTGTATGGATTACGGTAATGCTATGAATCGGACGCTTGTCCATCCGAACTATTTGTTGCTGGACCGCGACGCCAGTTCAACGACCCACGCTTCTTCATTTTCTTAAAAAAAACTCCTTATCCACTCATTCCTACCCACTCGTTCCTTTTCCTATCGCTCTTATCCGCTCGCCTGCCGCCTCCGAGTGCACGGCCACCTTCAAGGTGCAGCGCTCAGCCGCTGGCCTTGCTAGGCACGGTACGCGGCCGCCTCCGAGGCGAGGCGCTCGGCTGCCGACCCAGCCAGGCGTGGCGCGCGGCTGCAGCCTCCCCCACCGCTCGTGTGGCTGATGTCTCCCTTCCGCGACGTGCAACCACTGCAGTCGGCCTGTCGCCTACAAACGCCGCTGGGCCGCTGCCTCTGGTGAACATCACATACCGACGAGCCTCCATTCTACCGAGCAGCAAGGAAATGTTGCATTAAAAGCGCATGTTGCAAGAATATGTTTTAATTATTTCATATGTTTCAGAGGTATGTTGCAAGTGTTTCATATGGATGTTGCAAAAATAGACCGGGATGTTGCACATGCTGTAATGATTGTATACGTATGTTGCAAGCGTCCATTTCAAATGTTTCATTTGCTTTTTCAGACGTATGTTGCAAGTGTGCTTATTTGGATGTTGCATATGTTTCACACATATGTTCTAAGTTTTATCTCGATGTTTTATATGTTTTGCAATGGCTTCTCCAATTGTTTTCATGTATTTTTTCAAGTGTTTCAGACGCATGTTTCATGTTTTTCATCTATCTTTAGAAGCATGTTGCAAATGTTTCATCAGGATGTTTTAAAAATTGATTGGGTGTTGCTGTTGGGGACCCACCTGCCGTAGCTGCTGGGCGCCCCACGTCCGGGTGGGGGGAGCGGAGGGAGCGCGAAGGGGGGGGGGTCGGGCAGTGCGGGCCCCATGTGGGCTGCAAAACAGAGTCCACGTGCGGACGTCCTGACGGACGCGTCCGTCCGGACGTATGGGTGCTAGCACTACCATATGGATTATTGTCTAAGCTGTTGAGTTGCCTGTTTGCTTGAACTTATCAGCTGGCTTATCAACTATAATCTACAGTATTTTTCTCTCACAACAAAGCAGCTTCAACCGGCTTTAATACCAGCCGAACATTACATCGTGGAATAATTTTGTCAGGACTATACATCGTGAGTGATTTCTTTTGTGGTTCCGTCTTTTTTTTTTTTTGCCTTAAAAACGAAGAGCCTGAACTATTAATGAGTCCGAATTTAAGCTTCACCATGGCTGTTCACTAGAACTACTGGATTAACCATGGTATTGTCATATTGTCTGCAGAGATTAACATGGATTGCCGTCATTTTCAATGATTAATAATTTGGCAATCCTATAATTATGAATATAGGAGCTCTGCGGACATCTGTCGTTTCACAAGCAGCAAAAAATAGAGGGCAACGGTGGTTAGATCGGCCTGTGATCCTGTTTAACAAACACTCATAAATGGTGTAAAACTCATCACGTTAGCTGCTGTAAACGCAGAACGCTAGTCTGACATATATTGAAGAAAAGCATTATAAATAGCACCAGGACTTGCGTTCAAAAAGATAAAAAGCACCAGGACTCATACACAGGCTACAAGAGTATAAAACATTTCGAGAGGAACTAGTACTTCTTAACATCACGATACTAAAAAGCATGGTAACAAAACAAATTTGAGATTTCAATTTAAGAACAAATGGCTCCACCATTCGGTCTTATTACAGACGAATGGCTCCACCATTCGGTCTTATTACAGACGCACTTTTGGCGCGTCTGTAATAAGACCTTACATAGACGCGTGTATTCTGCTCTTAGACGTGTGTTTTGTTCATTACAGTCACGTGTTGGTAACACGCGTCTGTAATAAGGTTTTATTATAGACATGAAAGATGAAATACAAGCCAATCGCCAGCCCCAATTTTATATATATATATATATATATATATATATATATATATATATATATATATATATATATATATATATATATATATATATATATACTCCCTCAGTTCCAAATTATAAGTCGTTTTGACTTTCTTTGTTCATCCATTTTGTTATGTATCTAAACATATTATTATATTTAGATGCATAGCAAAATAAATGTATCAAAAAAGTCAAAGTGACTTATAATTTGCAACGGAGGGAGTAGTAATCTGCACGCGCCCATGGGCGTGATAACTTGGCAGTTTTATTTGTCAAATTGAACCTTAAGATAGATGACAAAATAGATATGATCAATATAGAAAAACTATGGTCTAACCAAAATTTGCGCGCGTATTCTGAAGCTTCAAAACCCATGTGGGCGTAGACAGCCACGGTCTAACCAAAATTTACCGTAAAATAGACTAAGGAACATAAGGCCAACCCTCGAAGCAAAATCTCTAGACTAAATGCTGAGATATTTGAATATTACGAAATACAAATATTTTACATGAGTCATAAAACACACGAACACCGAGAAGGCATACACTTTAGTAGATGAATTGCCATACACTTTAATACATGATTTTTCATACACTTTAATAAATGAACACATTACATCATCTTATATTTGCAGCAAGATAAAACACACACAAAAAAAATCTGATAATCATGCTTCCAGTACTCAAAGAACTGCATAATGCAGAGCAAAGTATCCAATTGGTACCAACAATTTATAGGACACCTTCACAGTTTCAGAATAGAAAATCATGTCGTGGTGCAGTGGTGGACCCAATGTTGCTGCAGAAAAGCCAGAGATATACCTTTGCCGAACTTCTTGCCATCAGGATCGAGCCTGCCCAACTTGCAATTTATCTTTGAAGAGGTGTTTGGCAACTGTTCCTACACATGATGGATAGCAATCACTTGGCACGCTTCAACATGTAAAAAAAAAACAAAAGTCCCCTCGAGGATGTGACAGCAGGGCTGACTTTGACGCTTGTCCCTGCTGTAGATACAGTGCGGTAGGGGAGTCTTTCGGCGTCTGCCCCTGCCACGGCTACAGTGCAGCAACAGGGAGCCCTTTCGGCGCCTGCCCCTGCCGCGCGTTCAGAGCTGGGAGAGCAGCAGATTACTTTACATAGTAAGTCACGGGATAAACTTTGGTTAGTGAAGTCCATTAGAAAAAGACAAGAAATATTTATGTGAACGTCTTACAGTAGTTTTTGTTAGAACTATTGCAAACTTGCTGCAGACCTGCAGTATTTATTATTAGAACTATTGCAAAGACAACCAAAAGTAGTACTGCTATTGAGAAAAGAATGCAGGCAAAAACATACAAAAGCATAATAACGAGGTAGTTTGGGTTTGAGAAAACTGAACTCCTGACACTGTCTCACGGAGCTGAAGACAAGGCAGAGTTTAGTTTCCTACAACTCTTACCTTCAGAGCTAGCTAATGAAATGTTTGGGTTGCGATCATGTGTTGCATCTGTTCTGATATTCTCTATCATGAGTAGTGCATGTCAGGAAAAAAAAGTTCTAAAAACAGTTGTGTTTTCTAACAAACTCTGACCAGAAATAACCTTGCCGAGCCTTTTGTATTTCAGGCATGCTTCCTGCAACTCAGGGCTTAGATAAGATTTTCATCTGGTGTCAATGCTGAAGGTAAACATAACCAAATCCTAGACTGCTGCTATCTGATCTTTAAAATATGTCAACACAGGTGACACATTTTTTAACCAGTCAGGAACTCAGGAGCAATTTTTTTATGCCAACTGAGGAGCAAATTGACATGTTATTTTGCACACCTGGAAACTGATAGCTTTATTTTAAACTCTACTGATCAGTAGTCAGTAGTTCAGTACTCCTAGACATACAATTTAAACTCTACTGATCAGTAGTAGTCAGTAGTCAAGTGCGAAACTCGTATTCTAAAAGGGCCAAGAAATAGATGTCATTGCAATTATTGTTTGACATACACTATATCCATTAGTGTTATTGTTTGACATACAATTTAATTTGCAAGAATTGATTTGTCTGGATCTCTCTTCCAGGCCAAGAATCCTTCGTTTAGAACTAGAAGTGACGTCGTGGTGTTCCATTACACCTCACTTGCAGTGTTGCAGAAAATGAATCAGACCACAGGTGACTTATCCAATTGGTTGTACAGTGTGTTTTTCTCTTCACTAACACCATCACTCTTAGCTTTGATGTCAATGTGCTGAATTTGCTGTAGTAACTTAGCTTTGATTGTGAACTGTAATAATAATTTTATGGTATGGTTAGTGCCTTCTAGACTTCTAGTCCCATTCAATTTTTGGATATTTTTTCCTTGCGATGGTTTTGTAAATTGCGGCTGGATCTATCTTCATTGGGCCTTAAATAAAATGTTGAACTAGCAGGATATTTTTGTCTAAATTAGGCCTTAAATGGAATGTTGAACTAGATCATGTAATATTACTGCTCCCATGAAAGCGACTACAAACCTTTTTGTATTATCTGTAAAATTTCAGTGTCATGAACTTGGGGAGTTGATGAGGAGATTTATGAATACCCAGTGTCTGCACTTATCTCAAATAACTATTAGATGAGGAATTGATTTATGAATATTTGGTGGTTTAGGGTTGATTGCTTCGAGTACAGTGCTCCTCGACCATGTTTTAGCAACAGAGTTGGCAGAAGTACTTGTACTATTTCCCCATATCCTTTACTGTAAAAGCTACTTCTTTCCTTGAGGATATTGTCTTGTATTCATGTCCATAAAACATACATTCTAGCTTGTCTTTGGTTTTCGGAAGATGTGTATGTTTGCACCGCTTGCTGATCTTTTTCAATGCTACTAATACAGTAAACATTGCAACTCGCTAGTGGTCATTTTTCTAAGTAAAAAAATGCGTGCCTTATTATATTGTATACTACCCAAGTTGTTCGGCACGTAGCAAAAATTCTTTCACGCGTTCCGGGTTGAAGTTAAACAGCCGTGGGACCTTTGAACACAGCTGGGCAATATCTCGAACACCCCAATGACGCAGCAAAGCAATGTTAGGCTTGACTTACCTCTCAATGGTCGCGCAGAGGAGACGGCTATTCCTGCTTAGGACCTCTAGGACCTGCTCAAACGAGCTATAGAAGGAGATGAAGAACTCGAGCTTGGGAACGACGCCGCTGCGGCTGCGAACATGTGGGCCGACCAGGAGGAAGCGAACGATTTGGGGAGGAGAAAGACCGACGCGGTCGCGGAGACCAAGAAGGCGGGGCGCGATCTTCTTCGCGTAAGCTCGGAGGAGCAGCGGGTCCGCGGAGACGAAGGCGGCGATGTCGGCGCGGGAGAGGCCGGTGCCGGCGAGCAGGGCGATGATGGCATCGGGGTTGGAGGCCGAGTTGAGGCGGGAATAGGAGAGCTCATCCAATGGTCTCCTGGATCCTGTGGATAATAATTCGCGGGACAACTTCTTGGACACCTCGCAGGCCTGTGCTGGGGCGAGGCCGCAGGAGGCGACGAGGTAGTCCTCGACGGAGAAGGGCGCGGGGGAGGTGGAGGTGGAGAGGATGCAGCACGGGTGGGGGTGGTTGGGGGCGGGCAGCGGTGATGCGGCGCGGAGCAGAGCGGGCAGGCGATTTCGGAGGGGCAACATAGCGCCTAGCGGCGGCGGAGGAGCGGCGCCGGCGCGGGCGATGACAAGGCTCGTTGCCGCGATGGGAAAGAAAAAAAAAAGGATGCGAGACCGCGACTGCCAGGGCCAGCCAGCTGCCAGCTCTAGGGAGTAGGGACGCTGCGTATAAGGCCGGAAAACCCCGCTCCGCCAGCCCAGCGCCTCAGCCCATTTGATGCGTAATGCGTAAGCTAGCTGCCTCCCGGGCTGTGGCGCAGTTGGCCGAACTGGAAATTCTGAACAAGGCCCACCTGCCCTTCCTCAAAATAGACGTCCGCACCGCGAGCCACATTCGCCGTGCCGGCAAGCTGCGTCGGCGTCGCGCCCGCTCGCCCGGCGGCCATACAACCACAGAACCGCCGCCTCGTCTGCCGTGGCCGAAACCCCGTCGGCAGGATGAGCCGATCCGATCGGCGTGCAGGTCAAAGGGCACGCCAACACGACGCCTGGCGGGCGATCGAACCGGACGGGGGCGACAAGGCACGGAGGTTGAATGTCTGACCCGCCCCAATCGCCGGCAGCCGGTGATTTCAAACCGGCCACCCAGGTTTGTCAAACGGGGAGGGGTTCTCTACTCGCCGAAGAACACAAGCGCCGAAGCGCGGCCACGGACGAGGCACGCACGAGGAGCGCCGAGAGCGACGGGACTCGGGGCGACGCCGACGCCCCCTGTCGTTTCGGACGGACGCTAGGACCGTTCCGTCGTGAGCATAGCAAAATATTCAGTGTGTTCTGCTTTGCTCTGCTCCTCCTCGTGCTCGACAGGGAACGAAGTGGGGACGCGAACAGGACAATGCTGCCTGCCCCAGCATATTTAAGTCACGTGCGTGCGAATTCAAGTGGCACAGACTGCTACCGTAGAAACTCCTCCTACAAAATGATCTTTTTTTAGGAGAAAAAACGAGGCAATGCAAGAGTCAAAGAGGACGCGCCTGCCTCTGCCTGATGTTGGCATCAGTTCTACCTCCCGGAGTACTTCTGAGGGAGTGGTTTGGTTTTTGTTTGGAAACCTTAATCGGCAAGCAACAAACCGACGGATCCGCCGGTCAAACGGACACGATGAAAAACGGGCCGATTTCGCATGGCGTCTGAAAGCTTCCCCCGGTTGACCTTTTGTGAGCACGAGTGGTCTGACTCTGACTGGCTGGCTGCTGCTACCACTACCAGGTGCTGACATGAAAGCTTTTACCAGGGGCAGGCACACACACACGCACGCATTGACGGATCCAACACTGACCGGCATGGGTTTCCAACCGTGATGATGCCCAGCCCTGCTTTGTGTTGCAGTTGTGGAGCAGCTTTGCCTGCTTTGCTTCTTCTGGAACGGAAGGTACAGGTTGACATTTTTGGCGAGTGAGTGGTATATCTGGTGGTGGTCGGTCGATGCTTCAAGGAACTGGCGAGAGATTAAAGTCAAAATGTACTTTGGGGCCGCCTCGAACTACGTAACCTGTTACCAGTGTACCAGTGTGTGGTTCAACCTCCGTCGGGTCCATCCATCGACTTATTGTTTCTGAACAGAGTTTGGTCAAATAAATCACCCTCTTAGTCTAGCCTTCGTTTAGCCAATCAAAATGGTTTATAGCTTTCTCGAAAATATATGTGGATGGAGACTGGACATTGCTTTCTGTGTGGTTGATCTCCCTACATGGTTGATCGGCTCCAAGACATTTTCTGGACTAGTTTTAAAGTATGATCATGATAGCATTTACATGTATATATCTAGTTGCTTTGCATTTGACGTAGTATCTTCTGATTTTTTTACCCCTGATTTCCTTTACCTTTATCATCATCAGGTTTTAGAGCTTGATGCATAGCTGTGATCCTAATTGTGGTGGCTATATCACTAACAAAAAGTCAAAAGTTCGTCATAGTATGTCGCTCTTTAGCAATTGCGCAGCTAGTATCGTATTGGCTAGTACAATTATCGGGCTACTCTCGCTTGAAGCGCAGGAGCTTGAACGGGTTTGGAGTGCGAGTCTTGCGGATCTTGAAAAAACAATAGAGTGGCAGAGTAGGCGTAGCCATTATCAGAGGAGTAGAAGAGCTGTTACAGACTTGGCCTATGAAGGTGAAACTTGGGGTTATATGCCGCATAGGAGGGGAGGGATTTAAATAGAGAAGTTAGTTCAAATTAATTATGCATAACTGATGCGAACAAGCACCGATGACCTTACACTTAGGACCAATTGCTCAAGTTTGCACCCAGTGCAAAGAAAATAAAAGCTCTATTTGCCCAGCCTGCACTAGAGGATGTTGTCTAGCTAGACGCAGTAGATGAAAAGAGGTAATATCTCAAATCAATCGGAGCCATTGATTTTTCATATTTTATGAATTACTTAATAAAATAAAAAATCCTGGAAAACGAAAATAAGACCTCCGCGTCCCCCTGATGACGGATTGACGAGGGAAATTCCTTTAGAGACATGCATGCCGATTCCCCACATGCATGCTGATGCCCCTAATCACAGGCTAATCACAGGAGATGCTCATGTTACCAACAGTCATCTAACATGTATAGACACGTTACCTGCAGTAACACATGGCTAGCACACGTTGCCTGTACTTTAGACCTACACGTTACCTGCACTAACACACGTTACCTGACATGTGTTAACACGTTACCCCTACTCATGTTACCACGTACACACACGCACGCTAAGAGTATCTCCAAGAGTATCATAAATCTCCTCCTAATCTTTGGTTTTTAGTAAGATGAGAAAAAAATTCATCTCCAACAACTCCTAATATATCCTCCTAAAATTTACGCACTCGGAAAATTCTCTCCCATCGCACACGTAACTTTAGGCGGACTTGCGTCACGCGGAACGAGGTTTCCTGCTGGTCGCGCGCCTGGTACCTCCCGGCGAGCACGTTGGCGAGGACGAGCTCGGCGTCGGCGAACTGGGTCTGCTCGATGAGGCAGAGCGCGAGATTGCACGCCTTGTTGGCGTCCGGGTCGATCATCTGCGCCTTCCGGTACACCACCTCCGCCGCCATGAAGTTGCGCTGCTGCATGTACGCCCACGCGAGGTTGCCCTGCATGCATGTCCGGCGGCGAAGCTAGCTAGCGTCAGACAGATCGAATGATATGTAATGGCACGCACTGGCACTGGCACTGGAACTTCCGGAAGTGAATGAACAATAAGCCGGCGGGGATCGAGACGCACCAGGACGCGCGAGGTCTCTTGCTTGACGGAGACGTGGATCTTGCGGCCGTGCCAGCGGGCGCGCTTGGTGGTCTTGCCATGGAACACCTCGCCGAGGTAGATCTTGCGGAGCTTCTGCTTGAGCAGCTCGATCTCCTCCTTGGTCCGCCCGCTGGCCTTGTAGAGGTCGAGGAGGATGTTGTCCAGCGACTCCTGGGACTGCTTGGGGCACTGGTGCCGCAGCGACCTGATGGCGTCGATGGCCTACGTCAGGTGCCCGCGCTGCTTCATCACCACCGCCATGTCCTTGAGCGCGCTGTCCACCTTGTCGCCCGTGCTGATCGCCTTCCAGAACCACGCTGCTGGGAGATGGTGCCGGCCTGCTGGAGGTGCTGTCGGCGACCTGTGGCTGGGAGATGGTGCCGACCTGCTGGGAGGTGGCCACGGCCCACGACGAAGGAAGGAGGAGCGGCGGCGGCGACGGCGACGAAGACTTTCGCGGGAAAAAAAGTGCCACAGAAAAAACCCAAGTAGGATCAAATTTAAAATTCTTAGGAGTGGAATATTGGGTATTATCGGAGATGGACTTCTTTTTCTCTCACAATACCTTTTTAGAAGTTGAAAAACATAGAGTTCTTGAGAGAAAAATTTAGGATACTCTTGGAGACGCTCTAACCACTACACAGTCTAACCACGTAGACACGCTAATAATCACGTACACACATGCAATTCATACGACATTCAAAATCAATCAAGTGTATAAATTTACATACAAAATCATGGTAATCAAAATGTATCAAGTACAAAGTTATAAAATAAAAAAGATTTACTATATCCGTCGGATCACGCATGCATCAATCAAATCTAGAAAAAAGATTTTTATATCTAAAACTTTCTTTATTTATCTTATTGATCGTGACCGTCAGATCGAAACAAATGAACAGCTCATAGTCATTTGGAGGTACCACAGCAAAGCCCTACTTTATTTGATTGAAAAGAGTGTTGATGCTTATACGGTGGAGCATTTTCTCCCAACTACTCCATCCATTTCAAATATAAGTCACTTTGTCTTTTTTGATACATGGATTTTGTTATGTATCTAGAGATACATTATATCTAGATATATATCAAAATTGATGTATCAAAAAGTCAAAGCGACTTATAATTTGGAACGGAAGGAGTAGCTTCTAGCTGACTTGTTCGCTTGTTGGGAAGGAGTTATGAAGCGGCTGCTCTTAGAACCATGGAATGTTGGGGGTAGAGGTGGAGGCGCCGAGGGCGCCTAAGAGCAACTCCAGGAGACTCTCTATATCATTTCTAATTGTTAGCAATAAAGATTTTGATGAAAAAAATACTCCCTAACAACTTTTTAAATTGGTTATCCAAAGATAGCCATATTCTATTCCGGATTTCTCGCTAGCCAAAGATAGAAAACGAAAATGACTCTATAGAGTGCAAACGAGATATAGAAAAACTATTAGAGAGTGGAAAGATGTAGATATGCAAATGACTCACCAAATGATGATTTAGAGAGTGAGCTATAGAAAGACTCTTGAAGATGCTCTAAGCCTCCACTCTTAGCGCATTGTTTACATACATTTTTCATTACGCAAATTGAAGTTTTTGTTTTTAAATACAACCTCTCGTGTTTTTAATATACATGGTTGCTACCACATTTCTTGTATAACAGAGAGTACTCCATTTGTATACTTTATATTCCAGGCGGTTGTAGGTTTTTAATTTTTTAGCATAGAAAATGCTGAATTACAAAACATATTGACTCAGATTCAAACATGTTTTATACTCCCTGGTTTCAAAATTTTAATAACCGGTCCCGTTGCACATGTTCCACTCAGTGTCTATTTAATTTCGTACTGCACTGTAGGAACTGGTTGATCAGTTTCTAGTTCAACGTACAAACATATAAGATTTAAAAATCGTTTCCCATGCATAAGCCTCTGACTACAACCTCACAATTAAAATTGTGAAATCAACCTAATCAAGTCTATTTATTATTTATTAAATTGTGAAATCAACCTCTGAGGCTCTGACTACAGCCCCTTTACAACCTAAGTATTAACTAGGTAGTGTGCCCGTGTGTTGCTACGGGATAACTAACAATTTATACTAAAAACACACAGATCACACGATAAGATAATAATACTGTGAAATTAAATACCCATATTAAAATGACATCAATCCAAAAAGCAAAGTTCGTAAAATTAACACGGTCAAGAAGAGCACGGCGTCGCAAGCTCACCGACTCTACTATATAGACATTTCCAAATTTTTGTTGACTCAGATAATTAACAAATAAGCAATGCCCCGCCATATTTTTGTTAACTATTCACTGTGTTTTTTTAAGAAAACATGTGATGGAGAGACATTGTTGGTTTTTAACTTTTTTTTACGTCATCACTAATCCAATTGAAGAGAGAGGACCATAATTTTTTTTAAGAAAACAATGTCTATGAATTGTCATATTCTCAGAAAACTGAACTGGTTGTCATCTTTCTATTTTTGCCAGTAAAATTATCTGAGCTTTATATGTATAACCTAAAAACTGAACTGCTCGTCATCTTTCTATTTTTGCCAGTAAAATTATGTGAGCTTCATATTTATAACCTGGACTCAACATGACCATGCCAAGACATAAAAAGTTACCTTAGTTACAATATCATTCTATTAAGCTCAATAACATGGCAGCTGATTGTGCTCTGCATCAAGCAACAGTGTATCAATGCCAACCATTGACTCATCCACTAGAGTTTACAAATGTAAGCCATGGTAATAAATTGCAACAATTCACGACAAGTTCAGTGAGAAATCCCTCTTTTTCAAGGTTTAACTTCAGTGAGAAATCATCATTCTTTTTTCTTGCCTGCCTACATCAGATTGTTCAAAAATAAACAAAGATCAATCCACAGACATTTTGCGGTGCAGAGATAACTTTATGACCTGGCTTGGTGTTGCTGTTATAGGAACACCAATTCAGCGAGCGAGGTCTAGAGGTGCAAAGGTCTGATGCCAAATATCTGAATACCATCCAGTGTAATAAAAAAATTAGCAAGCCAAAAATTAAGTGGCCATAAAAAAGTTGACAAGAGAAAAGTATCGTCGACAGAATATCGTCGGTAGTCCACCGAGGGGTATCCCGCGATGGTAGATTTGTCAGTAGGGGTGCACGTAATCAGGAACCAGATGGTGACACAAGATGCAGAGACAGCGTTTTAGACAGGTTCGGGCCGTCTGATCGACGTAATACCCTACGTCCTATGTCTTTGGTATATTGTATTGATCTGGACGACCAAGTAGCTTGTCCGCTTAGGGCCCTGCCTCTCCTTATATACTCTGGAGGGGCAGGGTTATAAGGAAAGTAGCCTATTTGGTACTATACAATAGCTTGCGGTGCACGCGGAGCAGCACCGTGCACGCCTTGATCTTGTGGGTCGGGCCACCTATGATGGTGCGACCCATGTCTTGTCTTATGGATACCGGGGGCCATACCCCCATAGCTAGTCCTTGAGCCTGACAGAAGGTGACGTAGTCACGTGGTGCTAGGGTCAGAAAGTAGAAGACCAGCCGAGCAGACAGCCAGTACCCGGGCATAGCCTCAAGATGAGAACAAGTACATTCACCGCAAGGTAAAGTGTGCCCACTTAGTCCCCGAGCCTGCTGGAAGATGAAGAATGAATCTTGTAGCAGGGTCAAAGGAAAAGAAGTCTGAAAGCTTGCCGACATCGTCTGACATGCGTGTATCAAGACCCTAGACGTGCTGCCCAAGATCAGCACCCTGATCTGAACAGCATGGAGCAGCTTGATAGCACACCGATGAGACGTAGTAAGATCCAACCACCAAGGGAGCACCGAGGAGTCCCTGGTGTTACCGGCGATGTCCGAGCACCGAGGAGTCCCCGGCAAAGCTAGCGATGTCCGAGCACCGAGGAGCGAGGAGTCCCCGGCGTCGCTGGTGATATCCGAGCACCGAGGAGCGAGGAGTCCCCGACGTCGATGGCGATGACCGAGCATTGAGGAGCGAGGAGTCCCCGGCATCGCTGGCGATGACCGAGCACCAAGGAGTCCCCGGCATAGGCGGCGATGTCCGAGCACCGAGGAGTGAGGAGTCCACGGCATCGCTGGCGACGACCGAGCACCGAGGAGCGAAGAGTCCCTGGCATAGGTGGCGATGTCCGAGCACCGAGGAGCGAGGTGTAACACCTCGGGTGTTAGCCTTGCATAAACTTGACTTGCATAACATGAGCATGATCATCGAGCATTTCATAAACAAGCATTTACAATTGAAACATTGGATTGAAACATCTGCAACGTTTGCTTGTTATCGCATGTTTCTTGAACTTATGCAACTTTTCTCATTATTTCATGTCTCCATGTGTATATGCATATGATCATGAGTGTATACATATAGATGGTTGATTTGAGTCACCAAAATATATTGGCAATACTTAGGTGCACAAATGGAACATAGTTCATGAATATCATTTTTCCATGATTAAGCCTTAAGTCAGGTTTCATGTGATTACACTAACTAGCCCTATGAGTGACTAATACATGAAATGATTGAATAACCTTGCAAATTGCTTAAACATGTTTAGAGTATCCTTATGAACAACTTTGGTATTCATGGTTAGGGGTAATTAGGTCATTAAGCCATGATTTGAAGTGTATCATCATTTAAAAGTGACATGTTTGACCAAATTTGAACTAGGTGTTAGAGACCTTGCATGGAGGAGATCACTAAAGCGAAGTTGTAGTACTTGCTATAAGGAACAACTTTTATTTTTGGATCATTAACTGATTTAGCTTCTAACATGCTTGAATTGGTCTCACAAGAACCAGCAAAATCAACCTTTTAACACTTACGAAATTTTGCTAAGTCCTTGTTCACCGACAGCCTGACAAACCCATCTTGGTGATGACATTACTCGTTATTGGTTGTGAATTGGAGCATGATCATTGAACAAGAGTTGTAGCTGGTACTTTGGGCTACAAAACTCATGTAGGGCATTTGCACGAAGGAGCCACGGTTTAGTAGTTGCATCAACATGAAAACCGGCTGTCAGGCGCCCCTTTCAGTTAACTGACGAACTGAATCGATCGGCACAGTGGCCAACCAGCATCAGAACAGAGCCATCGCGTGGAGGTCACGTTGGCCGCGCGTCGCCGTTGCCCTGACCGCGCAGGCCACGACGCGCCTGAGCCCGGCGTTATCACCCCAGCACCCGCCCGCTCCTGTCCGCGCCCTCAATTTCGCTTTCTTGACTTCTCCTTCGCCGTTCACCGCACCCGCAACAGCTGCAGCCTCGACGCCGCTCGCCGCCATCACCATTGCCAGTCACCGGCTAGCCTAGCTACTCAATCGCCACCGCAATCCCTCCACGGCCTCCCCAGCACACCACTGCTCCTCCCAGCGCCCGCTGATAAAGCTTGGTAATCTGTCGCGCCGTGCAAAGCCTCGTCGGAGCATCACCGCGAGCCCCGTCGTCATGGCCACGTCGCCACCGTCCACCTCTCGCCACGCTAGTTGATGCGCTAGGTTCGCCATAGCCCGTAGATGCTCGGCGTAGCGTTTGATTGAGCCACCGTAGCTTCCACTGGTGTCTCACCATCGGCCCGCACCTCCGCCCTGCCATGGCCGCCGCCGCCGTTGCTAGCACCGACGAGAAGTCCCACCAAGTAGAGCATTGTGTGCGCGAAGTCGAGTAGAACATCTGGTGATGATGTCACCGCCGGCAAGTTCGCCATCGGCGAGCTTTGGCCGCGCCACCGTAGCGCAGCATAGCTGCCCTGTTTCGGGTCGATGACATGTGGGGTCCTTTGACCGACGGGTCCCACCGGCCAGAGACAGCAGGAGATAGGATAGGTCATTTGATTCTAGTTTTTGAATTGTTTTGTGATTTTTATATCTTCAGTTTGGTAGCTTCAAAAATTGGGAAATAAATTTGGTTATGTTCCTTAGGAAGGGTAGTATTTAGGACAAAATATATTCTTGACATTTACAGTAGAAATTTTGGGAGATTTAAATAGAGATTTGAAATGTGTTTTTGAATGCATGAAAATTTGTTTATTTTATATCTAGAGTTCCTGTGCTCGAAAAATTATGAAATTTGTGTGGTAAGCTATTCTTGTCATGTGTGAACTCTGGTAAAAATTTGAGGATCAGTGCATGGGTAGATTTATAGTTATAGATTTTTCTTTTATAAATAGTTAATCCTTGTATGAATTTTTATAAATTATTTATGAATCCAAAATTCATGAAATTTGTTGGGGGTAATCCTAGTACCATAAGGATGCTAAGAAAAATAGGAAATCTGTTGCTTGACACTTTTCACTAGGGTTTTCTATTTATGCTACTTTAAGCCTTTATGTCTTGTCATTTTTGTATAGAGTGTTTTATTGAATGAAATGGCATGAAACTTTTACAATAGTCTTTTAGTAACCTTAGTAAAGCACTGTAAATTTTTTAGAATTTATGAAGTACATCTGATATATGGTTATTATTTAACCTAAATATCTAAATAAAATAATAAAGGCATTTAAATAAATAGTTTGGGCTTCACCATTATATTGCCTTGAATGTATTTGGTATGCTTAAACTGTTGGTAGGCTTTATGTTGTCAAACTTTGAGTGATTACATGAAGTAGAAGTATTGTTGCTTTAAAATGCAAATTTAAAAGGATTCCGGACAGATTCTGTAGTTTGATAAGTTACATGATAGGCATGATGTTTGCTGTAAAAATGCTTAATAACAAAGTTATAGATAATTTGATAAGCTTTCCAGAAAGTCTAGGATCACTACATTTGGAGTAGTAGAACTCCAGTTATGAGTGAAACAAGTACCTGTTGTTTTGTGATTTATTAGATGCATTGTGGAAATAGTTAATTAAATAATCGAGAAGAGATATGCACCTACTCAATAAACATGATGCATTTGTTAACACCATGCTGTTACGAATACTTATATGAATGCATTCATCATGTGTCATCATGCTATACTTGTACGCATGTATGCATTCGCAATACATTATGCCATATTCATGCATCTAGGATCGGAGGAAGAGATAACGCTGCTGGAATTCGACGAAGCAGAGGAAGGGGACCAGCAGGAGAATCCTCAAGTCGCAGCTCCCGAAGGCATGGAGCAGAATCCTAAAGAGCTTCTGGAGTGTCCTGACCACCGCCCCACTTCCTTTCTGCGAGGCAAGCCCTAGAGCATTCTAAGTCTCCCAGTATTTTACAAATGATTACTTGAGTACTTATGATTGATGCATTAGGTTATAAGAGTTGAATGGAACCACTTGATGCATATACATTCCTTGTCTAGAAATTACACCTTTAACCGGTATAGGTCCAGGATCGAATATATGCTTAGCCATGCTTAGACCGATAGAAGTCGGGTGATGTCCTGTCACCTGTGAGATATAGGTGGATACCAGAGCACGGTTGGCTATATTTGCTATCGTGGAACAGAACCATGGGGTAAAAGAAAATCGAGACTGGGCGGGATGTCGATAGAGAAGCAACAAGACATGGAGGTCTTGGGTGTGGATCTATCCCCGTCTGTGTCGATTAAGGACCATACCATTGTTGGCGTTTCTGACAAGATTAAACACATGCCTCTCACTTAGCTGGCCGGATAACTCGTTCTGACCGCGAAGCCGAGTAATTCAACTCAGGCCGGGACCTGTTTTGTTGTGCGCTCCTTCCGGGGAACGATCAGACTGAGTCCAAGGGTAGGCTAGGCCTAAACATCCTGGCATCTGGTGTTCCAGATTGTGCGGCGTAGTACGGACCTGTGAAATGTAGACCTGAGTTGTACCAAAGGTGACCTAAGGCTGCCTTCGCGCGGTATGCCTGGGTTTGTGTTAGGAATAAATTCCTAGCTGGTTGAAATTGATTTGAATCGCCGTCTCTCCTGGATAGTGAGAAACTTGGCTAGTCCCAACATCGTAGTAACTATGTTATGGAACATGATGGTTCGGATGAATATGGAATTATAATACCTGATATGGTTACTATTGTATGCTTTTAAATTGATATACCACATGTTTGGCACAGGATAGTTGCTAATCTAGAAATGTATAGTTCTAATTAACTTGATCAAGGAATCATAATTGTACAATGAGTCAATTGCTTTTAAGCAAAATGTTGTCAAGTTATCTCCACTTATACAACCTTGCATAATCCTTGGAGTCATTTTATTTCTGGTTTATGATAGGTAAGTCTAGCTGAGTACTTTCTCGTACTTAGGGTTTTATTTCCCATTGTTGCAGATGGCACTGTGTATCATGGTTATTGCAAGAGTTGCTTCTATCCCGCCGTGGATGAGGAGTAAGCCTTGGGCAGGCTTCTTTATTAATCCCTGTCTTTGCTTTTGTGGACCATGATCCTACTTGACACTGTATCAAACTATGTTGGAAACTTTATTTTTGAACTTATTTGCTTCCGCTTTATCTATCAAACTCGGTTTGTAATAACTTTTATTCATACTCTGATGATGAAATGTATCTGTGAACTTTATGTAATATGTGGCATGTATGTTGAATCCTGTACGATCTTGGTTGTTGTAAATCATTTATCGAGACCCGTCGTGGTACTCGACGGACTAACAGGTTTATATGGGTTCAAGTATGACAGTGCGACCACTTGCGGGCTGCCATTGTACTTGTACTCTTATAAATTGGTTGGTTCTATGATAGCTGGCATCAGAGCAAGGTTCAACGTTAATTGTCACATGTGTATTTAAAACAAAAAGTTTTTGTTTCCAAAAACCATTCACTAGCAACTAATAGTTATATAATAGGTATTTGAAATCTAAAGTGTGCCAATGATCATTTTCCTTATGCCCAAATTAAGGACTATTAGGTGGCTATTTAAGTACTAACATGGGGTTTTTTACTTCGTCGTCCATACGGCGTGCTATTGTATGGATGCCATTCACTTGAGTGGTAATGTATGGATCAAATGCCTCTACGCCAAGGTAAGATAATGAGTGTATGACCGCAAGATGTGAGCGTGCGGTCGGGAAGAGTTAGCTTTGGTACGGCTATGTATGCATGCTTGCATGTGTATATGGTACGTATTTAATTGTGGGTTTAAATTATTATCGGGTAGATTGATACGGAAGTATATGTATGGGTATACATATATGGAAGTATTTACAATTATATTCTGCATATTTCATTATGGGTTTAGGGCTGAAATGAAATTCTTATGCAGGTACACTAACAACGAAACGTGTAGCTCGACTAGTTACGTTATTTATGAGAGAACGTATGTATGCCACCGTGTCTACCGTTAGAAGCAATTTTTTCCTAAGTTTGTGAGGACATACGGAACGAGCATGCATCATGATAATTACCATTCACATAATTACATTGTTCCCACCCTTATAAAATTCTTACTCGGTTATGTAACTCTTATCCATTATGGCCTTGTCTCACCAAGTGGTACATGTTAATGGTGCAGATGGCACGCACAAAGCAGACCGCTCGCAAGTCCACCGGAGGCAGAGCTCCCAGCCGTTAGCTTGCTCCACATACCCATTAACGTCACACGTTTCTTGGAGAGTTTGGGATGCCTACACTCTTGTGGAGAGTGCTCAGCTATGTAGGCTATCCTGATGGAATGGAGCCCTGCTACTTCTGGGTGAATGAGCAGTTGGGGGAAGGTCTCTTGGTTACTGTGGAGGCCGTTGTTCGTCCCCGAGGTGACGGTTCTAAGTGGACAGGTTGGTGTTATGAGTCAACTGGCAGGACTGCTGAAGAAGTAGCTGGCAGGACAGCCTTTGGGATACTGAGGGATATCATGGATTGTTTTCCTCAGGAGCTAGCAGCCGCTTTGGTTGGAGTCTTTTCGAGGGGCAACCCCTCCACTGACTCATGGCAGCAGGCAAGAGGAAGATTTTTGGAGATTGGTGCAGCAGAAGGGTAGAACAGTGATAACCCTACCATGAGCGCCATGTTCGCAGTGATGAAGGTGTTAGATGGAGTAGAAGGTAGCCTAAGACGTGTGTCTGGTGCTCTTGGTCATGCCTGCGAGGACCGACGTCAGCTTCAGAGGGAGCACGACACCGAGATTGAGAGGCTCAAGGTAGAGATGGCTCAGTTAACTCACCAGAGGAATGCAGCCTAGTCCAGAGAGGATGTTCTGAGAGCTTGACAGTTTGAGCTGGAGCAGCAGCTGGCCAATGCGGAAGAGTACAACGACAACCTACATGAGGAGGTTCATCAGCTGAATAACCAGCTCCACCCTTATGTTCCGCCTGGAGCCGCAGAGATGGATCCAGAGGAGGATGAGGAAGAGGAAGAAGTGGAGCCTGAGGAAGGAGATGATCCTATGTCTGACCTCGATAGTGAACATGATGAGGATTAGATGGCTTAGTACTTAGTGGAAGGGCTAATGTATTACCTTTATTCATGTAATGGACCTGTAGTTCGAATTTGGTAGTAGTAATCTGACTATCATGTAATATTGTTAATCGTATGACTATCGCACGTTTGGTTGAACATCAATGCTATTCCAGTCTTTTGTTGGTGATCACGATTTAAATTTGCATGCGTTATGAGCGCGATAAGTGGTCAAATTGGGGATGTCATGTTGCAAGAATGAATTGTTATACCTCTGTTTTTATTATGATTTTGAGAATTTTCTCCAGTAATTTCAGTTTGACATGAGTACATAATTCATCTGTAATCTCTTGACATCAACCAATAATTGCTTATTGTTGCAACTTCGTAGATGACGTGCACCCGTGCTGGAGCTGGTGGCAGCCAGGATGGCAATCATGATGACTTACCACCACCGTCGCCGCCGTCCGCTCAGGAGTTCTTTACCCAGTTCTTGGGGAGCCAAAGGATAATGGAAGAAGCTTTGCATCTCATCGCGCAAAACACCGCCCGTGGCCACCCACATCAACCAGGGGCCGAGCCAAATCAGCACAGTACATTCAAGGAGTTTCTGGATATGAAGCCTCCAATCTTCAAGGTGGCTGAGGAACCACTGTAGGCTGACGAGTGGCTCAACACCATTGAGCAGAAATTTCGTCTGCTGAGGGTCACAGAGCATCTGAAAGCTGAGTATGCTTCTCATCAGCTGCAAGGACCAGCAGGGATCTGGTGGACACATTTCCTATCATCTTTGCCTGCTAATGCGCGAGTGACCTGAGAACAGTTCAAGCTGGCTTTTAGGGGACATCATATTCCCCCAGGCTTGATGCGCATGAAAGCGGCCGAATTTATGAGGCTCACTCAAGGAACGAAGACACTCACAGAATATATGCACGCATTCAACAACCTGTCTAGATATGCTCCAGGTTTTGTGGATACTGAAGAGAAAAAGATAGAGAGCTTCAAACGGGGTCTGGGTACCAAACTAATGAAGACCATGGCCAATTCTAGGTGTGCCACATACAATGAGTTTATTAGTGATGCCTTGACCCAAGAAAACCACAACAACATTCATGCAGTTGCTAAGGGTCTCAAGAGGGCATATGAGGCAGGTGCCTCCGGATCTTTCCAGTCAAAAGCGCCTATCACAGCTAGGCCATAATTTCGTCCACCTGCACCCAAGTTTAGGCCTCCACCACCTAAGGCTTAGAATAACAGGCCACAGAAACCATTTCGTAAGGCGTTCACTATTGCCTTACCAAAAAGGACTGGCAGTCAGGGAAGCTCCATAGGACCTAGGAATAATCAGCCATGTTTCAACTACAACCAAATGGGTCATTGGGCCAAGGAATGCCCCCACCCCAAGAAGAATGGCAACCCAAATTAGAACAATCAGAGGTAGGCGAACGCAAGGGCACGTCCGGGATACGTGCATTATACCGCTGTTGAGGAAGTGCCCGCTGGAGAAGTTGTCACGTCTGGTATGTTTCTCGTCAACAAGCATCCCGCTGTTGTTTTATTTGATTCGGGAGCTTCTCATTCATTTATGAGTCAAGCATTTGCATCTAGACATGATCAAGAAATAATTGAAGTAAGCAAAGGGGGTTATAACATAAGTTCAGCAGGAGGTACTGTAACTACCAAAAAGATAGTCAAAAATGTACTCATCTCTATACAAGGGAGGTAGTACACAATGGATTTGATAATATTACCCGGGTTATCGATAAGTGTAATCTTAGGCATGAATTGGATGAAGTATCATGGTGCTCTTATTGACACTAGCACCCGCACTATTATGTTGAGAGAACCCACGGGAGGGAATGCTTTTCTAGTACCACTCTCCCGCAATTTTGAACTCCAACATGTAGCTTGTGCTATCCAAACCACCACACTTTGTGATATCCCAGTGGTTTGTGAGTTTCCAGATGTATTTCTAGAGGAATTACTAGGCTTACCACCTGATAGGGAGGTGGAATTTAAGATTGAGTTAGTGCTAGGTACGACACCCATATCAAGAAGGCCCTATAGAATGCCACCCAATGAGTTAGCGGAACTTAAGGTTCAATTGCAAGATCTATTGGACAAGGGTCTTATCCAACCTAGCTCATCTCCATGGGGATGTCCAGCCTTGTTTGTGAAAAAGAAGGACAATTCACTGAGAATGTGTGTAGATTACAGACCACTCAATGCTATAACCATCAAGAATAAATATCCGTTGCCTCGCATCGACATCTTGTTCAATCAGCTAGCAAAGGCAAAGGTATTCTCCAAAATTGACTTAAGATCAGGCTACCATCAGATAAAGATCAGACCGGAGGATATACCTAAAACTGCTTTCTCTACTAGGTACGGCTTATACGAGTATTTGGTTATATCTTTCGGACTAACAAATGCTCCAGCCTACTTCATGTACCTGATGAACTCGGTATTCATGCCCGAACTTGATAAGTTTGTGGTCGTGTTTATCGATGATATATTGATTTATTCAGAAAATGAGACAAATCATGAAGAACATTTGAGGATTGTCCTATCCAGACTAAGGGAGCATAAGCTATATGCAAAGTTTAGCAAATGTGAATTTTGGTTGAGCAAAGTACCTTTCTTAGGTCACATCTTATCAAGAGATGGAATCTCTGTAGACCCAGCAAAAGCACAAGAGGTCATGGATTGGAAAGCCCCAACTTTGGTTCATAAAGTTCGGAGTTTTCTAGGGTTAGTAGGATATTATCGTCGTTTCATTTCAGATTTCTCAAAGATAGCTAAGCCTATGACCAGACTACTTTAGAAAGATGAGAAGTACAAATGGACACCAGAATATGAAGCAGCTTTTCACACCCTCAGAACTTTGTTGACTACAGCACCTGTGCTGGCACAACCAGACATTGAAAAGCCTTTCAATGTATTTTGTGATGCATTAGGAATAGGTTTGGGATGCGTGCTTATGCAAGAAGGAAGAGTTATTGCATATGCTTCTCGGCAACTGAGAAAACATGAAGTCAACTACCCTACGCATGATTTAGAACTTGCCGCAGTTGTTCACGCATTAAAGATATGGAGACATTATTTGTTGGGCAATGTATGTCATATATATACTGACCACAAAAGTCTCAAGTATATCTTTACCCAACCAGAGCTGAACATGAGACAACGAAGATGGCTAGAATTGATTAAGGACTACAATTTAGAAGTGCATTACCATCCGGGTAAAGCAAATGTAGTAGCCGATGCACTTAGTCGGAAGTCTCATTGCAACACTGTGGAAGCATTATTGGAAGATGGATTCAACTTGTTACATCCTGTTGTACTACATAATATCATGATCATTTGTTCACTTGAGAGCAAAATCATAGAGCTACAGCAGACAGATGTAGGAATAAGTCACATCAAGAGAAAAATGCAAGAGCAAGAAACCAAACATTTTAGATTGGATGAAAGAGGTGTATTATGGTTTGAGGACCGACTTGTGGTACCAAAAGACCGTGAGCTAAGGAATCAAATTTTAGATGAAGCTCACTCGTCCAAATTGTCCATCCATCCGGGTAGTAGTAAGATGTATCAAGATTTGAAAACCCATTTTTAGTGGACTAAGATGAAGAAAGAGATCAGAGCCTATGTTGCTAGGTGTGATAACTGTAGTAGAGTAAAAGCTATCCATATGAAATCTACCGGACTACTTCAGCCATTGCCTATTCCAGGATGGCAATGGGAGGAAATTAGCATGGACTTTATCACAGGCCTTCCAATGACGCCACAAGGTCACGATTCAATATGGGTTATTATTGATCGTCTCACCAAGTCAGCACACTTTATACCCGTGAACATACGGTATATAGTTGGGAAATATGCTGAGATATATGTTTCCCAGATCGTGAGACTGCATGGAGTACCTGGGACTATAATCTCAGATCGAGGACCACAGTTCATAGCTCATTTCTAGGAGCACTTACACCAGACTTTGGGAACCAAGCTAATCAGAAGTTCGCCATACCATCCGCAAACTTTAGGACAGACAGAGCGAGTGAACCAAATCCTAGAAGATTTGCTTAGAGCTTATGTTATATCTTCAAAAGGTTCATGGGAGAAATGGTTACATTTAGCTGAGTTCTCCTATAACAACAGTTATCAAGCGAGTATCAAAATGGCTCCATTTGAAGCATTGTATGGCAGAAAATGTAGAACTCCATTGAATTGGATTGAGCCCGGTGAAAGGAGATACTTTGGTATTGACTTTGTCAATGAAGCCGAAGAGCAAGTACGTATCATCCAACAACATATGAAGGCAGCTCAATCAAGACAAAAGAGTTATGTAGATAAAAGAAGAAGACCACTGACTTTTGAAGTGGGTGACTATGTATACTTGAAAGTATCGCCCATGAAAGGTGTAAAGAGATTTGGGATGAAAAAGAAGCTTTCACCAAGATATGTAGGGCCATACAAGATTTTGGAACGGAAAGGAAATGTTGCGTATAAGTTACAACTTCCACCAGAGATGAGGGCAATATTTGATGTCTTCCATGTTTCTCAGTTGAAGAAATGTCTTCGAGTACCTGAAGAAGCTATTGCACCCACCAACGTGCAGCTTCAATTGGATTTGACCTATGAAGAAAAGCCAATTCGAGTATTAGAGGAGATGGAAAGAGTAACACGGAGTAAGATTATTAAATTCTATAAGGTGGTGTGGAACAATCATAGTGAACAAGATGCTACGTGGGAAAGAGAAAATTATTTATGAGAAGTTTATCCCACGTTTTTCCAAGAATGGTAGGTCTTGCAAATCTCGAGACGAGATTTTTATAAGGGGGAGGGGCTGTAACACCTCGGGTGTTAGCCTTGCATAAACTTGACTTGCATAACATGAGCATGATCATCGAGCATTTCATAAACAAGCATTTACAATTGAAACATTGGATCGAAACATCTGCAACGTTTGCTTGTTATCGCATGTTTCTTGAACTTATGCAACTTTTCTCATTATTTCATGTCTCCATGTGTATATGCATATGATCATGAGTGTATACATGTAGATGGTTGATTTGAGTCACCAAAATATATTGGCAATACTTAGGTTCACAAATGGAACATAGTTCATGAATGTCATTTTTCCATTATTAAGCCTTAAGTCAGGTTTCATGTGATTACACTAACTAGCCCAATGAGTGACTAATACATGAAATGATTGAATAACCTTGAAAATTGCTTAAACATGTTTAGAGTATCATTATGAACAACTTTGGTATTCATGGTTAGGGGTAATTAGGTCATTAAGCCATGATTTAAAGTGTATCATCATTTAAAAGTGACATGTTTGACCAAATTTGAACTAGGTGTTACAGACCTTGCATGGAGGAGATCCCTAAAGCAAAGTTGTAGTACTTACTATAAGGAACAACTTTTATTTTTTGGTCATTAACTGATTTAGCTTCTAACATGCTTGAATTGGTCTCACAAGAGCCCGGCGTTATCACCCCAGCACCCGCCCGCTCCTGTCCGCGCCCTCAGTTTTGCTTTCCCGGCTTCTCCTTCACTGTTCACCGTGCCCACAGCAGCTGTAGCCTCGACGCCGCTCGCCGCCATCGCCATTGCCAGTCACCGGCTAGCCTAGCTACTCAATCGCCACCGCAATCCCTCCACAGCCTCCCCAGCACACCACTGCTCCTCCCAGCGCCCGCTGATAAAGCTTGGTAAGCCGTCACGCCATCCAAAGCCTCGCCGGAGCATCACCACGAGCCCCGTCGTCGTGGTCACGTCGCCACCGTCCACCTCTCGCCATGCTAGTTGATGCGCTAGGTTCGCCATAGCCCGTAGATGCTCAGCGTAGCATTTGATTGAGCTACCATAGCTTCCACCGGTGTCTCGCCGTCGGCCCGCACCTCCGCCCCGCCATGGCTGCCGCCACCGTTGCTAGCACCGACGAGAAGTCCCACCAAGTAGAGCATTGTGTGCGTGAAGTCGAGTAGAACATCTGGTGATGATGTCACCGCCGGCAAGTTTGTCGTCGGCGAGCTTTGGCCACGCCACCATAGCGCAGCGTAGCTGCCCTGTTTTGGGTCGATGACATGTGGGGTCCTCTGACCGACGGGTCCCACCGGTCAGCGACAGCAGGAGATAGGATAGGTCATTTGATTCCAGTTTTTAAATTGTTTTGTGATTTTTATATCTTCAGTTTGGTAGCTTCAAAAATTGGGAAATAAATTTGGTTATGTTCCTTAGGAAGGGTAGTATTTAGGAAAAATATATTCTTGACATTTACAGTAGAAATTTTGGGAGATTTAAATAGAGATTTGAAATGTGTTTTTGAATGCATGCAAATTTGTTTATTTTATATCTAGAGTTCCTATGCTCCAAAAATTATGAAATTTTTGTGGTAAGCTATTCTTGTCATGTGTGAACTCTGGTAAAAATTTGAGGATCAGTGCATGGGTAGATTTATAGTTATAGATTTTTCTTTTATAAATAGTTAATCCTTGTATGAATTTTTATAAATTATTTATGAATCCAAAATTCATGAAATTTGTTGGGGGTAATCCTAGTACCATAAGGATACTAAGAAAAATAGGAAATCTGTTGCTTGACACTTTTCACTAGGGTTTTCTATTTATGCTACTTTAAGCCTTTCTGTCTTGTCATTTTTGTATAGAGTGTTTTATTGAATGAAATGGCATGAAACTTTTACAGTAGTCTTTTAGTAACCTTAGTAAAGCACTGTAAATTTTTTAGAATTTATGAAGTACATCTGGTATATGGTTATTATTTAACCTAAATATCTAAATAAAATAATAAAGGCATTTAAATAAATAGTTTGGGCTTCACCATTATATTGCCTTGAATGTATTTGGTATGCTTAAACTGTTGGTAGGCTTTATGTTGTCAAACTTTGAGTGATTACATGAAGTAGAAGTATTGTTGCTTTAAAATGCAAATTTAAAAGGATTCCGGACAGATTCTGTAGTTTGATAAGTTGCATGATAGGGATGATATTTGCTATAAAAATGCTTAATAACAAAGTTATAGATAATTTGATAAGCTTTCTAGAAAGTCTATGATCACTACATTTGGAGTAGTAAAACTCCAGTTATGAGTGAAACAAGTAGCTGTTGTTTTGTGATATATTAGATGCATTGTGGAAATAGTTAATTAAATAATCGAGAAGAGATATGCACCTACTCAATAAACATGATGCATTTGTTAACACCATGCTGTTACGAATACTTATATGAATGCATTCATCATGTGTCATCATGCTATACTTGTACGCATGTATGCATTCGCAATACATTATGCCATATTCATGCATCTAGGATCAGAGGAAGAGATAACGCTGCTGGAATTCGACGAAGCAGAGGAAGGGGACCAACAGGAGAATCCTCAAGTCGCAGCTCCCGAAGGCGTGGAGCAGAATCCTGAAGAGCTTCCGGAGTGTCCTGACCACCGCCCCACTTCCTTTCTACGAGGCAAGCCCTAGAGCATTCTAAGTCTCCCAGTATTTTACAAATGATTACTTGAGTACTTATGATTAATGCATTAGGTTATAAGAGTTGAATGGAACCACTTGATGCATATACATTCCTTGTCTAGAAATTACACCTTTAACCGGTATAGGTCCAGGATCGAATATATGCTTAGCCATGCTTAGACCGGTAGAAGTCGGGTGATGTCCTGTCACCTACGAGATATAGGTGGATACCAGAGCACGGTTGGCTATATTTGCTATTGTGGAACAGAACCATGGGGTAAAAGAAAATCGAGACCGGGCGGGATGTTGATAGAGAAGCAACAAGATATGGAGGTCTTGGGTGTGGATCTATCCCCGTCTGTGTCGATTAAGGACCATACCATTATTGGCGCTTCTAACAAGATTAAACGCATGCCTCTCACTTAGCTGGCCGGATAACTCGTTCCGACCGCGAAGCCGAGTAATTCAACTCAGGCCGGGACCTGTTTTGTTGTGCGCTCCTTCCGGGGAACGATCAGACTGAGCCCAAGGGCAGGCTAGGCCTGAACGTCCTAGCATCTGGTGTTCCAGATTGTGCGGCGCAGTACGGACCTGTGAAATGTAGACCTGAGTTGTACCAAGGTGACCTAAGGCTGCCTTCGCGCGGTATGCCTGGGTTTGTGTTAGGAATAAATTCCTAGCTGGTTGAAATCGATTCGAATCGCCGTCTCTCCTGGATAGTGAGAAACTTGGCTAGTCCCAACATCGTAGTAACTATGTTATGGAACATGATGGTTCGGATGAATATGGAATTACAATACCTGCTATGGTTACTATTGTATGCTTTTAAATTGATATACCATATGTTTGGCACAGGATAGTTGCTAATCTAGAAATGTATAGTTCTAATTAACTTGATCAAGGAATCATAATTGTACAATGAGTCAATTGCTTTTAAGCAAAATGTTGTCAAGTTATCTCCACTTATACAACCTTGCATAATCCTTGGAGTCATTTTATTTCTGGTTTACGACGGGTAAGTCTAGCTGAGTACTTTCTCGTACTTAGGGTTTTATTTCCCATTGTTGCAGATGGCACTGTGTATCATGGTTATTGCAAGAGTTGCTTCTATCCCGCCGTGGATGAGGAGTAAGCCTTGGGCAGGCTTCTTTATTAATCCCTGTCTTTGCTTTTGTGGACCGTGATCCTACTTGACACTGTATCAAACTATGTTGGAAACTTTATTTTCGAACTTATTTGCTTCCACTTTATCTATCAAACTCGGTTTGTAATAACTTTTATTCATACTCTGATGATGAAATGTATCTGTGAACTTTATGTAATATGTGGCATGTATGTTGAATCCTGTACGATCTTGGTTGTTGTAAATCATTTATCGAGACCCGTCGTGATACTCGACGGACTAACAGGTTTATATGGGTTCAAGTATGACAGTGCGACCATTTGCGGGCTGCCATTGTACTTGTACTCTTATAAATTGGTTGGTTCTGCGACACGAGGAGTCCTCGGCGTCGCTGGCGATGACCGAGCACTAAGGAGCGAGGAATCCCCAGCGTCGCTGGCGATGACCGAGCACCGAGGAGCGAGGAGTACCTGGCGTCGCTGGCGATGACCGAGCACTGAAGAGCGAGGAGTCGTAGGCGATGCTAGCGATTACCAAGCACCGATGAGCGAGGAGTCCCCGGCATCGCTGGTGATATCTGAGCACCGAGGAGCGAGGAGTCCCCGATGTCGCTGGCGATGACCAAGCACCGAGGAGCGAGGAGTCCCCGGCGTCGCGGGCGATGACCGAGCAGCGAGGGGTCCCCGGCGTAGGCGGCGATGTCCGAGCACCGAGGAGTCCCCGACGAAGCTGGCGATGTCTGAGTGCCGAGGAGTCCCCGGCGAAGCTAGCGAGGTTCGAGCACCGAGGAGCGAGGAGTACCCAGCGTCGCTGGCGATGACCGAGCACTGAAGAGCGAGGAGTCGAAGGCGGCGCTGGCGATTATCGAGCACCGAGCAGCGAGGAGTCCTCGACGAAGCTAGCGATGTCCAAGCGCCGAGGAGTCCCCGGCGAAGCTGGCAAGGTCCGAGCACCGAGGAGCAAGGAGTCCCCGGCGCCGCTGGTGATGATCGAGCATCGAGGAGTCCCCGACATAGGCGGCGATGTTCGAGCACCGAGGAGTCCTAGGCGCAGCTGGCGAGGTCTGAGCACCGAGGAGTCCCCGACGTAGCTGGCGATGTCCATGCGGTGAAGTGTGCCCACTTACTCCTCGAGCATGAAGAAACCGAGCGCTGAGGAGTAATCGACGTAGCTGGCGATGAAGCACAAGCGGCGAATAGTCTGGTCAACTGGTCGGCGGCGAAGTGAGCATTGAGTAGAAGCGACCGACGAACAGTCCGATCAATTGGTCGACGACGGAGTCCATGAACCAAGCGGTCTAACCAGTTGATCGGTGGTGAACCAAACAGTGCTCGGACTTCACCACCGATCAACTGGTTAGACCGCTTGGTTCATGGACTCCATCGTCGACCAGTTGATCGGACTGTTCGCCGGTCTCTTCTACTCAATGCTCACTTCGCTGCCGACCAGTTGACCAGACTATTCGCCGCTTGTGCTTCATCGCTAGCTACGTCAGTTACTCCTCAGCGCTCGGTTTCTTCGTGCTTGAGGAGTAAGTAGGCACACTTCACCGCACGGACGTCGCCAGCTACGTGGGGGACTTCTCGGTGCTTAGACCTCACCAGCTACGCCTGGGACTCCTCGGTGCTCGAACATCGCCACCTACGTCGGGGACTCCTCAGTGCTCGGTCATCGCCAGCGACGCCGGGGACTCCTCGGTGCTCAGACATCGCCAGCTTCGCCGGAGACTCCTCAGTGCTCGGTCATCGCCAGCGACGTCGAGGACTCCTCGGTGCTCGGTCATCGCCAGCGACACCGGGGACTCTTCGCTCCTCGGTGCTCGGATATCACCAGCGACGCCGGGTACTCCTCGCTCCTCGGTGCTTGGTCATCGCTAGCGACGTCGGGGACTCCTCATTCCTCGGTGCTCGGACATCACCGCCTATGCCGGGGACTCCTCGGCGCTCGGTCATCGCCAGTGACGCTGGGGACTCCTCGCTCCTCAGTGCTCGATCATCGCCAGCGACGCCGGGGACTCCTCTCTCCTCGGTGCTTGGATATCACCAGCGACACCGGGGACTCCTCGCTCCTCGGTGCTCGGTAATCGCCAGTGCCGCCTACGACTCCTCGCTCCTCGATGCTCGGTCATCGCCAGCGAGGCAGCGACGCCGGGGACTCCTCGCTCCTCGATGCTCGGTCATCGCCAGCGATGCCGGGGACTCTTCGCTCCTCGGTGCTTGGATATCACCAGCGACGCCGGGGACTCCTCGCTCCTCGATGCTCGGTAATCGCCAGCGCCGCCTACGACTCCTCGCTCCTCGGTGCTCGGTCATCGCCAGCGACGCCGGGTACTCCTCGCTCCTCGGTGCTCGGTCATCGCCAGCGACACCGGGGACTCCTCACTCCTCAGTGCTCGGTCATCGTCGTCTACACTAGGGACTCCTCGCTCCTTGGTGCTCGGTCATCGCCAGCGACGTCGGGGACTCCTCACTCCTCGGTGCTCAGACATTGCCACCTACGCCGGGGACTCCTCGGTGCTCGGTAATCGCCAGCGCCGCCTATGTCTCCTCGCTCCTCGGTGCTCAGTCATCGCTAGCGACACCGGGACTCCTCGCTCCTCGGTGCTCGGTCATCACCAGCGACGTTGGGGACTCCGCGCTCCTTGCTGCTCGGACATCGCCAGCGACGCCGGGGACTCCTCGCTCCTCGATGCTCGGTCATTGCCAGCGACGCTGGGGACTCCTCGCTCCTCGGTGCTCGGACATCGCTAGCTTCACCGGGGACTCCTTGGTGCTCGGACATCGCCGCCTATGCCAGGGACTCCTCGGTGCTCGATCATCGCCGGCAACGCCGGGGACTCCTCGGTGCTCCCTTGGTGGTTGGATCTTGCTACGTCTCACCGATGTGCTATCAAGCTGCTCCATGCTGTTCGGATCAGGGTGCTAATCTTGGGTAGCACGTCTGGGTCTTGATACGTGCATGTCAGACGACGTCAGCAAGCTTTCAGACTTCTTTTCCTTTGACCCTGCTACAAGATTCATTCTTCATCTTTCAGCAGGCTCGGGGACTAAGTGGGCACACTTCACCTTACAGTGAATGTGCTTGTTCTTATCTCGAGGCTACGCCCAGGTACTGGTTGCCTGCTCGGCTGGTCTTCTACTTTCTGACCCTGGCACCATGCGACTACGTCATCTACTGTCAGGCTCGGGGACTAGCTGTGGGGGTATGGCCCCCGGTATCCATAAGACAAGACATGTGCCGCGTCATTATAGGTGGCCCAGCCCACAAGATCAAGGCATGCATGGCGCTGCTCGGCGTGCACCGCAAGCTATTGTATAGTACCAAATAGGCTACTTTCCTTGTAACCCTGCCCCTCCAAAGTATATAAGGAGAGGCAGGGTCCCCTAGCGGATAAGCTACTTGGTCGTCCAAATCAATACAATACACCAAAGACACATGACGTAGGATATTACGTCGATCAGACGGCCCAAACATATCTAAATCGCTGTCTCTGCGCCTTGTGTCACCATCCAGTTCCTTATTATGCACACCCCCACCGACAAGTATCTAATATATTTTACCAGTAAATTATCTAACATTGGTACACCAAGCTCATGAATTAAGACTATCAATAAATAAATAAGGCTCAAGCTACTTGAAACGAGATTGGTACAAACAAAGGGCTAACTATGCTAAAAAACAATGGCATCCAAATGTGCAGGCACACAATATCGAAAAATAGATGATTAACTATATAACAAGAACGTCTGCAACAGCATGAACTATGGTTGTGTAACATCATGAACGGCGAGCGATGGAGGACGAGCGACGTCAATCGGTCTACATATGCGAAGATGACAGCTCGGGTGCACGACCTAGGTGGCGTCAAGGTAGCGGCGCGGTAGCCGAGGACGATGGCTCAGGTGCATGGCACGGGCGAACGGCGAGGACTACGGCGTAGACGTCGTGGAGGCGGCGGTGTTTCTAGCTGCATGATGCGGGCGAACGGCGAGGATGACAACGGGACGTCGTGGAGGCGACAGTGTGGTGCACGGGGAGGATGACGGTGCGGGCGCACAGAGCAGACGATGGAGCAGGTCGTGGAGGAGAGATCGCACAGGGAGGTGATCTTGCGGCAACCTTGCGGCGATCATTGATGTAGCCATAGGTGCATCCACCGGTAGGCAGACGGTGGATGATCCATTGTTGTTGCTTCTCCACTACACGACGAGGAAGAAGTAGGGGTGGCTCGATCGTGCAGGGGCTTGAGGAATGGGGCGCACGACGATCGTCTCCATGCTGCGACCAGTGACGCGCTTGAGTCCTACCAAGAAGACACGTTCGATCGTGCAGCGATGAGCGACGATGGTCTTCCGTGTTTGTAGCGCATGCAAATCAGTCTCAAGAATTTCATGTTTGTGGCACGAGGGCGGTATGATCGAGCGTGAGACATGGGTGATCGCTATCCTTGTTTGAGGCAATTAGGGTCAAGACTTTCCATGTTTGTAGCGCATGTAAATCAAGGTCAAGACTTTCCGTATTTGTAGCGCATGCAAATCAAGGTCGAGACTTTCCGTGTTTGTCGCAAGAGGGCGGTGCATGCGGGAGATGTCGTGGGATCGCAGGCGTGGGCAGACGGACGAATCAAAACAAATGTTGCACCAAAAAATACCCACACTTTGTTCTTTTTAGTTGTAGAAGATATTGAGTCTGCACATAGCATGCCTATGCAAACTTTACATATATAATAAAAAAATGTATCCTGTTTGAAAAACAATTTCGTCAGGATTTGATTTGCATATGCCTAGGTGAGGATCAACCTAATCCACGTTAGCATGATGCATAGTGGGTGCGTGCCAGCACTCAGTTAATTCTTGTTTAATCACCAGTCCAATGCAAAGACTGGGCCATGTTTAGTTCCTAGATTTTCTGAATTTGGTAATATGCAAAAAGAAGATTTCCCGTCAAATCAAATTTGCGGTACATGCATGGAGTACTAAATGTTAACGAAATCAAAAACTAATTGCACAGTTTGGTTGTACTTTGCGAGACGAACGTTTTAAGCCTAATTAGTCAACGATTGAACAATTATTACCAAATAAAAACAAAACGCTACAGTATATCTACAGTATCACCGAATCCGGCGGCGCCGACTCCAGCCTCCAACTAAACATGGCCCTGGTTTATTTTGGAACAGTCTGGCGTCAACTAGCCATAATTTAGGAGGGCAGCACATTATGCCCTTGACTTGTGCTCCTCAACCCTGCACTGGTTTTGATTTAGCCGTACTCTAGGCCTTGTTTAGATCGCAAGTTTTTTCACTTTCTCTCCATCACATCAAATCTTTGGACACATGCATGGAGTATTAAATGTAGATAAAAAAATAACTAATTACACAGTTTGATTGTAAATTACGAGACGAATCTTTTGAGCCTAGTTAGGCCATGATTGGACAATAATTGTCAAATACAAACAAAAATGCTACAGTGCCAAATACTGATTCCTAACCCCAATCTAAACAAGACCCTAATTACTCTTTTTTGTCAGTCTTTTGATTTTTGCAACGGGTACTTGCTTTGGGCCATGTTTAGTTGCCCCAAATTCCAGAATTTGGCACTATGCAAAAAGAAGATTCCCCATCACATCAAACTTGCGGTATATGCATGGAGTACTATATGTTGACGAAATCAAAAACTAATTGCACAGTTTGGTTGTACTTTGCGAGACGAACGTTTTGAGCCTAATTAGTCAACAATTAGACAATTAGTATCAAATAAAAACAAAAACACTGCAGCTACAGTGTCGCTACAGTATTCCTACCGGCGCTCATTCGGCTGAACTAAACACGGCCTTGCTTGAAATGTGGGAGGTGGGATATAAATTTAGGAGTTGGTGAGCAGATTCAAATTGATTGCAAATGCGACAAAAAGTCAAACGATGTCATGATAATGTTTAATGCGCCATATCCTACCTTTCCCATTGAAGTCCAAACCAAATACAGGTACATCTACTCCTACTCTACAATCATACACACACCACCTCAATAGAGTGACGCATCGTCTCATATTTCTTCCCCCATTAGGTACTAGGTTGTGTTTAGAAATATGGATTTGACAAAGGAACCTTTAAAAAATTTTGTAGGTTGTGTGAAATGGTTTTTGGGTCCAAATGGCGCCTGAAATTTGTGAAATGTAGCCTGGACTAGTGTCTGCCAACGGAGCTACGGAGATGGAAAGAGTTGGGGCCATGCCGCATGCATAACGCAAAGGTTTGGTGCAACGGTGCATTGCTTGGCTCTTGGCTCTTGGCTCCTGGCTCCCAGCATCTGGGGTTTGACCTGACCGGTAGCAGAGCAGGGCAAAAGCAAGGTCATGTTTAGTTCCAAAAAAGTGATACAGTAGCCATCATATTAAATCTTACGATACATGCATGAAGCATTAAATGTAGATAAAAAACTAATTGCACAGTTTGGTTGGAAATTGCGAGACGAACGTTTTGAGCCTAATTAGTCCATCATTGAATACTAATTGCTAAATAAAAACGAATTGCTACAGTAATCAAATTTCCAAATTTCGCGAACGAAACACAGCCCAAAGCGATGTACTGTACAGTCCACTCCACCTCCAGTACTGTGCACTGCACAGAGCATGAAAAGAGGCTCATCAAGAGAGCAAGTATCCTTCTCCTTAGATCACATGGCACTTAACTGCTGCCTGCGGTGAGCCCGTGATGCCATCTGCGGCCCAATCCAGCATGTGTTAGGTTGAGTTCGCTGCGCTGTAAAGTGCCCCCCGGTTTTTATTCCATTTCCATCTACTAGGACTCGTCAGCAACATGACAAATGACAAGCATTATATATACACTCTGCTGTGTGTGCTTACTGGCTTTGTAGCAGTACTATGTTGCTAGTACGTCTGAACAAAGGGCTTGTTTAAATTCAGTGCGTAAAGTTTTGGGGCGTTACGTAGGGGTGTTGTATAGGGTATTCGGATACTAATAAAAAAATAAATTACAGAATCCGCGAGACGAATTTATTAAGCCTAATTAATTCGTCATTAGCACATGTGTCTATAGCACCATATTGTTAAATCATGGACTAATTAGGCTTAAAAGATCTGTCTCACAAAATAGTCGTAATATGTATAATTAGTTAATTTTTAGTCTATATTTAATACTCCATCTATATATCTAAACATTTAATGAGACACGGTATAAACTTTTGAAGAGAAAGTAAGCAAGACCAAAATTTCCTACAAGCTGCCGAACAACTCTGCTGTCCCTGTCAGCCGCAGTAGTAAGTGTGGTACAATTGACTCCTCTCTCAGTTAGACTGTTGGCTCGTTGGTTTTAGATAAGGGTTTTTCTTTCATAACAAATTAATATTAGCTGAGCTTATCAGTCCAAAATGTGAAGAGACCGGGTCTTTTCGACGGTCGAACTTATATACTAATAAATGCTGTAGGAAAAACAAGGAAAGGACACGGAAGAACTCAAACGATACCATCCTTCCCTTCCCTTCCCCCGCGCCGCTACTGCTGGGCGCTGGCGGTCCGGCCGGCCCCATGTTTCCCTTGCATTGCATTGATCCAGCACTACCAGTAGCAGGGGGCAGGGAGTTGGTTGTTGATCGTTGGGCGGCTCGTCTCGCAGTCTCAGCGCGCGCGCCGGTGAGCCGATGGCGATGGCGACGGAAAGCGAGGTGTCCCGAGAAAGTCCAAGCGCACACTCTGATGTCTGATCAATTCCATTCCAGTACCGTGCCCACTGGTACCATCTGCAGGTCAACGATAAAGGCCCGCACGGCCCCCCCCCCCCCCCCCCCCCCCCCCCCCCCCCCCCCCCGTCGTCCCCTCGCGCCATTAACAAGCGTCCACGAGGCCACGATCGACCGATCGAAACCTCCGTCGAAACGACCGGCCGGGGCGATGCGCCGATGCCGGTTGCCGGGTGGGAATCGGATTCTGCCTGCCCCGGCTACCCGTGTGCGGACTCGGCGGAGGATGGAGACGGACAACACAAACGGTGCGAGTGATTCCTATTCCTACGGGTCCGGGTATCAGGTTCGCGTGAGAATCGCCTCAGGCCGTCAGGCGCCTGCGCCGGCGCGGTCGTTTCGTTCCGTTCCTGTTGGGTCCGGTGTTTCGGTCGGCTGCTCGCTCGCTTGCTTTGCTGGCTTTTCCCGTGCTATGACTACGATGCATTGATGCCGGGCCGGGCGATGGCTGAGTGTGCTTTTTGTCTCGCGACCAAGATTCGGAGGCCAAGATTATCGCAAAAAAAAAAAAAAAGATTCGGAGGCCACACCACAGGATTTCGCTTTACGGTTCTTGTCCGCACACGCGCCTGCTGGAAATGGAAGGTCTGTTGCGGATAGCTAGCAGAGTGTCCGTCTTTCTCGTGAGCTTGGGCTCGATTGGAAGGTAGGATAGGAAAGGAATTTCACAGGAATGCAAATCCTTTAGATGACATCATGTGGTGTTTGGATCAAAGGAACGAGTTGTACCATTCCAAAGGAAAGCCTTCCTTCCACCTAGAAAACGCAGGAATGAAAACATCCACTGCTATTTCTTGTTTTCCATTCCTTCACGAAGTCTAAGACACTCATGCTCACTAATACTAGTTGGTGCAGGCTTTCAAGAAGACAAAGGACAAAGCACTCATTGATTAACACTCTAAAGTAGGGTCCATGGTCCGTGCAAACGTCGGCACGCCATCATGTTTACCACTAACCCCTAAATTCCTATGCTACTCGGAATCCTTTGTTCCAAACACTACATTTCCCAGTTATACACATACATTCCTTTCATATTCCTGTGTTTCTTCTCGTTCCTCTGTTTTGTATTCCTCCGTTCCAAATAGACCCCAGTGCCTAGTAACGAGTTTGGGTGTCGACGTACTGGGCCATAACGGTGTCAAACGTTACTTTCTGTGTTACAGTACTACTACTGCTGCTAATCCTTTATTAAAGTGGATAACGATACCCTTTACCCTGAGACATGACGAACACGACGATCGAATTAATCGAACTGACAGCATAAGGGCCTCTTTGGCACGGCTTATGCCGGCTTCGGCTTCACCTATTTTGCGCAAATCGAGGCACTGTAGCGTAAAACTGTTTTGTAAGCCGGGGTGGTTAAAATGAACTAGAAGCCGGAAAAAACCAGTTTTTCTGACTTCACCGGTGAAGCCGTTTTGGATGAGCCGTGCCAAAAAGGCCTAAGATACGGCAAATACAGCTGGTGTCTAACGACGTATACTGCTGGCAAGACCGTACCGCGGGTGTCACTGCTGACGACTGGGCTAGGTGAATCCTGCTAGCCCTAGACTCGTATAGGTGATTAATGTGACAGCAGTTTAGCCGCCGCCCCTAGATTGACAGCCACACGAAGCTGACGAACAGGAGCCACAGCTGAAGGTCGTAGCGCTGCTCTCTGCACCTACCATCTGGCTGTCGTCGTGACAAGCCACAGCCTTTATTTGTCCGTTTGTTTCCACAGGACCAGAGCGCATCATCTGGAGCCTCTTGTTTCGCGCGGTTCCCTTTGACCCGGGGAAGCGGCCGGGGCTTCTTGTTGCGACGCTTCAAGTCTCTCCCCGGATGTCGTTTCTACCGGACGATTCTTGTAGTGGAACTTTGTCACGTACTATGTGTGTGTGTACGTACAAAAATACACGCCAGTACAGTACAGAGCAGCGGCGGCGTCTTGCTGCCAGTATATATACTACTGTCACGACAGTGAAGCGAATGACCGGTGGTTTTTGTCACGATGCAATTGCAGCCACACATGCGTGCGACCGGTGACCAACTCAAATGCGGGACCTTGCTCCGTTGGTGTGTCCTTAAATCCGATTTAATTCGTTTATTTTTTTTATCTAGAACATTGTTTTTCTCTCACAAATTCATCTGGTATTCCTCTAAACCATCAAGATTTCTCTAAACCATCCAGATTCCTCCAGAATTCAAACATCACCATGTGGGGGCTGCCTGGGGGCCTCGCTCGTTTTCCAAAAGCCTAAAACGGCAGCCTCCTGCCTCCACTAGTTACCAGCTAGTTATATATATATATATATATATATATATATGAACTTTACCAGCTAGTTACGTTCGGCGCCCTCCCCCCGGCACCATCTCATTACTTGATAAGGTAAAAACACAATGTTAGTACATGTATATATATATATATGTGAACTTTACCAGCTAGTTACAAATTACTTGATTATGTTTCTATCAGTTCCAATCACAGTTAAATTACCAAGACTTATGAGTATATATCTTGGTAATCATGGAATTGAAATTTGAGTAAATTATATTACTGAAATGCTGATTAGTATTTCTAGTTTAGAAATAGATTAGTCTTGGTAAATTATATTACCAAGACTTATGAGTAGCAGGGCTTGTTCTAAACGAAAGAGAACGAGTACTGAAGCTGCTGCATCAACAATAGCCAAGTCGATGTTGCTGCCCTCTCTTGATCGAGCCAGCCAGCCCAACAGCTCCACCACCGTCACTGGCCACCGCACCTAGTAGCCCAGCAGCACCGCCTCCATCCCTTGCTTAGCTTCAACCCCCAGCTCACCTATCATCACTTACCGCCCCACCCGCGTTCGCGCGCGCTCAGCCTTGACCGCTGCTCCCATGCGACACAGCTCACGCCTAGCTGCTAAAGCTCCGGCCAACTTCGTTGACTTGACCACCCAGGCGGTCCAACGCAAGGCCCTGTTCAACTTCCTATCGGGATGCTCAGGCAGCCTCAAAAAAACATGTTGCCAAAAAAGAACACCCTCTCACGCAACAAGCTGCCGATTGGGGTTGCCGATCTGCGCAAGCTGGTGTCCGCCGTCGGCCTGGGCTGCAAGAACGTCGACGTCGTCGGCGTGGTGACTGACGTCGCTGCATGATCGGGGAGGACACGCACGTGCTCGGCGGTTTGCGCTCTCGCCCCAACGGCTGCTGGGGCTTTGAAAATGGCAGCGCACCTATCTTTAGTTCTTTGTTCTTTAGGTTGTTTCTTGTACTCTTGTGTTCGAGTTTGCAAACTTTTGCGGTTTGGTTTGCTGTTCAAGTGCGTCCGGTGTTGTACAAGAGCCTTTTGACAATATGACGTGTCTCATTTTTGTGGATTGGTTGCAGGGAAATGTAAATCGAAGCTATGCTTTGCTTTGTACCGTGGTATTATTAGGGCCACTATTTTCAGCCAGCTATGCTTTGTACCATGTTTTATATTGTGATTCATAGGAACAACAAAGTGTATGTTCACAATGTCTGTTAGAATACATGTCAAAGTATTTGTGTATGTAGTTGTCGGCCATCATGCCGTTGGTTTGTTGTAGAGGATGGAGGCAGAGCGGCTGCAGATGTTTGAATATATAAGGGGTGTTTACGCTGCAATCGGTCAACCTCCGTCATTGATGTCAATCCCTCCTCCTCAACCCGCTCCAAATATTGTTTCAGGCACTGTGAGTCACTTCACAACCTTATAATCACCGTTTCTAGTTTATGCAGAATCAGTCTTACAAATATGCCCTGACACTAAAAACTAGAAACTAGAAATAAACTAGAAATAAATTAGAAACTAGAAACTAGAATGATTTATAGTTTACAAACGAGAAATAAACTAGAAACTAGAATGATTTATCTCTTCTCCTTTGTGCAGAATCAATCAGCGACATCGAATGAGCCTCATGACCCAGTGTGGTCACAGTGGACACCGTGGCCTCCTCAGTGACTACTTGTGATTTTATTTGCATTTGCATTTGTGGATTACTTGTGACTACTCAGTGGACACCATAGCACTCAGTGAATTTTATTTGCATTTGTGGTTGTAAATGAACCTACTTGTGATTTGGAAGTTTATTTGCATTTATGTGTTGTCGATATATCTTTATGAATTGCTTATGATGCTTATTGTGAACTATGTGTGATGCCTGTGATGTTTATTTGAGTGGGGTACGTTATACGTGACCGAGCCATAAAAACTGAAAATATATGGTCGCGCAAAGAGACCTTTTGCCGAGTGTCAAGGTAAAAACACTCGGTAAAGCGGACACGTGGCCAAAATCTGTATATTCTGGGACTAAAATGGCTTCTTTGCCGAGTGTCTGCGCTGTGACACTCGACAAAGAAGCCAACATCTATACATTCTAGGCCAGTTTTTGCCGAGTGTCCGGGATTTGACACTCGACAAAGCAGCCATGTTTGCCGAGTGCCCGGGATTTGACACTCGACAAAGCAGCCATGTTTGTCGAGTGTCAGTGCCTGGACACTCGGCAAACGAGGGCATATTTGCCGAGTGTCAGGGCCGGGGCACTCGACAAACATGGCTGCTTGCCGAGTGTCAAATCCTAGACACTCAGCAAACGCACCGTGACCGTCTCTGTACCGTCACATTACTTTTTTTGTCGAGCGTCGGTTTCAGCTCTCGACAAAGTATTTGCCAAGTGCCTGATAAAAAAACACTCGACAAAGAGACGTTTGCCGGCACTATTGAAAGGTCCTTGTGTAGTTTTGGTAATTGAGTGACAACCTAGGTGGACTAATTGTGTTTATATGAGATACACAGGTGGTTAGTCCACAGGTACATGTGTCTGAGCAACATATGACATGAAGGTGAAAATAGCGCGAAGATATTGCAAAGCTCACACATGTGATGATGAAGGAGCTTATTGCACAATGTGACATGACATTGAGTCATGTGATCAAGGTGGAGAAGTTCAAGACAAGACTTGGCTTGATGGACCAGTTACAAGCGTGAAGAACAAGACGGAGGCTTTGGAGCGATGGACCGCGTGGCGGTGAAGCTTGAGCAAGACTAGGCGCCGATGGACGAAGGCAATGGTGAAAAACAAGTAAAGTCAAGATTGATGAACCAATATGATCATGTGATGATATGAAGTGGATTATATCATTATTGATTGGTTGGTGCATGTGTTGCATCAACATTGGAGGAGAAGGAATGGAATGTGCAAGGCAAAGGTATAACCTAGGGTATTTTATTTCACTGGTCATAGGTGTGTAGAGAAGTTTATGACCGGGTTTAGGATAGATGACCGTACTATCAAGAGGGGCAAACTTATTTGCATATCGGTCATCTTGTGCCACTTGAGTGATCTAACTTTGCATCGTCGCTAGAATCGAGTGGCGTGGCAAGTTGAGTGGCTAATCCTTTGGAAAAATGTTTATGAAAATGCTAACACACATACACATAGTGGTGTACACTTGGTGGTGTTGGCACATTTGTAAAGGAGAAGAAGTTGGTGAAGAAAAGGAGTTAGTCGCGCTAGTCACAGAGTGATCGGACACGTCTGGTATGGCGATCGAATGCATCCAGTATGTGGCTCGGTACTGAAGTGCAGAAAGCGACTAGACGTTCAGTCGCCACACCAGACGTGTCCGGTGTGAATCAGCGAAGTTGATGTTCAGTGAAACAGTTGATCGAACGTTGGGAGCGTCTTGTCCAGAGTGACCGGACATGTTCGGTCGGCCCTGGATGCTTACTGGACTTGATCAGATGTTGCGGCCCAGCGTCCGGTCATTTCTTAACAACGCGTCCAGTCAGCCCTGGGAGCTTACTGGACTTGACCGGACGCTACGGCTCAGCGTCCGGTCGTTTTGAACAACGCATCTGATGTGACATGTCAGAGAGAGCCATTGGCGGCAACGGCTAGTTTGAATGGGACAAGTGGTGGGTTAGCTACAACCGAACACAGGTGACCGGCCACCGGACGCGTCTGATCTAAACAATCTGTGCGTCTAGTCGTCCCAAAATTTGCCCAGTGAAGGGGTAACGACTAGTTTAGCTCATAGGGCTATAAATAGAAGATGGTCTCGGCCATGGTTTGTGTAGAGCACCTCAGGGAACTTTGTGTCCATGCTTGAGAGTGCTTGGGGGCCCTCTAACTCACTCTAGCTTGATAGTGTTCATCCGATTGAGTGAGTGAGCGATTCTAGTGCGATTGCATCATGAGATTGCATCGAGTGGCACTAGGTGGTCGTCTTGCAAGCTGGTGGTGCTTGTTACTCTTGGAGGTTGCCACCTCCTAGATGGCTTGGTGGTGATCTCCGTCAAAGCCTGCAAGAAGCTTGTGCGGTGCTCCGGAGAAGAGCTTTGTGAGGGGCATTGTGCTCGCCCTGCGGGAGCCACGAAGAGCAACTCTAGTTCAGCGTGTCATTGGGCTACCCTCACTTTCGGGGTAGGTTCTTGTGGCACCTGACGTGCGGGCTTGGCGGGTGATGCCAATTAGCCGCTGAACCATCAAGTGAGCGGTCGACATAACGGGGACTAGCGTGTTGGCAAGCATATGAACCTCAGGAGAAAAATCACCGTGTCAACTTTATTTTTCCCGTTGGTTTGCAATCCCCTTACACAAGCTTGTGATTACTTTCATATACATTATGCTTGTGTAGTTGCTCTTGTAATTAGTTAGCTTGTATAGCTCACTAGTTATCTTCTTGCTTGTGTAGCATAGAAGTAGCTCCCTTGTGTGGCTAATTTGGTTTGTGTAACCTTGTTAGTCACATTGCTTAGTTTGTATAGCTAAGCATTTGCGCTCTCTAATTTGGTATTGGTTGCCTTGTTATTGAGCATTGCTAGTGAGCTTAGGTGGCTTTGTGCTTTTGCTTACTAGCATGTGTAGGAGCTCTCTTGTTGCTTGAAGTACTAGCGGCATAGGTTTGTGTGATTTTGCTTCTAGAATTGGTTAGGTGAGCTCTAGCTAACCCAGCACCTTTGTTGTCTAATTAGGATCTTTATAAGGTATTTGTAAACTTAGATAGAAGGGTGTAGTCTTAACTAGACCAATAGTTTTAATTCCGCACTTATTTCGGTAAGCTGGTGCGATTAAGTTTTAGAAACGACTATTCACCCCCCCCCCCCCGCTAGTCGCCATCTCGACCTTCCAAGTGGTATCAAAGCTAGGTTTCTTATTTGTGGTCTTCACCGACCCGAGAGGATAGCATCTAGTGGGCTAGATGTTTGTGAGACACACATTTTTTATGGCACAAACTTTATACTTTAGAAAAATCACATGCTTGATCATTTTAGTGCAAAGGGACCTAAGTTTTGGTGGATTATTACTAGTGGTCTCACCCATGTCTTGGATCATAGAAATCTCACAAAAGCTCAAAGAGTTCTCTATGAACTTGACCTAAGTTTTGATGGATTGTCACTAGTGGTCTCACCCATGTCTTGGATCATAGAAATCTCACGAAAACTCAAAGAGTTCTCTATGAACTTGATGCATATGCTTGTTGTTTTCTAATGGATGCTTTGAGTTTTGATTTTATAAAACAAGTAAACATCATGGGAACCGCTTGTGAGATATGGGAGACCATCAAGCGCACCTTCGGTGATTCCTCCACATGAGATAATGGCAAGTTCAAGGAGGATGAGCTCAAGAAAGTGGCGCATGAGGATTTGAGCATGACCACAACTTGGTGATTGTGCAAGATTGCTCCACCTCATGGTCAAGTGATGATGATGATGATCGATCCACTATAAGTTCACTTGACAAGATTGATGATGATGCCACAAGTGTTGCACATGAAGATTCTACCTCAAGCACACTTGATGGTGATCTTGATGATGGTTCATGCTCGGTCCATGATTGTGATGCTACTATAAGCCCATCCACTACACCACATTGCTTTATGTCACAAGGTGACACCAATGTATCAAATGCTAATATGGTTGATCATGTTGATTCATATGATGAGCTTATTAGTAGACTTGCTAGCATGACCATGTCTTTAGAAAATGAGAAAGCTAAAACAATAAAATTGAAAAATAAAAACTTATTTATAAAGAACTCTTGTGAAGAACATAAGAAATTACTTGATGTTCTAAAATTGAATCATGAGACACTACTTGTATCTCATGAAGAATTATTAGAACAACATGCTTCTCTTATTAAAGTGTTTACAAAGAAACTTAAAATAATGAGAGCTCATCACATGGGTCAAATGATAAATTACAAAATATTGCTAACCCTTGTGATGTAGGCAAGAAGCATGTATCCACCTCTTGTGATGATTTATTAGAAATGCCATGTTCTTCACAAATAGATGCTTGTTCTACTTCTATGTCTTGTGAGACTAACCTTTTGAATGAGAACAATGAGCTCAACGAACAAGTAAAGAAATTGAGCAATAAGTTAGAGAGGTGCTACAACTCTCAAGTCACCTTTGAGCATATATCGAAAACTCAAAGAAACATTGGTGACAAGAGTGGCGTCGGATTTAAGACTAGCAAAGTCAATCATCAAGAAAGCCGCAATGACATGAGTGGCATTGGCTTCAACAATAGCAAGATCAAGGTCAAGAGATGGGGCAAGAGAAGATATGAAAGAGAGATAAAGAAGCAAGAACAAGAGAAGCCCTCTCATCTCATGTGCTTCAAGTGCCATGAAGTGGGACATCTTGCAAATAGTTGCCCCAATGAAGAAAAGCTCAAGTTGAAGAAAGAAGAAGAGAGGCTAAGGCATGTTAAGTGCTTCAAGTGTCGTACATGGGGTCAGCTCGCCTCTATGAGCCCAACCAAGCAATTGGTGAAGCAACAAGTGAAGCCTCAACTAAAGCAACAAGTTGAGCAAGAAAAGACACCCCAAGAGCAAATCAAGATCAACCATGATGGTAGTGATTTGATGATAAAGAAGAAGAAAACTAGAAGGGGTGGAAAAGCAAGAGAAAGAGCAATGCGTCCAAGGATGAATCAAGATACAAAGCAAATGGGCAAGAACAAAGAAGAGAAAATGAAGAAGATTGCTCACATGAGATTCTATAGTTGTGACATATTGGGCCACCTAGCTTTGGGTTGTCCAAACAAGCTTGAGAAGAAGGCTCAAGCAAGATAATGAGAAGCACAACATGAGCAAGGAAGAAAAGGCTTAAGCAAAGAGAAAGTGCTACTCATGCCGGGAAAGAGGACATATGGCACATTCATGTCCCCTAAATAACACTCCTAAGCCTATTTCAATTGATGATGATTCTATGCTTAGGAAAGATGGTAATGGTACCTCTATGGTTGCTATTGCGAAACATTCCGCTACTCATACTAAGGCTATGCCTAAGTATGTTGCTCCTAACTTGAGAGGACACAAAATCGTTTGGGTACCATCAAAAAGTGGATGATTGTTTGTAGGTACCATCGGCATTGGAGGCTTAATTCAATTGATTTCATATTAATTGTCAGGTACCATAAAACGGGGTACCCCAAGCATACACCAAAAGGGTCACTTAAATCCCATCAACAATAAAGCTAGAGGGTAAGCCATGGGCTCATCACCAGCCCCATCCGAGCCCACCAGGCTCTCTGCCTCGCCTCAGGCCTCGCACGGGAGGTCTCGGCGCCCTAACGCAATCTCCGCCTCGCGCGAGGCCTCTCATGGGAGGCCTCGGCAAGGAGCCCAATCTCCGTCTCGCCCAAGGCCCCGTGTGTATAGCCTCAGATGAGACTGCTATCCTCCATATCGCTTGAGGCTGGCTTGACAACAACCCGTCGCCCCCGCCTCAACCGGTCTTCTTGATAGCATGTCACGTCCCATTAATGCATCAACCACTCCCGCAATCTTAGCCGGACGACAGCTCGACACCGCGGAGAGGCCGACGGGACAAGAAGTCGCATCAGCGCCATACCGGCTGAGACAGGGCATGGCCGGGATTACCGACCACTATATTCTGGCGCTGTACCCACGATCAGCGCCCGCACTACACTGTGCCCCGTAACTCCTGCCCCGAAGACAACGCAACATGGGAAATCTGGCCTGGGTCATCATTGCCCCCGAACCAGCGTACCAGATCGACCGCCCCTTCCGGGCCTCGGCACTCTACGCTAGGGTCTTGGCTATCTCAGGATTCACATTTGCCGAGACCCCCCACCGCGGTTCAGCCTCGGCACCAACCGAGCCTCGGCCTCGCGCGCAGTCAATCCACAGCGACCCGCACGCTGATCGCCGCGCCCGCTCCGAGGTAGCCCTAGAGCTCCCATGACGCACAGGATCGGATGTGACTAGCACGTCGCCCCAAGCGCTCCAAGGACGGACCGCTCCGATGACCACACCACCACAGGAACAGGCTACAGGGCTCGGACTCGCCACCTCTATTCACACGACGCCGTATAGTTAGCACATGTACTACCCCTGTCCTCCCTTCAACTATAAAAGGAAAGGACTTGGGCCATTTTAGGACGGGCACTCACGAAGAACAACACCCTATAACACGCACACTTCCCTGCCACCTGGGAGCAACGTCTCAAGTAGTCCACATCACTCCCCGCCGAGACCTGGGACTAGCTCCCTCTCTCACCTAGCTTGTAACCCCCTACTACAAGCACTTTGGTGCAAGGAATACAAGATCGATCTCTCAGACTAGACGTAGGGCATCAATTGCCTAAACCAGTATAAGCCTTGTGTCTCTTTGCATCACCATCCAGAATTGGAAACACGCAGTACAAATTTACTAGTTGGTTGAGGATCCCCTGGTCCAAAACACCGACATTTGGCGCGCCAGGTAGGGGCCTCTGCGTGTCAGCTTCGTCATCCCAACAAGTTTCGGATGGCAGGCCCCATACGACCACTGCATCTTGGCATGGTGGTCTGGTTTGGGAACCTAGAGTTCATGTCTCTAGGGCATGAGTACGACATGGTACTCCTCACACCCCGAACCCCGCCTGTCGACGACGACGTCACGCACCGGCAGCCCAGGCGTAGGCGGCGCCCAGGCGGTCGCTCTCGCTGCGCTCGCCAGGCACGACGCGAGCAGGATCACCTTGATGCCATGCGAACCTAGGGTGACTCGCTGCTCTCTGACGCTATCCCACGACCAGCTGTTGGCGCAAGGTCCCTGGTTGGGGACCTGTCTATCCTGAGCCTAGACAAGGGAAAAACGCCGGTGGCACCCGGCGACGCCCCGACATCAAGCTCCGCTCCACCACTCTCTGAGGAACCAACTCCGGCGGAGCAGAGCCCGGCGATGGCACTATCTCCATACCCCTTCAGGTTGAGAAATGCCACCGCCTCTTATGCTTACGCCTATGCTTCCGCTCACGTGGATCTCTCAGAGCGCTGCCAGCGCTTCGCTTTCGACTTTGACACCACCGTGTCGACCCACACCCACATTGACTCCTCAGAGGAGGACGTGGCATGGGCCGGAGCGGATTTCTCCGACCTCCATGACTGCGAAACCATGCGTCGCTTCTTGGCCGCAAGTGACTATTGCTTTGGCTACTCCGATTCTGACGATGAAGGTACTTACGATCCCTCTCGTGAGTGCTTCCACATCGGACTTGGGATACCAAGCATGGGCGACGAGGATGAGGGGGTAGCCAACCGCACTCCGCTTCATTAGGGAACAGGCGATGCCACGCCTTCATGCATTGTCCCACCGACAGCACGGAACGAGAACCTTGCCCTCGGACAATTTCAACGCCCAGACCTAGAGCAGCTCCGTGAGCTACAGGCCAAGGTTGAGCAAGATCGGCTCCTTCTGCAACAACTCCGAAACACTCTCGAGCAGGAGCAGCAGGGCCGCGGTGACGGTGGAGGAGCGCGGCGATGGGCTCGCGACGTGCACCACCGCATCAACGACGACGAAGGGGACGATCGTCCCCCAATCTTCAATCGCGCTAGCCAGAATGTCGCGGCTGCGACGATGCTAGTGCGCGCGATGCCCAAGCCCTCCACCACGGAAGGGCGACAGGTTCGCGGTGAGCTCCAGGATCTCCTCGAGACTGTCGCGGTGCAGCAGGCCAAGAGTTCCACCTCCCGGCGGCGCGGTGCCGTCTCGGTCCTCCCCTCAGCACCACATCGGCAGGATAGGGAGGCCTCAATTCGTCCCAAGCCCGCTCAGGTGCCGGCAATCAATAGGGTCCCCCGGTCCATGACCGCCTCGATAACCGATGCGAGGCGCAGGGCGACCACGAGGTTGTCGGCCGACGACGACGCCATGATAGTGAGGGGCCCGCCCGAGGCTACCATCCGCATCGGGGCGGCCGATATGACAGTGAGGAAGATCGCAGTCCTTCTCTTGAACCACCTGGCCCTCGGGTCTTCAGTAGAGCCATTCGCAACGCTCAGTTTCTAGCCCAGTTTCACCAGCCGGCCAACCTCACAAAGTATAGCGGCGAGACCAACCCCGAGCTCTGGCTTGCCGATTACCGCCTGGCTTGTCAGTTGGGTGGCACGGACGATGACCTACTCATCATCCGCAACCTCCCCTTGCTCTTATCAGACTCAACGCGAGCCTGGCTCAAGCACCTTCCTCCCTCTTAGATCCACGACTGGCGCGACTTGGTTCAGATCTTCGTTGGAAATTTCCAGGGCACATACGTGCGCCTTGGAAACTCCTAGGACCTTAAGAGCTATCGCCAGAAACCAGACGAGTCTCTCTGAGACTTCATCCGGCGCTTCTCTAAACAGTGTACCGAGTTGCCCAGCGTCGGTGACTCAGAGATCGTCCAGGCTTTTCTCTCTGGCACCACCTGCCGAGACTTGGTCCGAGAATTAGGCCGAAACGTGCCGCGCTCGGCTGCCGCGCTCCTCGACATCGCCACCAACTTCGCCTCAGGCGAAGAGGCTGTAGGGGCCATCTTCCCTGAGAACGACACCAAGGGGAAGCGGAGGGATGAGGCCCCTGAGGCCTCGGTTCCCCGCCTCCCTAAAAGAAAGAAGAAGGATCGCTAGGGGAAGCGGGCCGTCCTCGAGGCCGATCTGGTCGCGGCCGCAGAACACAAGAATCCTCGAGGCCCCAGGGGCCCCAGACCTTTCGACGACATGCTTAAGAAACCCTGCCCTTACCACCAAGGCCCGGTAAAGCACGCCCTCGAGGATTGCTCCATGCTACGACGTTACTACGCCAGGCTCGGGCTCCCCGACGATGACGCCAAGCAGAAGGGCGTCGACAACCGGGACGACGACAAGGATGATGGGTTCCCCGAGGTACACAATGCCTTCATGATCTTTGGCGGACCGTTGTCGTGCCTTACGGCACGACAGCGAAAGAGGGAACACCGAGAGGTCTTCTCGGTCAAGGTGGCCACTCCCCAGTACCTCGACTGGTCTCGGGAGGCGATCACCTTTGATCGAGATGACCACCCCAACCATGTTCTGAATCCCGGGCAGTACCCACTGGTTGTCGACCCGATCATCGGTAACACCCGACTCACCAAGGTGTTGATGGACGGAGGCAGCGGCCTCAATATCCTCTACGCCAACACTCTGGAGCTCTTGGAGATTGACCGGTCGAGGCTCTGAGGCGACGCCGCACCTTTCCACGGCATCGTGCTAGGGAAACGCACGTGACCCCTCGAACGCATCGACCTTCCCATCTGCTTCGGCACCCCTTCCAACTACCGCAAGGAGGTCCTTACCTTCGAGGTGGTCAGGTTCAGGGGAACCTACCATGCCATCCTAGGACGGCCGTGCTACGCCAAGTTCATGGCAGTCCCCAACTATACCTACCTTAAGCTCAAGATGCCAGGCCCCAGCGGTGTCATCACGATTGAGTCCACGTACGAACATGCATACGACTGCGACATCGAGTGCATCGAGTACGCCGAGGCTCTCACGGAGGCCAAGACCCTAATCGCCAACCTCGACCAACTCAATGGCGAGGCGCCTGACTCCAAGCATCGTGTAGGGACGTTCGAGCCCGTGGAGGCCATCAAGCTTGTCCTGGTCGACCCCGCCTGCCCCGACGACCGGGCACTGCGGATCAACGCCACCCTCAACATCAAATAGGAGGTCGTGCTCGTCAACTTCCTCCATGCAAATGCCGACATGTTCGCATGGAGTCCCTCAGACATGCCAGGCATATCGAGGGAGGTCGCCGAGCACGCCTTGGACATCCGGGCTGGCTCTAGACCGGTGAAGCGCCTGCGCCGATTCGACAAGGAAAAGCGTAGGGCCATCGGCAAGGAGGTGCAGAAACTCTTGGCGGCCAGGTTCATCAAGGAAGTGTCCCACCCAGAGTGGTTGGCCAACCCCGTGTTAGTTAGGAAGAAAAATGGGAAATGGAGGATGTGTGTAGACTACACCGGTTTGAATAAAGCCTGTCCAAAAGTCCCCTTTTCCATTACCCTGAATCGATCAGATCGTTGACTCCACCGAGGGGTGCGAGACCCTGTCTTTCCTTGATGCGTATTCTGGTTACCATCAAATCAAGATAAAAGAGTCTGACCAGCTTGCGACTTCTTTCATCACACCATTCGGCATGTACTGCTACGTGACTATGCCTTTCGGCCTTAGAAACGCAGGGGCCACGTACCAGCGGTGCATGACCTAGGTCTTTGGCAACCACATTGGGTGAACCGTCGAGGCCTATGTGGACGGCATCATGGTCAAGTCTAGAAAGGCCGAAGATCTCGTCAATGACTTGAAGATAGCCTTCAAATGCCTTAGAGAGAAGGGCATCAAGCTCAATCCCAAGAAGTGTGTGTTCGGGGTCCCCCGAGGCATGCTCTTGGGATTCATAGTCTCGGAGCGCGACATCGAAGCCAACCCAGAGATGGTCTCGGCCGTAACCAGCATGGGACCAATCAGAGACCTTAAGGGAGTGCAGAGGGTCATGGGATGCCTTGCGGCCCTGAGCCGCTTCATCTCGCGCCTCGGTGAAAAGGGCTTGCCTCTATATCGCCTCTTGAGAAAATCCGAACGCTTTTTCTAGACCCCCGAGGCCGAAGAAGCCCTCGCCAAGCTTAAAGCACTGCTCAATAATCCTCCTGTCCTGGTACCCTCGGCCAGGGACGAGGCCCTCTTACTCTACGTCGCCGCAACGACCCAAGTGGTCAGCGCTGCCGTGGTAGTAGAAAGGCAGGAAGAGGGGCATGCTCTACCTACCCAATGACCTGTTTACTTCATCAGCGAAGTGCTCTCCGAGACCAAAACACGCTACCCCCACATCCAGAAGCTGGTCTATGCCGTAGTCCTCGCCCGGCGCAAGCTGCGTCACTACTTCGAGTCCTACCCAGTGACCGTGGTATCGTATTTTCCCTTAGGAGAGATAGTCCATAACCAGGAAGCCTCAGGCAGGATAGCCAAGTGGGCCGTCGAACTTATGGGGGAAGCCTTGACTTTTGCGCCTTGGAAAGCGATTAAGTCTCAGGTCTTGGCCGATTTTGTGGCTGAGTGGACCGACACCCAATTTCCACCTGCTCAAGTCCAGACAGAATGCTGGACCATGTACTTCAATGGGTCTCTGATGAAGACCGGGGCAGGCGCGGGTCTCCTCTTCATCTCGCCCCTCGGAGTACACTTGCGCTACATGGTGCGGCTCCACTTTGCCGCCTCCAACAACACAGCCGAGTACGAGACCCTCGTCAACGACTTGCAGGTCGCCATCGAACTTGGGGTACAACGTCTCGACGTTCGGGGTGACTCACATCTCGTCGTCGATCAAGTCATGAAGGAGTCAAACTACCTCGACCCCAAAATGGAGGCTTACTACAAGTTGGTACGTCACCTAGAAGACAAGTTCGACGGTCTCGAACTAAACCACATCACGCGGAAGTACAACAAGGCCGCCGACGAACTAGCAAAGATGGCCTTGGCACGGGCCCCGGTCCCCCCGAACGTCTTTGCCAGGGACCTCCACAAACCTTCCATTGACTACACCTTGGTAGCAGAGGAGGGCCCACCTATCGAACCCACGACGGGGCTCGACGCCCCCTCTACTGCCGAGACTCTCTCGACCAAGCCCGAGGTCATGGAAGTCAACACTGAGCCCCCCTAAATCGACCAGGACATGGACTGGCAAATTCCATTCCTTGATTGGCTCAATCAGGGGGAGCTTCCTAGTGACAGGACCGAAGCCCGATGGCTCGCACGCCGAGCCAAGACTTACGTCCTCTGCAATAATGAATTGCATAGGCAAAGTCCATCCGGTGTCCTCCAACGATGCATCACCACCGAGGCAGGCCGAGCACTGCTTTGGGACTTGCACGTAGGGGCCTACGGGCACCATGCGGCGCCTCAGACGCTCATGGGAAACGCTTTCCGCCAAGGGTTCTACTGGCCGATGGCGGTTGTCGACGCCACCAAGCTAGTACGCTCCTACGAAGGATGCCAGTACTATGCTCGACAGACACATCTCTCGTCCTTGGCCCTCCAAACCATCCCCATCACGTGGCCGTTCGCCGTGTGGGGGCACGACATGGTCGGGCCTCTGCAAAAGGCCCCTAGGGGCTACACCCATCTACTGGTATCAATCGACAAGTTCTCCAAATGGATCGAGGCTCGTCTGATCAATCGAATCAAATCCGAGCAAGCAGTGCTGTTCTTCACTGACATTATCCACAGGTTCAGGGTCCCTAACACCATCATCACCGACAATGGGACACAGTTCACCGGCAAAAAATTCTTGACTTTTTGCGACGACCACCACATCCGTGTGGTCTGGTTGGCCGTAGGACACCCAAGGACCAACGGCCATGTAGAACGTGCCAACGGCATGATCCTACAAGGCCTCAAGCCAAGAATTTACAACCGGTTGAAGAAGTTTGGCAAGAAATGGCTCGTCGAACTCCCATCGATCATCTAGAGCCTGAGGAACACCCCAAGCCGAGCCATGGGGTTCACGCCTTTCTTCCTGGTCTATGGGGCCGAGGCCATCCTCCCCACTGACTTGGAATATGGTTCCCCAAGGCTACAGGCCTATAACGAATGAAGCAACCGCACCACCCGAGAGGACGCCCTCGACCAACTGGAGGAAGCCCGAGACATCACGCTGCTGCACTCGGCTAAATACCAGCAGACCCTACGGCGCTATCAGGCCCAGCGCGTCCGAGGCCGAGACTTGAAGGTAGGCGACCTGGTGTTGAGGCTAGCACAAAGCAACAAGGGCCGCCACAAGCTGACCCCGCCATGGGAAGGACCGTACATCATCGCCCAAGTGCTGAGGCCCGAGACTTACAAGCTAGCCAACAAAAAGGGCAAAATCTTCACCAACGCTTGGAACATAGAACAACTATGTCGCTTTTATCCTTAAAATTCCAAGCATTGTATATATTGTTTCTCGGAATACAATTGAAACCCGTTTTTTAGTTGTTCTAATTTTTCGAGAAATTCCCTGAGCCTATCGTTGGTCTCGGCAATACGATGACACTATAAGGGAGACTCGGCTCTGCCTCCATAGAACCGAATCTCCCTCGGGGGCTAGATGAGGGATTCCCCCTAAAGTCCCATGCGCCATTTTTTAGTCATTTTTCGAAAAAAATTCCTATGCCAAACCCTCTAGCACGCTCTGACGAGTCGGTTGTGGAAAACCCAAGGACCAAAAGCCCGTCTCAGGGCCAAAAGGCCGGTTGAGTCACGAGATGGCCTAAGCCTCCGGGCTACGGCACTCCCTCACCACCTTTCGTCCAGGGGACGGCTTAGGCTCCAAAGAGGTTCTTTGCAAAGAAATCAGATCAGAGACAACAAGAGGGCAGAGGCTCAGAAATACAAGACAAACGATTAAAGAAACACGAATACTTCCAAAGAAAGGCCTCCACGGCCACAAACGTTACGATACATAGTTAATTCCTACTCTATTTACATAGCCGCTTGGGCCCAGGTCAGGGCTCAGCACCTCCGGCATCGGTAGACGGCGGGGGAGGGACCACCTCCTCTTCAAACAACGTTGCCAGCGTGGTGCCAGGGCCTTCCGCCACCTCCAATAGCTTCATCACCACCTCGTCGGCCTCATCATCATCATCATCGGGCAAGACATAGCCATCGCTGATGGCTTGAAGGTCAACACCGATGTAGTGCGAGGCGATGATGGCCAGTGCGCGCTTGACGCCCGTATGCAGCGCTCCTCGGAGCCGCTCACGCACTTGACCACTCAGCGCAGTCAGACAGCTCCCAAGGGAGCTGCCTGACTAAACCCCCTCGACCACTAGGGCCTCGTAGGCGGCACGGGCGACACTCTTCAGCGCCTCATGCTCCCTAATCTCGGTGTCGAGCACCGTCTGCACCGCGCTGGAAGCCACGGCTGCCCAGGTAACCTCCGCCTCTAACTCTGCACCATGGAAAACGGAATGGGGTTGAGCGAGAGAAAAAAAACAAGCTAAATAGGGACGGAAGCCTACGGAACTCACCCTTGGCCTTAAGCTCCCAGTGTCGGGCCTCGACCCGAAAGGCCTCGGCTTTCTCCTTCAGGCACTGAGCCTCGACTCGAGAAGCCTCGGCCGCCCTGGAAGCTTCACTCCCTAGCTCTGCGTCACACGAGGAAGTTAGGGAACGAACATAAGAAAAAGCGAATAAAATGAAGGGACTAGGACTCACCCTCGGCCTTTCCCCTCCAAACCATAGCCTCGGTTCGTGAGGCCTCAGCCGCAGCAAAGGCCTCATCCAAAGCGCCTTTCGTTAGCTGGTGCACATTCTGTTCCGCCCCTAGCTACCCAGCAAGAGCCATGGCCGAGGCTGTAGCTTCTACGGCTCGAGACCTGAAGGCATCCCGATCACTGGCCACGCGGGTGAGCTCCTCCTCCAACTCCTTGACCTGCGCCGCCAGAGGGGCGAGCTGCTCCTGGGCCGTGGTCGCCTCGACCTTCGCGTCGGCACAATGAAGGCGGAGGTCCTCCACCTCTGCGCTCCGCGCCGACAGGAGCTCGTTAGCGCCTGTAAGAAGGCCCTTCTGCCGCTGAAGCAGGTCCCAGACATCCCTCTTCCGGTAGAGGAAGACCGACTTCCCAAGAGACCGGGTCTCGAGCTCCTGGGGGAAATAGAATAGGGGTCAATCCCTACAAAGAAAGCTCAGAAGAAGACCACCGCATGAGAAAAGAAAGCACGAACCTAGGCGACTCCGGGCAAATCGTCGGCCACCACGGACAGCGCCGTCCGTAGAGACCGCTCCGCCAGCTGGCGGTACTACTCGAACGTGTCCCAGCAATCACCCTCGGCCACGTCCTCTAGGGCAAATAGAGGCTCTGCCTTAGGATCATCCCGGCTTTGCCACATGACACATGGGTGGTTCCACCTGCGGGGCTCGGGTCACACCCGCGCGAGGGCCGAGGTTCCCTCGCTCGGGGTTGGAACCGGCTGTTCCACGATACCGGCCACCTCGGTGCCGGCCATCTCCTGCGCCTGGGAAGTATCATCGGAGGAGATCGGAAGAATCTCCACCTCCTAGGCGCTCTCCCGCAACGGCAGCGGGCCTTGAACCAAGGGTGCCGCCAAGGACTCTGCCACCTTCATCTCCACTTCCTAGGCCGGCAGCCCCACCATGATCACGTCAGCGTCGGTGGTCCCAGGGGCTCCAGCCTCCGCCATCATGGCCTCGGTGGTCTCGGGGGCTTCGGCCTCCACCATCGTGGCCTCGGTAGTTGCGGCCTCATTGGTCCTGGGCACCATAGCCTCCATTGCCCCAGCCTGTGAAACCCCAGGGACCTCGGTCCCAGTGGTCTCGGCGGCCAAGGGAACCTTGGCCGCATCCGACCCACGGGCCTCGCCATCGTGGGGCGGAGGCGCTCCCTCCCCCTCCTGTGTCAGGGCCGCCTCGGCAGCCCCTCCTTGGGTGGCCGACGCCTTTGGGTCGGCCTTCGCCGACGCCACGCCACATTGTAAGGTGGCTTGCGCCTCTGCCACCCAGTGGGCGGTGGAGCCGGGGTTAACCTTGAGCGCTTTAAGGGGCGCCAAGGTAGGCACCTCCGCAGGCCGCTTCCGGCTAAGGACGAGACGATCATAGTGTCAGCACAAGACAAAAGAACGAACGGAGGGCACTGCAACCCCACCAAAAATACACCTACCTCGAGCGGGGCGGCAACCGCTTCGCCACGGTGACCCTTGTCCACAAAGGCGGTGGCGGCGGTAGAGGCATGGCCTCCGTGTCTATTGGCGCCGATTGGTCCTCAACGGACCCCGGTGCCCCCTCGGTCCTCTACGGGGGCAGTTGTGTCGCCTCTGACACCACTTGCTCCACCACCGCCGCCGAGCCCACTGGGCTGATGGCGCGTTTGCCCAATGCCCGCGCCTCGGGCGTGTCGGCCTCGGCCCGGAGCGGGCAATTGCCGACCCTGGGTCTGCTCCTGCTCCTCCTCCTGGGAGCACCGGGCTACTGGCCGATGCCCCGGGCACCGTCTCCCCTATGTCAGGGAGATGGTCCAGGGGACCCCGCACCATCTCGCCCTTGTCGTCCTCGTCCGAGGCCTCCGTCGACAGCGATGGCAACTGGGACTCCTCCAACGGGAGGCCATCCTTCCTTTGTTGACGGCAACGCTTGTCCAGTTCCTCGTGCACGAGGATCTTCTTCATGCGCTTCGCCGCCTTGGCGTCCTTCCTCTTTTTCTATGCCTCAGCATGCGCCCGGTTGATCGCCCGCCGCCTCGCGTCCTCGAGAACAGGTGGCGGAGAGGCGCGCACGTCCCTCATCCCCTACAGGAACGGCGAACACGCATAAGGGAATGAGAAGTAAGGAGAAATGGAGGAGGCTTGGGGGCTACAGCGATGCACGACTTACCAGCGAGAGGAACCCCCGCGACGGGCGCATCACGATGGGGGGCAGGTTGCCGCCCCTTAGCTTCGCCTCCACCGTCTCCCCCACCCGACGAAGAATTTCCTCGTCGGAAAGGGCGGAGGAGGACATCCGAATGCTCTCATTGGACTCACCCGGCCTCATCTCGAACAGCCGCCACCGCCGAGCCATCAGCGGTAGCACCCTCCGGCGGTGGAAGGCAGCCACGACCACAGCCACGGTGAGGCCACGGCCCTGTAGCCTCTCTAGCCCCTCTAGAAGCGGCTGCAGCTTGGGCTGATCCTCCCTCGGGACGCCATACTTCCACCTCTCCGGGCAGCTCCCCACAATCCACCCAGTGTAGGGGGGAAGTCCTCCATCGTCGTTGCGAAGATAGAACCAGCTCGTGTACCATCGGCGATTGGATGACACGAGCTAGGACGGGATGTAGAGGTGCTGGCGATCCTGGCGCACTTGGAGAGTGCAACCGCTGGCCCTCGTGCCCGACGTGCCCATTGGCTTAGTGGTATGCCCCACCCAGAAGAGATGGAGCCACAACTCCCAATGGGGAGCAATCCCCAAGTACCCCTCACAGACGGTAACAAAGATGGCCACCTGTGCGATGGAGTTGGGGTTGAAGTTGTAGAGCTCCATGCCATAGTAGTGCGGGAGCACCCGCATGAACCGGTCCACCGGGACGCCGAGGCCACGCTCGTGAAAGGAGACGAAGCTCACGATGTAACCGTCGTGAGGCCTCGGCTCCGGCTCGCCTGACGGAGCGATCCACTCTGGCCTGTTGGGGTCTGTCACCGGACGAAGGAGTCCGCCGTCGATGAGCGACTAAAGCATCTCCTCGGTGATGTCAGATGGATCCCAAGGGTCCGCCTCGATGACAACGATGTCGCCGGCCATGGATGCGGTGGAGGGATCGAATACGGCGGTGAGTTTTTCTCTCTCTCTCTTTCTCGCTCTCTCCCTAGCTCGCTCTTCTCCCTTCTTCTTCCCGGCACCTGCTGCTCTAGTGACGGCTCGATGGGGGCAGAGCTAACATAGGCAAGGTAAGGTGAGGAGGGGCGAGGCTCTTTGTGTATTTATGCGGGGAGAAGGCGAAATAGACGGGCGATGAAATCAGGGAAGTTTCCCCTGGATCCGGCGCGGTTAACCCCGATCTGATTTTACCGCCCACGTGCCCACCTTTTTCTCATTAATTGCGGGAACAGTTACGTCCCATCCACCACGTCGCGCCCGACCACTGTGGCAGTAGGCGTCATTCCATCTCCCTAGAAAACCGCCTCAAAAGGTGCGCCACCCATTGCCGAGCCGATGGGGAAGATATTCCCCCTACCCTATTCCTTTCAAATGAAGGAACCGGGCTCTGAGCCTATTATGATCTAGGGGCTCGAAGGCTGGGCCCCCAGGGGTTTCGACAGCTACCCTAGGACAATAGAGTTAGGGACGACCGCGGGCGAGCCCATGCGGGACCGAGGCCCAAGCAAGCGAAACGCTTGGGACACCCTAAGTCGTGTCCGAGACCGGTAGGGAGGTCTCCGAATGGGATCCCACCGTAGGGAGGTGCCGAGCCATCGAGGCCCAGCGAACGGCCTCAGCACCCACTAGAGAAACCCTCTAGTACTCTTGGAGTGCGTCTCTGGACCGCTAGCCATCCCCTAGCGAACGGGGCACGGGCCGCCACTCGGACTTACCCGATAACAGCTCACCGGAAGTGCCGACGCTCGTGCCCACCGAGGGTAGCCTGGCACATTCCACCCCTCCTTCCGAGCGAAAAGGAAGCGTGAGGGTCGTACAAAAAGCCAGGGGAACCCCTAACGGACCTCTTGCTCCGCGCAGAGGCTAGGGGGCTTTCCTGCAACTTTGCCGAGACCTCGTGACCTCGGCTCGCACTCAAGGGGCCTCGGCAAAACAACCCCTCCTTCCGAGCGAAAAGGAAGCGCGTGGGTCGTACAAAAAGCCAGGGGAGCTCCCGACGGCCCTCTCGCTCTGGGCAGAGGCTAGGGAGCCCTTCCTGTAACCTTGCCGAGACCCCGTGACCCAGGCTCACGCCCAAAGGGGCCTCGGCAAACAAACCCTCACGCGCAAGGGGCGTACAAAAAGCCAGGGGAACTCCCGACGGCCCTCTCGCTCCATGCAGAGGCTAAGGAGCTCTTCCTACAACCTTGCCGAGACCCAATGGCTCCGGCTCGCACCCGAATGGGCTCGGCAAACAACCCCTTCGTCTGAATGAAAAGGATATGTGAGGGTCGAACAAAAAAGCTAGGGGACCCCTGACCGCCCTCTCGCCCTGGGCAGAGGCTCGGGGGCTCCTCCTGCACCCAAGACAAAGACAAACGACCTAAGCCCACGCTAGAAGTTTCATTACAAATACGATAAAGGGCACCGAGCCCGTTACGGTTCAGGGGTTCGAAGGCTGGGCCCCTTGAGGTTTTGACAGCCGTCCTAGGGCAACAGAGTCAGGGACGACTATGGGCGAGCCCACGAATGGCCGAGGCCCAAGCAAACAAATCGCCCGGGGCGTCCTAAGTCGTGTCCGAGACCGGCAGGGAAATCTCTGAATGGGATCCCATCGTAGGGAGGCATCGAGCCACCAGGGCCCAACGAACGGCCTCGGCACCCACTAGAGAAACCCTCTAGTACCCTTGGGGTGCGTCTCCGGACCACTAGCCATCCCCTAGCGAACGGGGCGTGGGCCTCCACTCAGACTTACCCGATAACAGCTCACCGGAAGTGCCACTGCTCGTGCCCACCGAGGGTAGCCTGGCACATTCCACCCCTCTTTCCGAGCGAAAAGGAAGCGTGAGGGCCGCACAAAAAATCAGGGGCACCCCTGACCGCCCTCTTGCTTCGTGCGGAGGCTCGGGGGCTCTCCCTACGACCTTGCCAAAACCCCACGACCCGAAGTCACACTTGTGGGCTCGGCAAATACGATAAAAACTCCTCACTCAAAACACAAAAAAGCCCCTGGAGGAGTGACTCCACTCCTCCAGGGCCTCGGGGGCTACACCCGGCGGGTGCGCTCGCGCGCACCCACCGAAACCTCAAGAAGCAATACACAATCCCTACAGGAGCCGCTGCAAGCTAGATCTTGACAAACCCTTAGGGAGAGTGCACGCACTCCCCCTAAAGCTCGGGGGCTACTGTCGGGTACCATAAAACGGGGTACCCCAAGCATACACCAAAAGGGTCACTTAAATCCCATCAACAACAAAGCTAGAGGGTAAGCCATGGGCTCATCACCAGCCCCGTCTGAGCCCACCAGGCTCTCCACCTCGCCTCAGGCCTCGCACGGGAGGTCTCGGCGCCCTGACGCAATCTCCACCTCGCGCGAGGCCTCAGCAAAGAGCCCAATCTTCGTCTCGCCCGAGGCCCCGTGCGTACAGCCTCGGATGAGACTACTATCCTCCGTATCGCTCGAGGCTGGCTTGACAACAACTCGTCGCCCCCGCCTCAACCGGTCTTCTCGATAGCATGTCGTGTCCCATTAATGCATCAACCACTCCCGCAATCTCAGCCGGACGACGGCTCGACACCGCGGAGAGGCCGACGGGACAAGAAGTCGCAACAGCGCCATACCGGCTGAGACAGGGCATGGCCGAGATTACCGACCACTGTATTTTGGCGCTGTACCCACGATCAGCGCCCGCACTACACTGTGCCCTGTAACTCCCACCCCGAAGACAACGCAGCATGGGAAATCTGGCCCGAGTCATCATCGCCCCCAAACCAGCGTACCAGATCGACCACCCCCTCTAGGCCTCGGCACTTTATGCTAGGGTCTTGGCTATCTTAGGATTCACGTCTGCCGAGACCCCCCACCGCGGTTCGGCCTCGGCACCAACCGAGCCTCGGCCTCGCGCGCAGTCAATCTACAGTGACCCGCACGCTGACCGCCGCGCCCACTTCGAGGTAGCCCTGGAGCTCCCATGACACATAGGATCGGATGTGACCAGCACGTTGCCCCAAGCGCTCCAAGGATGGACCGCTCCGACAACCACACCGCCACAGGAACAGGCTACAGGGCTCGAACTCACCGCCTCTGTTCGCACGACGCCGTATAGTTAGCACATGTACTACCCCTGTCCTCCCTTCAACTATAAAAGGAAAGGACTTGGGCCATTTCAGGATGGGCACTCATGAAGAACAACACCCTGTAACACGCACACTTCCCTGCCGCCTAGGAGCAACGTCTCAAGCAGCCCACATCACTCCCCGCCGAGACCTGGGACTAGCTCCCTCTCTCACATAGCTTGTAACCCCCTACTACAAGCACTTCAGTGCAAGGAATACAAGATCGATCTCTCAGACTGGACGTAGGGCACCAATTGCCTGAACCAGTATAAGCCTTGTGTCTCTTTGCATCACCATCCGGAATTGGGAACATGCAGTACAAATTTACTAGTTGGTTGAGGATCCCCTGGTCCAAAACACCGACATTAATCATCATATGTTAAGTCAAGTTATGAAGCTTAGTGCACGTCCAAACCCAATGCCATGATAATTAAGTGAAGTCCAAATGTGCTACATCATACAAATGCTATAATTCAAGTTATTGGTAATTCATTGGATAAATTAGATGGCTTGCAAAATATTTGAGTTAAAGCTTGCTAGTTGATGATCATGAGCTAACCAATGTATATCTCTTGTTAATCATTTTATTTGGATACATATGAGTTGATTGAATTGGATAAATATGCAATGTTGCTTGCTATGAGATGTTTGAATGGATAAATAGCTTAGTAATCAAGTTTGGATTGATTTGTGTTGGATAAAGTTCATAAGATGACATTTAGTAAGTGGATTGAATGGATTTATGTCTTGTGAAAATATTCAAACAAGTGAGTTTTAAAATTGATTCACATTTGATGAAGTATAGCTCAAGTGATTGAAATATGTTCTATATTACAAAATTTGAGCTAGCTGTGATCTTAGCCATGTTTGAGTAATCAAAACTTATTGGATTAGCATAAAAATTGGTACACATGCTCTAGACTTATGGTATAAGTTTCTGTACAAATTTCATGAGAATTGGATAAGAAATGCTTTGGTTATGGAGTGGATCTTTTCAGCTATAGTGCAGCAGTTTTCAGCATATAACAGTGGTGGAATAATTAAAATCTGGTAGCAATCTAGAAGTCAAATGAAGGTCAAATTTTTACTGCTACTAGATAACTTAGTAAATAACATCTTCACCAAATTTTGTGGTATTTGGATTTTTACTTTGGGAGATATTCATCTTTCTTGAAAGAGTACAAAATCTGTCAGAAAAGTGATAAATATTGGATTAATCTAGAGTCACTTTGATTGAAAGGTCCTCAAGTTAGAAACATGTTTATAAGTGGTTGAGGTACCTAAGTTTGGCTTTGAGATGATCTATAAGCATGACAAGCAAAGAGTACAAGGCCATTTGATTGTGGAGTGTATTTTACACGCATTTGGTACTCAAGATGTAGATCAAGATCAAACTTAAGATGAAGATGAAGTTTAAGTTCTAGTGACTATTGGAAATCATTTGGAAGAAAGAAAATGACTTAAATAAGTAGATGGAAAAGGACTTAAAGAAGGAATCAAGGTTACTCATCAAGTTAAGTCCATCACTTGGATTAATCGATCAAGTTATTTCAAGTGAGTATCAAGAATGGTTCTTAGAGAGAGGTCACTTCTCCCTAGTGTAGGGGCTTGCCGCCTATGAGTAGGTAAACAGAGTGTGGTACTTAGAAGGCTACATGGAAGTGGTGATCCGAGAAACATTTGAGATGCTTACTTAAAGCAATAAAAAGGGTTGACCAAGAAAAGCAAGCAACACCCAAAAGAGAGCTAATCATGATATTTAAAGTGGTATTCTTACGTTGATGCTCTCATGCAAGCATTGATCAAAAGGTGAAGCAAGCCAACCACAACATAAAAGTGCACTTGATCATAAGTGGTATTCACTTCATATGGGCGAAGAATGGAATTTAAAATGCTATCTATTGGTCTTCACCAAGCTTATAATTGGACTTCACATTGCTATTGGAGTAATGAATTAGAATCTATATGACTATCCTCTACTCCAACATAGTAAATGTATTATTGTAATATGCATGATCATTTCATCCCTTACTAGTATGTGGTTAGTGCATATAGTACATGCTTCATAGGATCATGCATAACAAATGAAATGTTTAAATTCATAGCCTACCACTTTGCTTGAATGATTAGTTGATCTAGTGGTTAGTTTATGAATTTGTTCATGAGCTAGTGAACCCAAGTACTTGATTTAATTTGAATTGCTAACAAGTGACAAGTACAATATTGGTAAGATAACCCTTGCAAGAGGTGTGAAGAAGATTGTCATTGGTACAAACCAGACTTAGAAGCTTAGGCAAATCAATTTAGTTCAAGTCAACATTAGAAGCTCATGATAATGATAAGAGTACAAGCACAAGACAATAATGCAAATGGATATCTAGTTTGGTTATTTCAAGTGGTATCTAGACTCAAGTATTTCATCAAGAATTCATAAGTGATGTCTAGATCAACTCATAAGTGATATCCTATAAGTGGTAATCATGAAGCTAACAAATGTTCAAGAAATTTTTTTATTGATAAATCCAACAAGTGGTTTCATACTAGAAAATTCTTTCAAATGGTATCACATCTACACATGATATCAATCATGCAAGATGATGGTTCCACAAGTGATCCTCAACTTTAAGTGATCATCAAATGAAGAATGCATCCCTCACCTACAAGAGCTCAAGTGTATCAAATGGATGACCTATGCTATCACATAGGAGGAGGTGTTCCACAAATTGATATCAAGATCAAAGATCCTATGTGTGGTATCTCAAGAAGCCCTACACAAGATACAAGTGGTACAAGTTACAAGTGGTATCTACAAGTGGTGTCATTCTAACAATCAAGTGATATCCATAAAAAATGCAAGATTCAAGCCTCAACCATCTACCCCAAATGCACACCTTTGCATCAATGAGAAGCACACCTTTTATGGAAATTGATGACAAAGGGGGAGAGATTATATAAAGATATGAAAGCCTTGAGATTGAGATTGTACAAGGGGGGGAGATAAGATATGAAATCTTTGGGAGAGATTGAGACAAAGAAGTAGAGGTTGGACATGGACATGGACAAAGAGGGAGCAACATTGAAGAAATGAGATGGATTAAAATTCTTGGACAAGAGAAGCACACAAAAGGGGGAGCAAGCTCATGAACTTTGATTGATTGCATTTGATATGTGCATATTCATGTGCTTGCTTGCATTGCATAAGTTCTTAGATTCAATATGCATGCCTGTGTGATGTATGCTAGTTGTAGAATTTAATTGATGAAATGAAAACCAGCATGCATAGGATGTTAGCTATACATTCGGTATGCTTTTCAAGTAATGCTAGTACCTTGCTTTTAATGTTGATCTCACGAGGTATCTAGTGCTTTTTATTTCCAAGTGTTATCTAGCTAACCATGGTGCTAAGGATGAACTTAAAGGTGCAACTCCGATTGATATCACACTTCAAAGGTTTATTCTATACACCTTAACATTATTTGGTAGTAATTACTCTCCCACATTTTCAATCTATGCATATGTACGAACTTCAAACCAAACACTCTAGCACATATATAGGGGGAGCTAATATTACCATCTCGAGTTTATGGTACTTGTCCAAAATCATTTTCACATGGTAAAATTGCTTGGGCAAGCAACATGAATCCAAAAGAGCTTAATTTCCATATATTTATAGAGTTGTCATCAATTACCAAAAAGGGGGAGATTGAAAGGTCCTTATGTAGTTTTGGTAATTGAGTAACAACCTAGGTGGACTAATTGTGTTTATATGAGATACACATGTGGTTAGTCCATAGGTACATGTGTGTGAGAAACATATGCCATGAAGGTGAAAATGGCGCAGAGATGTTGCAAAGCTCACACATGTGATGATGAAGGAGCTTATTGCACAATGTGACTAACATTGAGTCATGTGATCAAGGTGGAGAAGATCAAGACAAGACTTGGCTTGATGGATCGGTTGCAAGCGTGAAGGGTAAGTCGGAGGCTTTGGAGCGATGGACCGCGTGGCGGTGAAGCTTGAGCAAGACATGGCACCAATGGACGAAGGCAACAATGAAAAGCAAGTAAAGTCAAGATTGATGAACCAATATGATCATGTGATGATATAAAGTGGATCATATCATTATTGATTGGTTGGTGCATGTGTTAAATCAACAATGGAGGAGAAAGAATGGAATGCACAAGGCAAAGGTATAACCTAGGGCATTTCATTCCACCGGTCATAGGTGTGTAGAGAAGTTTATGACCGAGTTTAGGATAGATGGTCGTACTATTAAGAGAGGCAAACTTGTTTGCATATTGGTCATCTAGTGCCACTTGAGTGATCTAACTTTGCATCATCGCTAGGATCGAGTAGCGTGGCAAGTTGAGTGGCTAATCCTTTGGAAAAATATTTATGAAAATGCTAACACACATACACATAGTGGTATACACTTGGTGGTGTTGACACATTTGCAAAGGAGAAGAAGTTGGTGAAGGAAATGAGTTAGTCGCGCTGGTCATAGAGTGACCGGACGCGTCCGATATGGTGACCGAACGCGTCCAGTATGTGGCTCGATACTGAAATGCAGAAAGCGACCGGACGCGTCCGGTGTGAATCAGCGAAGTCGATGTTCAGTAAAATAGCTCGAATGCTAGGAGCGTCCGGTCCGGAGTAACCGGACGCGTTCGGTCGGCCCTGGATGCTTACTGGACTCGACCAGACGCTGTGGCTCAACGTCCGATCATTTCTTAACAACGCATCCGGTCGGCCCTAGGAGCTTACTGGACTTGACCGGATGTTGCGGCTCAGCGTCCGGTTGTTTCGAACAGCGTGTCCGATGTGACATGTTAGAGAGAACTGTTGGCAGCAACGACTAGTTTGAATGGGACACGTGGCGGGTTAGCTACGACCAGACATAGGTGACCACCGGACGCATCCGGTCCAAATGATCTGCGCGTCTGGTCATCCCGAAATTTGTCTAGTGAAGGGGTAACGGCTAGTTTAGCCCATGGGGCTATAAATAGAAGGCGGTCTTGGGCATGACTGGTGTAGAGCACCTCGGGGGACTTTGTGTCCATGCTTGAGAGTGCTTGGGAGCCCTTTAACTCACTCTAGCTTGATAGTATTCATCCGATTGAGGAGTGAACGATTCTAGTGCGATTGCATCGTGAGGTTGCATCGAGTAGCACTAGGTGGTCGTTTTGCAAGCCAGTGGTGCTTGTTACTCTTGAAGGTTGCCACCTCCTAGATGGCTTGGTGGTGGTCCCCGTCGAAGCCCGTAAGAAGCTTGTATGGTGCTCCGGAGAAGAGCTTTATGAGGGGCATTGTGCTCGTCCCGCAGGAGCCGTGAAGAGCAACTCTAGTTGAGCGTGTCATTTAGCTACCGTCACTTTCAGGGTAGGTTCTTGCGGCGCCCGACGTGCGGGCTTGGCGGGTGATGCCAATTAGCCGCCGAACCACCAAGTGAGCGGTCGACACAACGGGGACTAGCGTGTTGACAAGCACATGAACCTCGAGAGAAAAATCACCATGTCAACTTTGTTCTTTCTGTTGGTTTACAATCCCCTTACACAAGCTTGTGATTACTTTCATATACATTGTGCTTGTATAGTTGCTCTTGTAATTAGTTAGCTTGTGTAGCTCACTAGTTATCTTCTTGCTTGTGTAGCATAGAAGTAGCTTCCTTACGTGGCTAATTTGGTTTGTGTAACTTTGTTAGTCACATTGCTTAGTTTGTGTAGCTAAGCATTTGCACTCTCTAATTTGGCATTGGTTGCTTTGTTATTGAGCATTGCTAGTGAGTTTAGGTAGCTTTGTGCTTTTGCTTACTAGCATGTGTAGAAGCTCCCTTGTTGCTTGAAGTACTAGCGGCATAGGTTTGTGTGACCTTGCTTCTAGAATTGGTTAGGTGAACTCTAGCTAGCCCGGCACCTTTATTGTCTAATTATGATATTTATAAGGTGTTTGTAAACTTAGATAGAGGATGTAGTCTTGGCTAGACCAATAGTTTTAATTCCGCACTTGTTTCGGTAAGCCGGTGCGATTAAGTTTTAGAAATGACTATTCACCCTCCTCTAGTCGCCATCTCGACCTTATAACTATAGATGTTGTGTGCTGTTTGTCGAGTGTTACACTCGGCAAATCCTTTGCCAAGTGATTTTTGGACTTTGCCGGGCACACGGTAAAGCTACTGTTTCCGATAGTGCATCGTTGTCCTGAAGCAATATGCGTGGATGCTAATTAAGAAGGCGGCGGCGGTAGAGAGCCTTTTGCAATGAATTTGGAACGACATAACTAGATCTAGGATATGTGACTAACTTCACCAGAACCTTGGTGGTTGGTAATTATGTATAGTGATGGATATTTCTAACACGAGATGGTTTGTCCTTGACATGTTAATGGGTTCTGTTAGGCCCTGTTTGATTGAGCTGTGGCTGTGGGAAAAAGCTGCTGTGGGCTGTGAGCTGTGGAAAAGCTGCTGTGGGCTGTGAGCTGTAGAAAAGCTGAAAGCTGTTTGGTTAAACAAGTATAAAATATACCTTTTATCTTTATCTCTCTTGAAACAACTATGGAAGAGCTTTTTATTCCACCAATTTCGAAAAGCAGAAAGCCAAAAGCCAAAAGCAGGGTCAAACCAGCTTTCAAAAATGAACTACGGAAAAGCAGCTGCTTCTGAAAAAGCACCATCCAAAAGCAGCCCCTTTGGTTGGGCTTTTGGCTTTTGGGGCCAAAAGCCAAAGCCAAAAGCCCAACCAAACAGGGCCTTAGTTGTTATTGTGTTTGTGCTTTTTGCCCAATCGATTAAGTTGTTTTTCGTTTTGGATAGTCATAGCCTCCTAGTAAAAGAATGTATTATCTTGCAATATATATCTAGACTGTTTTGACTGAAAAAACGAGCTGAAAAGGACGGATTATAAGAGAAGAACTGAACCGATAATGCATTGTCGGCTATTAAAAAAATTTACGATTGAGTTCACCTAGTTTCAGGTTTCAACCGTGCACAAGGAATGACTGAAAGCCAACGGCTGACCAGACGAGTCGTAAATAAACGATAAAATAAACCCTAAAAGAAAAAAAATCAGGCCCCTTTTTTCCAGCCGATCGTGTAGACAGAAACAAGGACCAGCAGCAAGGCAAGGCAAGGTGCGGCTCACCTCAGCCTCAGCGTCGCAGGCAGCCACACGGACGCGGACGCAGAAGGTTGCATCAGGTTTCCGCACCGAGGCGCGGGCGGGCCCCGCCCCCACGACGACAGACGACGCAGCGGACCGGGGCGAGGGGGCGGGCTCCACCAGCTGCCAGGCGGGCTCGGGGTGTTTAGTTACCCCAAATTCTAGAATTTGACATGCAAAAAGAAGATTTCTCGTCACATCATACCTAGAGTACTAAATGTTGACGAAATCAAAAGCTAATTGCACAGTTTGATTATACTTTGCGAGACGAACGTTTTGAGTTTAATTAGTCAACGATTTGACAGTTATTACCACTCGTCACATCATACCTAGAGTACTAAATGTTGACGAAATCAAAAGCTAATTGCACAGTTTGATTATACTTTACGAGACGAACGTTTTGAGTTTAATTAGTCAACGATTTGACAGTTATTACCAAATAAAAACAAAACAACACTCAGCGGCGCCAACTCAGCGCAACTAAACGTGGCCTCGGACGCCCACACGAGTCAACGCCTAGAGGTGGAAACCAGCTTAAATTATTCGGGCATTTCAACCCCACACACTCTCCTCTCTCCCTCCCACAAGTCAACTCTCCTCGCCTCCTCCGCGGCTAGAGCGAAGCTAATGCTCCCCCCATTATAACCACCCAACCCTCCCCACATCCGCAGCCCTCCGCTCCGCTCCCCTCCCCCCGCTCCCCCGGCTCCTGTCCCGGTCCCGCCATGGGAAACTCCCTCGCCTGCTTCTGCTGCGCGGGCGGCGCCGCCGGCCGCCGCCGCCACGTCGCGCCCGCCGCTCTCCCCTCCGACCCCGCCTACGACGAGGGCCTCGGCCACTCCTTCTGCTACGTCCGGCCGGACAAGGTGCTCGTGCCGTTCTCCGCGGACGACTACCTGGTCGCCGACGCCAAGGCGGCCGCCGCGGCCGAGGAGGCCACCACGTTCCGGGCCATCTCCGGGGCCGCGCTCAGCGCCAACGTCTCCACGCCGCTCTCCACCTCCGTTCTCCTCCTGCTGCCGGACTACTCCACGGCCTCGTCGGCCGCGGCCGCCTCCTCCGGGTTCGAGAGCTCCGAGTCGTTCGCCGCCGTGCCGCTGCAGCCGGTCCCGAGGTTCCCGTCGGGGCCCATCTGCGCACCCGCCGGGGGCGGGTTCCTCTCCGGGCCCATAGAGAGGGCGTTCCTCTCGGGCCCCCTCGAAGCCGCGCTCATGTCCGGCCCGCTCCCTGGCGCCGCCACATCCGGCCGCATGGGAGGCGCCGTGCCCACGCTCCGCCGGAGCCTCTCGCACGGCGGCCGCCGCCTGCGGAATTTTACCCGCGCGCTTCTCGCGCGGGCGGAAAAGCTTCATGATTCCCTGGATCTCGGCTCGCCCGACGCCGCGGCTGCCGTGGCCGCCTGTAATGGCGCCGGCTCCGCCGGGCTGCAGTGGGCGCAGGGGAAGGCCGGCGAGGACCGCGTCCACATCGTGGTGTCCGAGGAAAGGGGTTGGGTGTTCGTCGGCATCTACGATGGCTTCAACGGTCCCGACGCCACGGACTTCCTCGTCTCCCATCTCTACGCCGCCGTGCACCGCGAGCTCCGCGGCCTGCTCTGGGATCAGTGCGAGCAGGAGGAGCAGCAGGACACACATCCCGACCAGCCGACCAGCACCACGGCCTCAGATCACCAGGACCAGCCCGCCAACCGCCGCCGCGCCCGCCGATCAAGACCCCCGCGCTGCGCCAATGACGACCAACGGCGGTGGAAGTGCGAGTGGGAGCGCGACTGCTCCAGCCTGAAGCCACCAACTCAGCGCCCTCCTAGGAGCAGCTGCGAGAAGGACCACCTCGCCGTGCTTAAGGCGCTTGCACGCGCGCTTCGCAAGACCGAGGAGGCCTACCTGGACGTTGCCGATAAGATGGTCGGCGAGTTCCCGGAGCTTGCGCTTATGGGCTCTTGCGTTCTAGCCATGCTTATGAAAGGGGAGGACATGTACCTCATGAATGTAGGTGACAGCCGGGCTGTCATGGGAACAATGAGTGTTGATCTCGAGCAGATCAGTGAGGGTTCCTTTGATGGATTGATTGGGGATGGCACTCCGCTCTTGTCGGCTGTGCAGCTTACATCAGAACATAGCACGTCAGTGCGAGAGGTAACTGAATTGATGATTCACAGTTTGATTCAAGGTTAACTGAGTCATTCAGTGACTGGTTTTTGATGACCTGATCTCACAGTAACTCATATGTCACGTTGCCTGGTTACAGGAAGTCTGCAGAATACGGAACGAGCATCCTGATGACCCGACCGCAATCTCCAAGGACCGTGTGAAGGGCTCGCTTAAGGTGACGAGAGCGTTTGGAGCTGGTTTCTTGAAACAGGTTAGTTTATATTTGATTACATCAGTTCTGCACATAATGAATTTGTTTAGATGATTATGATCATGCAATTGGAAGGATAAATTTCTAGGGTCAGAGAAACAGTCTAATCTCATTATATCAGGTGCAAAATATGACACTTTTGCTGTGGTTCTTGGTCAACAAAGAGTTATTCAGATATTGATTAATCAAAAGTCAAAAAAGGAAAGCAGGAACTGGTATAACTGGTCCAAAGTTTGAAAAAAAGATTAAATCGTTTTCAATTCTAATTTCCTTGGAGTGGAAATTATGTCCATTTTACACTGATACAGACTGTATTGACCTTGACTTAAAAGCTTATGGTCACATGTACAAAATTTTCAACGAATGATTAAATTACTTGAGTTTCACAGTCACCATGTGTATAGCTAGTCTGAAGAAGCGAAGGAGAAGCTGCTCTCACAGAAAATGAAGTTTCTTTTGCTTCTGTCCAAGTGCAAAGAATGTGCTTGCGCAGTACTGAAATGTGGCCAGGAAGTTAGCGAGTGGAGTGGCTTTGAAGGGAGGCACGTTTCTCCAACGAAGCTAAAATAGTGTCGGTTCTAGTCAAAACTATTATCTATAATTCATTTTTGCAAATCAATCATGACACAATGAAAGAGGGCAGTCTCTTTCTTGGAACTGAAGTGAGATATAGCTTATAAGATGAAAATTTGTGACTATAACCATGAAGCCAAGCAATCCAAATTTTTCACATGATCTTGGTAGTTGAGTCAACATGCCTGAACTTTGACCTTTTGCATCTAGTAACACTAAGTTGTATCATCTGTGCTGCATCTTGTATCATACTCCTGTATTCCTTCCTGTACTTACAATCTTTGCTATGCTTTTACAGCCCAAATGGAATGATGCGCTGCTGGAGATGTTCAGAATAGATTACGTTGGGTCATCCCCGTACATCACGTGCAATCCTTCGCTCTTTCACCATAGACTCAGCACAAGGGACAGATTCTTGATACTATCTTCAGACGGGCTTTACCAATATTTCACCAATGAGGAGGCGGTTGCTCAGGTTGAAATGTTCATCGCAACAACCCCTGAAGGCGACCCTGCCCAGCATCTGGTGGAGGAAGTTCTTTTCAGAGCTGCAAACAAAGCAGGTATACTGAAGTCATATCGTGTGTGTTTGGTAGTCGTTGTGCAGTAACTTTTGAACTTCTGGAAGGTCGATGAATTAGCTTGGATCAGTCACTGATCTTGTTTTTCACATGCCTTGTGGTGGCAGGAATGGACTTCCATGAATTGATTGAGATACCACATGGCGACCGTCGGCGATACCACGACGACGTATCTGTCATTGTAATATCTTTGGAGGGCAGGATCTGGAGATCATGTGTGTAAATAGGTCAGCCATAGTACTAGATTAGAGAAAGAAACGTATATAGAGAGAGAGAGGTTCTTGAAGGCCTACTTCACTCCTCCCAGCTGCTACTGTACAATATCAATGAAGCACTGGGTGGGCTTGGGATCTCGGCGCATCCAAGTTGAATCACGATGAGATCCCCCTGGAGCATGCCGACGCAGTGCCGTATAAGATGATCATGTAAAAGAGGATTTGTTCAATTATTAATAACTAAAATAGCGACCAATTGGTCAACTTCTTTGACCTTTTTTTGCATCCTCTGTGTTCATACCATGCGTACATGTGCACGGGAGACTGATTCAAAGTTGGACTTCTATGATTCTGAAATACTAGACTTTATGCAAAAATGCAAATGGTTCTTTGGTCTGAATTCATTCGCGGTGTTGACCTCTTTTAAGTCTTAACTAGTAGCCCTTTCCAGAGCTAACCCCCTGTTGAACAATTCAGCAGCCACTGCCAGGTTGCCGGCCTTATCTGTTGTGAGAAACCATGGGTTATCCATGGTTCTGTGCCATGAATGAACCTAAGTTGACCTCCGATGTAGCATGCCCTACTCACAATCAATCAGGATTCAGGACTTACGTGTGGGGTAAGCATTATCTCTTGGATTGAGCACTTTCTTAAATTCAGAGATCTGATGATCTTGATTGCTGCTTCACCAATAATTGGATGGAGTTGGCTTTTGTTATGACCGGCATCTCCTATGCCAGGCGTAGGCCCAATAGTGGCAAGGGGGGCGGTCTGTTAAGGGGCTTAGAGGCCTAATTTATTGTTTATTTGGTATTTTATTAGAGATAGATATAATTCCTTAATTATAGCATCTATAGGGAAGGATAAATACTTGTAATCGAAGATGATTGGAATTAAGCAGAAAACAGCAATTAAGTTGCTGGCTTCTTTGGGAGTCGGCCGTTCCTGCCCTCTCTCCCTTGTGTGAACAGTACCCTCGTTACTGTAGCACCACGTGAACTCTAGGGCTGCAGCAGCAGCCGCCGCTCTCTCGCCGCCACGGGCTCTCGCCGACGTCGAGAGTATAGACCACGTCCTCCCCTCTTCCATCCCTGTAACCTGCGCAACAACTCCGGTAGGGCAAGTCCTATCAGCTTTGTTGTGCGTATTGTATTTCGTGTCTACCTCCACTTGCTGTATACAATTTCAACGAGCATACATTTCCATACTCTACAAATATTTTTTTCTCTCCACCATTTGGTAAAGAAATGGTGTAATTCTTAGACAGAAGGAAAGTACAACTTTGCTGTATATTTATTTTCCTGCCAAGTAGAGTGAGGCACAGCTATCTTCAAATGCTTGTTTCCTGCGATAGATAGCACTATTCTGAAGCAAGGGAAAGCAGGAGCAGGTGCTTTCCTGTAAGAAATGCATTCTTTTTCTGGCGATTGGTTGCTAGGAGCAAGTGGGTCATTTCCTCGTTATATTTCCTCCCACTATACGCACTGACGTTGAGCGTCATTCCGGTCGCCTGGTTGTGAATTGGGTTCGAAGCAAACATTTTTATACTGTTGCTTTTAAGGTACAGCTAACTGGAGGCAGAAGCACTTGCGTTAAGATATTCCTCCGTTCGGCTTACCCCATATTCAGCTTGTTCGGTTTGTTTTTTTAGCCGGAACAGTATTTTTCTCTCACAACAATTCAGCCAGAACAGTGTTTTTCAACCAGTTTCAGCCAAGATTCAGACCAGCGAACGGGCCAATTTCTATATCTCTTTTTTTTCGGAAAGAGTGAATTTTATAATTCACTCAAAATTACTAAATGCCACTTGTTCAGGAGTAATAATTTGCTCAACTCACATCAGGTTTGCAACGACCTCGCTACCACGAATCAGATCATATTCCCAACATTCTAAATTATACTTAACCATTGTCCTAAGTTAAACTTCTATAGCTTTGATAAAGTTTTCAGAAAAATCTTAACATATATAAATTTAATGCAACATATTTCATGGAGAATTTAATAAGATGATGCTGATGCATTTTACTATAAACTTGGTGGGAGGTAGAAGTATTTGGTTTAGGATAGAACTAAAGTGAACTATAATTTACAGCTCTGAGTACCAGTTATTTTTTGGACACTGAAGGTGTCATTAGAGAATAGATTATGGTATGACAAGGTTTCACATTTGATCTAATGACTTTCACCATGGGCATGCAGAAGAGAGACGAAATGTTTGTTTGAATTCTTTTCCAGAAGAGGAATCATGACTTTGACGTTGGGCTTGTCACAATTTTGTTTCCAGACAGATCACGCTCTGAGCAGTAGGCGAAATAATGATACGGGCCGCATGACAACAGATACAGCCCAATCACTACGCGCCTCTCCAACCCATGGGCCCAAAGCGTTTCTAAAAAAACATGGGCCCAAAGCTTCTCTACCCTGCCCCTGCACAACCATAATTTTCTATTTAACCGGCGTCCACCTTTCCGAAACCTTGCCACATTTTTCTTAAGGAAAAAGAAAACACCTAGCACCGCCGGCCGATGACCGGTGACCGCCGACCTACGTCGTGCTGCTATTTCCTCCTCGAGAGCTCAAAGGTGCCCCTGTGATGTAGAATTGCACCGTGCTATCTGGAGGCTGCGTATCTTTCAGTATCTGATCGGGAGTTTTCGCTTGATTATTGTGCTGTTAGGGTTAAGATGGAGCCGCCGCCGGCGAAGACGGGGCTGTTCGTGGGGCTGAACAAGGGCCACGTCGTCACCAAGCGCGAGCTCCCGCCTCGCCCTTCCGCCCACAAAGGAGTAAGCATCAATGCTGCAATGATCGTTCAATCTTTCTATTCCTTCTTCGTAGATGGGTGTTTTCGCGTCCCCTGTCACATAGTCGTATGCTGTATTGTGTGATGGTTTCGTGCCGCCGTTTGCTCCCGTATCTTCTGCTCGTAGCATGGAATTGAGCAATTTCTGAATCTTGGTTGTACCGAACCTGACAGTTAATGCTTTATTGTACATTGTACTTTGGTATACCAGGAGAACTTTTTCTGAAGCATGTAACTGAGCAAGTAGATGTGTATGGATTGCTCACTGACTGAAGTATAGGTGTTGATGCAACTTAATGCTAGCAACATGATATTGTTTTTCTAATAACTTCCTTCTGAAGCATTAATTTGTTGTCGCATGTAGACTTGTAGTGAATGCTAGCAAAACGAAGTCATAAGCTCAAGTTACTGCAATGACTATATGGGCTTTTGCACATGATGTCCAAGTGCTATCTAAAGTGTTACACACAGAGAAGTTTTTCTGTCTACTGCGAAATTGATTTGCAATAGTTTGAAGTTCTTCCTTGAAGGCTTGAAAGAAGAGTCTCTTCAGAGTCAATATTTTTTATAGAAGTGTTTTGTGTCAGCTTCAAGTTCAATTCTGGCATATGCATTCTTCAGATTTAGCCTTCTACGTGAAACTATTGCAGCAGTCATGGTTGAGGAAAACTATTGCAACAGTCACTTAGTAGTTAGCCTAGAAATTCCCATGTCTTGTCTTGTCTGGTTTATTTTTCTGGCCGGTCACACTATTGCCATGTAAAATTAGCACAGGTCACCATTGACATTATGCAGTCAACCAGACAACAGATGCAAGTTTTTGGGTGTGAATTTGGTTAACTCAACTTCTTTCATTAAACAAGTTACTGCAACTTTCCACTATGTTTATGGAATGCACATCTGTGATGAAACTACCCATTAAACGTTGTGCTTTAGTAGCTTTCTCAGCACTTTGTTTTTTGGGGGGATTTCAGAAAGCTACCATAAGGGCCTGTTTCGTAAGGCGTGTGATTAGGGAAATTGCTGGATTGGCACCATATGAGAAGCGCTTCTGACGGTTTGTAAGGACAAGCGTGCTCTTAAGGTGGCAAAAAGAAAGCTTGGGACACACAAGAGAGCCAAGAAGAAGCATGAAGAGATGCTCAATCTTCTTAGGAGGAAGAGGTACGTTTCTACTTCTCATTCTTGTATACTTGGAGAAAATATTATTGAATTTCTGAAGAGAACCTGCTTTTGTTGGCGGACATAAAAGTTTTCCTATTAAATCACATGTTGTGACCCAATTATCTAAAAGTTGCTCCAAGTTGAACGCAGGCCATCTTTGTCATGATCCTTTAGCTACAAGGTTAAGGGCCGTCTTTAAATTGTGTGATGTGCCGCCGTTTATCCATTTTACTTTTAGAAGAATACTCATTTGTGTGGGTGAAACTACGCTCTGAACATAGTTCTTTTCTTACTTAGAATTAATGCCTGATGCAGTGTAGCATGACCTTATTAGCTGGAAACTCAACAAGTCAACAGTTATATTGATTACTTAGTTTTTCTTAACCTGTGCCACAGAAACTTTGCATGTAATCTCTTTCAAAGTTTTATGGACAATAAGAATAGGTGATAATAGCATATGTACAAGTGCAACTATGCCTCCATTCTGCTCTGCATGCTATAGGCATATTTTTTCCCTGTTTGCAGTATGTCTCTTTGCAGGGTTCCACATTGATTCTTCTTGATTAGTTTGAGAAAGGACAAGGTTATGTGTTAAGCTGCCAGATGCAGTCATACCAATGGTTGCATCAGATTCAGAATTTTGTGCATATTAGCTGCTAACATAGAGCAAAGACAAATGCCAAACTGCATGCAAAGGCCATAACATAGTATCACATATGTAATTATGGAAGCAATTAACAAACATAGAAACAAAAAAGAATTGACTGGCCGCAAGGTACCTCTCATCCAGTTGACATCATCGTGTACAAAGAAGTGTTAGCCTGGGAACAAATAATTAAAGTATAAAAAGGTTACCTAATCAGCTACCCTTCACTGTTGCCATACGTTTCACCACAAATGGATGCTTAGGTCATGCGTTGTGTACGTGTTGGTTCCTGACATCACATAACCTGCACAATTCCTGTCATTATCTACTCGATCTGGCAAGCAATCAATCATAAGAATCACTGTAGTGGTACACCTTGATGGGGGCTATCACAGCTGTCTGAGAGGCTCTTGTATCCTTGAGGATATGCATGAATGGAAAGGTGGAACTACTTTGGAGCCAACGTACAGCTGAATGATTCCAGTCCAAATCTTTTTTTTTCTACTCTTCTTGATTGAATATCATAAAGTTGTTAGCAACTTGAATCAATGAGTTGTAGTGCAGTGGCTTGATTCAGCAATTTATTTGCTTGATGCATTGTTCTGTTGTGTTGATAATTAGCCATCTTGCAATTTTGAGTGATCTTATTTATAGTCTTACAGTGCAGCTAACACCTTTTGATCTTGTCTGCAGATACGAGACGTTAAGCGGCACAGATTGGTGGTGAGAAGTGTTGTGGTTGTGCTGAGAATTTTCAGAGTTCGCAGTTATGATGATGAGTAGGATTTTTTTGGATTTCCCAGTTATATGATAGGAAGATATATACCTGACATATATCAAGTGAAGGAATTGGAGCTTAGCAGAAACTATATAGATACAATCAACAGTCGTGGTTACCTAGTTTCAAATAATAATAATTTTGTTTCCACTGCTGACAGATGTTATTGATTTGTTAGGTGTAAATTGCGTGCTGTTCCATCATCAGTATGGGCTCTTGCCCTATTTGTTCACATATATGTTTCTATTTCTGTGATGATCACAGGGTTTTGAATTGAATATTTTAGAAAAAAAGACTAATTCGCAGAATCGCGCATACACTGATTTGTATGTATGGCCGTAGTCAGGTTTTTTCAGCTGTAATTAGTATGCCAAACCGGCTGATTCAAAACCTGAATCGACGAACGGTCTGTATACTGATGCAAGGTTTTGCGTGAAGAAACTGCTATCAGAAACCACAGTGTACAGAGGACAGACCCACGCTGAAGAACTTGTTCTCTAGCAAACGACATGATGGTTGTACGGTGTACGAACGTGAGATTCCGGTCTTCCCTAAACAGTTCCAAACGAACTGGCTCGTCTTGCATGCATTTGGCGCTTTCCCCAGCATGTCCATCACCACACAGTCCACACCCACACTGCAGCGTGCAGGTGGTGACCAGCGAACGCCAAAGCGTACACTGGCCACGTCCACCCTGCCCGCGCCCTCTGCAGTCTGCACAGTGCACACAGCACACCAGCCGGCCAGAATCTCTGCCACGACGCCGTCCCCGCGCGCGCGTCTGCGGTCTCCACACTGCTGGCTGGCCCAAAACGCACCAGCTAGCCCATGCCGCCTCGCGTCGACGTGCTGTCCGTTCCGCGCGCCGCACGTCGCGCGCAGCTGCAGGCTGCTGGCTGATACTAGATAAGATAGCTCTCCGATCGATCGAGACTCGAGACCGAGACGACGGTGGACGCCTTTTCAAATTTCGATTAATTCCAACGGTTCGCTTTGTTAGTTGATCTCCACCAATAGACCCAACTCTGCTCCCTGATCGGGGGAGCCCAACCCTAATCTGGTTGGTGGGCCCCTGTCACACAGCACACATAAAAGGAAGGTGGGGGTGAGGGCTCGGACTACGAGGTTCAACGGAGCCGCCACCCACCTACAAAGAAACCCTAATCCGATCCTAAAGAGTGTTGCCAGCGACAGGATGAGTCCACCACCGCCGTTGCCTCTGCAGGATGCGCCACCGACACTGTAGCCTTCCCACTGCAGCGCCACTGGACTTCTCTCCACCGCGTTGCACGTCTTCAACACCCTACACCGGCGTCTACCCTTTGAGGTGCAGCTACCGGGAAGACGATGATGCTCACCCGGATCTACGGGTTACACAGAGAGGTACACCATATCGATCCTAACAATGGTACCAGAGCAGGTTGCCTCTGTATCTCTAACCCTAACCGGGTAAAAGAAGAAAGAAAAACCACCGCCACTGCGCGGGGGGGGGGGGGGGGGGTGGGGAAGATGATAGCACTGCTGTTCTACACCGGCGCACGGCAAGAACAGAAGAGATCCGTGTTTGGATCAGAGAAGAAGAAGAAAAGAACAAGATCCATTCGGATCACAGAAGGGGTTCACGAACCCTAAACCCGTAAAAGCCTTCAACGGGGAAGAGAAACAGTACCTAGAAAGTATCCCCATCTCGATCTTGAATCCAAAAGAGAAGAAATCAAAGAAAGAAAGGAAGGAAAGAAAAGAACAGGGGTCGGCACACTAACCCTAACCCTAATCCCCACCTTCGGTTTGGAAAACAGAGATCAATCCCAAAAGAAAGGGGAAAGGGGAAGAAGGGGAAGGGAAGAGATTCGGATGAACTCCGAAAAGGAAAGAAATTAAAAGAAAACAAACCCGAACCCTAGATCTAAACCGTAATCCCCAACTATAAGATTCGGATAAGAGAAGAGAAATCCAAATCACAGAAGGAGGAAAAGGGGAAGGTCGGATGCCGAACCCTAAATCTGAAGGGGAAGATCCAAACCCTAGCCAGTTCGGAAAAGAGGAACAAAATCCAAATCGGAGAAAGAAAAAAGGGAAGAAGGGAAGCCATTCGGAAGAACGAAAAGGAAAAGAAATCAAAAGAACAGAAAACCGAATTGGCCGAATCGAATAAAAAAACGAAACCCTAACCCTAATTTTGACCCCATCCCCACCACGGGTTAATCCCAGAAGAGAGAAGGGACGGGGAAGAAGGGAAAAGGGGAACAGACCCACCTTCGCCGGCGCGGGAGAAGAAGACGAACCGGGGAGCTGGCTCTCCGGGCTCGGTAAGGGGGCGCCGCGGCCAGGCCGCTCGACGGCGGCGTGCTCACCCGTTGGGGAGCACGCGCGCCGGCGAGGGGGCCGGCGACGGCGGCATGGTCGCTGCTCGCTCTCGCTCGGTCGGTTGTGCTCGGCTGCGAAGAGAGAGAGAGGGCCGGAGCAAATGACCTAGGGTTTCCATCTGTCGCGGCCCGAGCATGGTTTTGACCCCGCGAAGCCTGCGGGTGACCGTCGGATGCGATCCGACGGCGGTGCTTGATCGGGCCGACCCGCGGCCCAGGCGGGCGAGCGCACGGGCGCGGCTTTGCCGGCCCAGGCCCAGGTTGCGGCCTGGGTGCGGCAGCGCGCGTGGAGAGTAGATGGGCTGGGCCGTTTTGCCGTCTGGGCTGAATGTACAGTACTGAATTGAAGCAGTTTCTGTTTTTTCCTTTTTTCAGTAAATGTTTATTTCCTGGAAAATTGAAAATGCAAATTGGCTCAAAAGAAAAATAAAAAAAGTAATTTTTCCCTGTGGGTAAAATTCAAGAAATTGAGCATACGTTTTCCGCTACTAAAGAAAAAGTATATTCTCCAGTGATTTTGAACTGACATGATATTTAACTGGAGAAAAGAAAAGTTTTTCCAGTAAATGTTTATTTCCTGGAAATTGATTAATGGATTAAAGGAAATAGAAAATACAATTTTCCCTGTGGGTAAAATTCAAGAAAAGGAGAAGTTTTTCCACATCTAGAGAAATTGTTTATTCTCTAGTTAATTTGTACCAACGTAATATTTAATTGGAGCAAAAGAAAGTTTTTCCGCTGCTAAAGAAATTGTTGATTCTCCAGTTATTTTGAATCAATGTGGTATTTAATTAGAGAAAAAGAGTTTAGATATGATTATGATGTTGTTATTTTCTGACCAACGTTGTTAATAACAATATCGTAATGTTAATGATTTATACATTAATTCTACTTCTGTCCAACGGTGATGTAGAATTAGTGTATAAGAACATATGTTAATTTTAATGATTTATGCATTAATTCTACTTCTGCCCAACGATGATGTAGAATTAGTGTGTAAGACCAATTGTGAAAGTTAATGATTTATGCATTAATTCTATTTCTGCCCAACGGTGATGTAGAATTAGTGTATAAGAATAGTTGTATGTTTTGATTTTGACCAACGTTGGAATCAAGGCATGCAAATGATGTTATTTTTATGTTAAGAAAAATTTTGACCTGGTTTTCATCTTGTCTAAGGTGGACCAGATAGTCACCTCACAGTGTTCCACTGAATTTGTGGCACCAGTGAGGAAGACAAAAGAGAATGATGCCGATTAGGCAACTAAAGAAAGGGATTTTGAATCCCAAAAGATAGTCCTATGACTTTTGTGCATAGAAAGTGGGTCACTGTCAACAAAAAATGTTTGGCTGTGATAAAGAACATGATTGAACCTGCAATTGTGGGCTCAATCCCAGAATGTGACACGGTCACCGAGTACCTCGATAGAATAAAGAGTCAGTTCACTGGCTCTTCAAAGACATATGCCACTTAGCTGATAAAGCAGCTGGTCACAGAGTGTTAATCTGAAAAGGTGGCATACGAGAGCTCACGATGCGTTGTGGAAATTATAGCACTGTCGTTTAGGCCATATTTCGAGGGAGAGAATAGAAAGACAAGTTAAGAATGATATTCTTCCTTCATTAGAGCTCTCAGATTAAGAATAATGCAGAGAATGCATAAAAGGAAAGTATGTAAAGAAAGATGACAAACGAAGCATAGGAATTTTACAGATTATCCACACTGACATCTGTGGTCAGCTTTCCTGTAAAGAGTGTGGATGGTAATGGTTCGTTCATAACATTCACAAATGATTACTCCCATTATGGCTAAATTTATCCAATCAAAGAAAGAACAGAAGCATTGGATAAATTTAAGATATTAAAGATGAAGATAGTCAGGTCTGACAGTGGGGGAGTACTACGGTCGGCATACCCTAAAAGAATGGCATAGTAGCCCAGTATTCTATACTGGGCGAACCTCAGCAGAATAGAGTAGCTAAAAGAATCAATCGTACCATGATGGATATGGTGGGCAGTATGATAAGTTACTCCACCTTACAGTTGAGCCTATGGATGGAGGCGTTAAAAACCCCATTCATATTCTCAAAAGAGTACCAAGTAAGTCGGTGCCCAAAACATCGTATGAGTTGTGGATAGAAAGAGTACCCTCACTAAACCACTTGCGTGTGTGTGGGGGAGCCTTACTGAGGCTAAAGTATTTAACCCAAATATTGGGAAGTTATATCCTAAAACAGTAAGTTGCCATTTGTTTAGCTACATAGAAAAGTCAAAAGGTTTTTGTTTCTACTGTCCAGAGAGACACACAAAGTTTGTGGAAACGAGACACGCTGTTTTACTAGAGGATGAAAAGATGAGGGGAAGCATGGTAGCTCAAGAAATTGACCTTGAAGTAAAGCGGGTGTATGCGTCCACTCTATTGATTCATGAGTCATTTTTCTCACTACCTGCTATAGCTACACCGACAGTGCTAGATACTGTGGTGCTAGCATCTGTTGTTATCCCACCTATGACAACAATGAATGACGATGAGGAACCTGTTCTTCAGGATTCTATAGAACCTATTGCCACACATGAGGGGGAGCAACAACAGCCTCAAATAGAAGATGTGCCAAATGTGAAGGCCCCTAGTAGGTCTCAAAGAGTTAGAAAATCAGCTATTTCTGCTGATTATGAAGTGTATAACACTAAGGAATTTCAAATGGAGGATGATCCCACCTCATTTGAAGAAGCCATGAGAAGTGATCATTCATCAAAGTGGCTTGAGGCCATGGAAGATGAAATGAAATCGATGAATGTCAATAAAGTTTGGGATTTGGAAATAATTCCTAAAGGAGTCAAAACAGTAGGTTATAAATAGGTTTACAAGACTAAACATGACTCTCAAGGGAATATAGAGACATATAAAGTGTGACTTGTGGAAAAAGACTTTATGCAAAGAGAAGGGATTGATTACAATGAGACCTTTTTCTCCAGTCTCATGTAAAGTTTCCTTCAGAATTATAATGGCATTAGTGGCACATTACGATTGAGAATTACATCAGATGGATGTAAAGACGGCATTTCTCAACGGAGACTTGGAGGAAAATATTTACATGGCACAACCGAAAGGTTTTGTCATGGAAGAAAAAGAACAAATGGGTTGCCGCCTAAAGAAATCCATTTATGGATTAAAGTAAGCTTCAAGACAGTGGTACTTGAAGTTTGATCAGTCAATAAAGAATTTTGGGTTTTAAAAGAGAATGTAGAGGACAATTGTGTCTATGCAAAGTTTAAGAATTAAAAGTTTATCTTACTTATCCTGTATGTAGATGATATCTTACTTGCTAGTAGTGATGTCAGTCTACTATAGGAGACAAAGAAGTTTTGTCCTCAAAACTTGATATGAAAGATCTTGACGAAGCCTCGTTCGTTCTAGGGATCGAGATTCACCGAGATAGAAGAAAAATGGTATAATGACTGTCACAAAAGGCATACATGGAAAAGATCTTAAAGAAATTCGGTATGCACAAATATAGTTCCTCACCTGCTCCTATAGTCAAGGACGACATATATGAGGATTTTTAATGCCCTAGGAACCAATATGAGCTCAATCGATAAAGTAAAAGTGGTTCCATATGCTTCAGCTGTCGGAAGCTTGCAACATGCTCAAGTATGTACGCGCCCTGACTTGACATTTGTTACCGGGTTTTACTTGACAGATTCCAGAGCAATTCTGGAATAGAACACTGAAATTAGTAAAGAAAGTCTTGCATTATTTGCAAGAAACGAAAGGCCTCATGATGACATATAGAAGATCTGATTCACTCCACATGGTGGGATATTCAGATTCTGATTATGCGAGAGTGAATGTATATCCAGACGTGGATTTTCTATCATCTCGCAAAGGAGAGCTATTTCATGGAAAAGCTCAAAGCAAACTGTCACTACATCGTCCACAATGTATGACAGTTTGTAGCGTGTTATGAGGCAACGTGCAGGTGAACTAACTAATGAAGTTCATATCCGGTTTGAAGGTGGTTGACGACATCTATAGACCACTAAAGTAATACTGCGATTATGATCTGGCAGTACAGGATGCTCACAACATAAGTCAAGTGGTGCTGCCAAACACATTGACATAGAGTATTATGTTGTGAAAGATAAAGTCCGGGATCAAGTCATAAGTCTTGAGCATATAAGAACAGAAAGGATGCTCGCGGATCCGCTTACAAAAGGCTTACCACCCAACATGTTCAGAGGACATGGTGTTCAGAGAACATGTAGCTAGCTTGGGTTTAAGGGAAAGCCTAAAATATTCCTGGATAAAAGAAGGCCCAAAGATAAGTATCTATTTCAGAACAGAGTAGTGAGTTGTAGCTGTTAAGTCTATCGGCAATGGACCGTGACGATGAGACATGCTCTATGAGCTAATCTGTAATGGAATGAACAAAAGCAAATGATATGAAAGTGAAAGATGGAATGAGATCAAGGGGGAGAATGTTAGTTGATCTCCACCAATAGGCCCCCTATTGGGCCCTTATCTCTGCTCCCTGATCGGGGGAGCCCAACCCTAATCCGGTTGGTGGGCCCCTGTCGCACAGCACACATAAAAAGAAGGTGGGGGTGAGGGCTCGGACTACGAGGTTCAACGGAGCCGCCACCCACTTACAAAGAAACCATAATCCGATCCTAAAGAGTGCTGCCAGCGACGGGATGAGTCCACCACCACCGTTGCCTCTGCAGGATGCGCCACCGACACTGTAGCCTTCCCACTGCAGCGCCACTGGACTTCTCTCCACCGCGTTGCACGTCTTCAACACCCTACACCGGCGTCTACACTTTGAGGTGCAGCTACCGGGAAGACGATGATGCTCACCCGGATCTACGGGTTACACAGAGAGGTACACCATATCGATCCTAACACGCTTTGCTCGAGCGATCGGCTATCATCCATCTATCCGGAGCGACCGGATCAAAAGGGAAACCGTTGGGGGTGGTGCGCAACGGCGGGCGCGTGCACGCCGCACGCCGGCCGGCGAGACTCAATCGGCGAGAGGTGTGTGTGTAGTGCACGCCGTTGCTGTTGCTGTTGCTTTAGCCGAGTCGCGACCAGCCTTACCCTAGCCTAGTCTGGCGATCTCGATGATGGCGTTGATCGATCATGCATCCCGAGTGGCGAGATGGCGCGGCACGGCACGCAACGATATATCGAGGGCATGCATGATGGGCACGCGACACGCGCCCCGGTCGGGCGGGCTAGCAAGGTATACTGCTTGACGGCGGCCTCGACGTCACGGTCGCTGGCGCGCGGCGTCGCATCAGCCTACGGCAGGTAGCTAGCTACGTGCGTGCGTAGTGCGCGTGGCGTTGGTGGCATGTTGTCTGCATGTGTCGTTAGTTGTACACAGTCGCCGCCCTCCTCCAGCTCCAGCCCAGGCCGGGCCGCCTGCTGATGATCGATAGGCGCCGCGACGGGCCACATGCATGTCCCGTCGGGCCGGCCGGCGACCCCACGACGGAGACGGCGATAGAGATATGATGCATGATGACACCACCGAAAAGAGAGGCAAAGGTGAGGTGGACCGCGGACAGCTGCAGGGGTAGCTAGCTACTAGGTAGCCGCGTCGTCGATGTGGAGCTGTGGATCCACTACACGGCCCGGCCCCTCGTGGTCTCGTCCCGTTATCTGCGCGGGTGAGCGCGCGCGGGGATCGAGGCCGGGCGGGCGGGCGGCAGACGGGGACGATCCGAATCTGGTGTGTGAAAGAAAGGCAGCGCCGCGGAGGCTTCCCCTTGACGACTCTTCTCCTGGACGGCCGGGTCGAGGTCGATCGAGGACAAAGCGCGCGCGGCCCATGCATGCAGATGCAGTGTGCAGCGCCATGGGTTGCATGTGATGATCGATGTGTGCGCGCCGCGACCGAGAGAGATTCCACGGTCAAATCGCAGGGACAGCAGCAGGGGGGGCGGGCCGCGGCAGGGACAGGACCGGGACGGGGACGGGGACGGCCGGCAGCAAAGCGGACCTTATCCCTCCCACACCGCACCAACGACGCCACTACCCAACAGCCAGCCAGGAGCATAAAGCTACGCCCTGGTACTAGTACCATACATTCCCATCGATCCGATCCGTCCAGTCTCATGCACCGCATCTTGCATTGCTGCCTGCTTCACAAATTAAACTAACCCTTGTCATGCAAATATAGTGCTCACCCGTTCCAAATTATAAGATGTTTTGGCTTTTTAAAATATATGTTTTTATCTTGTATTTAGACATCGTGCATATCTAAGTGTATAGTAAAAACTATGTATCTATATATAAAACCCAATACGTCTTATTTGGAATGGAGGGAGTATAACGTAGGGCTTCTTCTCGTTTAATTAGCATCGATCATCACTCTATACAAATAGCTATATATGGTGTTGCATTGGTGGCAGGACTGCAGACATATACCTATGGCTGAGTTCGACTAGCAGGTGTCGATGATAAGTACTCCCTCCGTCCCAAAATAGAGGTCGTTATGGGATGCGTGTAAGTCAATTTTTTTTAACTTTGACTAGGTTTGTAGAGAATGCGTGCAACATTTATATCTCTAAATAAGTTTATTACGAAAGTATATTCAACGATCTACCTAATGATACTAATTATGTATTATAAATATTAATATTTTTACATATATATTTGGTCAAAGTCAAAAGTGTTTGACTTCTCGGAAAGTGAGAATGACATCTATTTTGGGACGGAGGGAGTAGAGATCATTTATTAGTGGTATGCATCCACAAAATGGCGAAGAAAAAGTATAAAAAATTGTCAAAATTACAAGTATGGTCCTCATTTGTATTCCTAGCACGTCTCTTAGATTTTAGTCGACTGAATATGACACTGATTTCAAGCGACGACAATTTAAGGATGGCGGGGTTTCTCCCAATGAGATTTCGTTGATCGCCGGCCATATATAGGTGAGAAAGCTGTCGGAAACACGCCAAGCCGGCCGACGACAATAATAGTGGGCATGTGAGGCTGGGACCTGGGGTGCCATGGAGCCGCCATGGATAGGCACTTTAAAACTCATCGGAACAAGTCCTCAGTGGCCAGCCAATCTATATATCACAACGATGGGGATAATGTCAGTGGGAAGGAAAAGAGTGGGCGCGGATAGCAGTGATTGTGATGGCACCAATGAAGCAAGTTTAGCATGAAAGGCGTGGTGTGTAGACACACCTGCTGGCGGCAGCGCTATCGGGGATGGGGCAAGCGTGCCGATACATGCATCCTGCAAGGCGCAGCGTTAAAGAAAATTGTGGTCAAAGAATGGAGAACAATGACATTGTTGATCTACATACATTTGGAACATAATCTGACGCCTGTGGTTGTCATCAACTAATTATTTTTACCAAAAATTAGGGTTCGAAGAGCACCCTTCAAGAGTGCCCCTATTGAATATCCTATAGTCCAAAATAAGATTTATGCAAAAAAAAAAAAAAAAATCCTCCAACATTGCTCCTATCCAAACATCCTAAATTTAGTGACGCCCTAAATCATCCTTCTACATTAAATTTGAGTTGCTTCGTTGTCCACCTGATTTATAAAATATGAGAAAATAGGAGATCTAATTTTAATTTTAGGTAGACTCTTCGAGACACATATATTGTAGCCTACTGCTCACAAATGTAAAGACGTCTAGCTAGCATTTTTTTCTTCAAAATTACAAGGTTATATCTCTATTTCAATTAGAGAACTAAGCAATTTTATATCTCTCTTTTATTCATCTTAAAAATAAAAGAAGCCTTTGAGTGCATCCACACAACGGTGAAGAAAAAGTAAATAAATTTGTCAAAATTACAAGTACGACCCGCATATTTTTTCTAGCACACCTATTAGATTTTAGTCACCTAAATATGACATTGATTTTCATGTGATGACAATTTACGGTGACAGGGTTTCTCCAAATGAGATTCTCCTTTTGATCACCAACCATAGCTGAGAGAAAGTCGTGGGAAACACGCCAAGCCGACGATAGTAGTGGGCATGTGAGGTGGGGCGGCATGGAGCCGTGTGGATATCACAATGATGGGGAGAATGTAAGTGGGCAGGGAAAGGGCATGCACACATAACGGCGACTATGATGGCACCAATGAAGCGAGTTTAGGATGATAGGGGTGGTGTAGATCGACTTTGCTGGTGGCAGTGCTACCTGGGGCGGGGCGAGTGCACTGATAGATGGATCGTGCAATGCAAATGAAGAAAATTATGGTCAATGAATGAAGAAAAATGGTATTGTCGATCTACCATACGGATGGATTGTAATCGGACACATGTGATTGTCAACAACTCCCCCCCCCCCCCCCCCCCACCCAGCGAAAAAACAGGCGTCTAAGAACACCTCCAAGAGAGTGCCCCTATTCATATCCTATAGTCTAAATAAGATTTCTCCTATAGATCTAACATCTTCCTACCTTAAATTTGAGTCACGCCGTTGTCCACCCTATTTTAAAGGGAGGGTTGAGATTTAGTGGATTGTTGTAGATGATTTAAGGTGGACCTTGTATACAAGAAATAGGATATCTAATTTTAAGTAGACTTTGGACATCAATTTTAGTCTACCACTCACAAATATAAACACTTCTAGCGTTCATTTATTTCTAGAAATACAGAGGTTATATCTGTTTCAACGAGAGCAGTAAACAATTTTATATTTCTGTTTCACTTAGGCCCTGTTTGGATACCCTTTTATTAAGAAAGGTACTCCACGCTAACATCTTCAGATTAATTCCCTTCTTTCTTAGAACAAAGTTAATTCAACAAAGCGGGACATATATATAAGTTCAAGGCTTGCCCAGGTACATTCTTCACCTTTTTCTTTTGAGTCTTGAGATTACATTCATACATATATACATATGCAGACATGGGTGCGTTTAATAGCTAAATTGCTTGAGCTAGCGGGTGATCAGATGAGCGAGGACTTGGTTCTCTATATTACTTTATATACTCCCTCCGTCTTGGAATATTACTCCGATCCCTCTATCAGTGTCTATAACCAGGCTTAAATTATGATAAGCACAAAGTCTCTCTATAGTTAATGGAGGGTTACATGCGTCATTTCCATTGCCCCAGAATTTTTCCCTAAACTTTCTAAAATACCTTATACTCCCTCCATCCCAAATTGTAAGTCATTCCAAGAATCTTGGAGAGTCAAACTTTTTCAAGTTTGACTAAAATTATAGAGAGAAACACAAAGATTGATGACATCAAATAGGTATAATATGAAAATATAACTAATGAAGAATCTAATGATACTTACTTGGTATGATAAATATTATTATTTTGTTATATAAATTTAGTCAAACTTGAAAAACTTTGACTCTCCAAGATTCTTGGAATGACTTACAATTTGGGATGGAGGGAGTATTTTTTAGAAGTGCACACATGCTTGAATTAACCACCACGTATATAGCCTCTCAATCGTCTGCAGCAGAAGCACATAAACATGCTCAAATATGTACAGACGTACGCGCGCTAACGGATACTCCTTGCCCGTCTCTGTCTTGCTCGCGACTGGCCATTCAGTTCTGTTGCTGCCATGCCCCTGCCGCAGGCGCGAGCAGCAACTCACACAGTCACACGAGAGACGAGACACCAGCAGCTAGCATGCACATGCAAGCCGAGACAGAGACGACGAAACAACAGTGCGCGCGAACAAGCGACAAAACTAACCCGGCCAACTAGCCGTACGCCCCTCCCGCGCCCCCCGGTCGCGTCGATCGGCGTCGGTCCGCGCGCGCCCGGATACGCGAGCTAGGCTGCACGCGCCACGCGCGCACGGCGCACTGCAGCATGGACCGGACCGGACCGGACGCGCGCACGTACGTACGTCGTACGTGCAGGCGAGGAGCCCGGCCTGCAGCGGACCATGCATTGGACGCATGCATGCAGCACGTACGCACGCACCCATCGACCGACAATGCACAAGATCGAGCAAGCACGACAGGTACACGTACGTACGCTGCTGTACATGTGCGTGACCCGTGTCGTGTCGTGACGTGTTATTGGATGATGGAGACGTGCATGGCCATGGCCGGGCGTACGCACGCACGCACACTTGGACGGACGGAGAGGACAGGTTCTGTCTGTTCCTGCCCTGTTGGGTCGCATGCATGCCTCTTGGCCCTGCCGTCTTGCCCTGCGCTCGCTTTTCTCGTCATCCTTTGGACGGGAGTCGGGAGTCGGGAGAGATTTGAATACATGGGCACAGAATATCCGGTTGAGTTCACCGTCTTTGTTTTACAGCAGAGCTCACCGTCTTTGACCATGGCTTTTCGTTGCAGGTGGAGATTTGCATGCATGCACGCACAAGTGCGCGCGACTTCGTGCAATTTATCATGCATGCATGCTGCCACAGTGATACACTTTTTTTTTTGAGAGAGAGAGAACACAGTGATACATTTATTTGTGTCACTGCACGTAGAGCTACCTAGGCACCAGAGCTACCACATACCTGACGCAACTGATCATCTGGCATCTGCGTTTCACATTTTGCTTTGCTGTACTCGGATCCGAGGGCACGTACGTGTGCATCCATATGCCAGTAAACAGCTAGCATGCATGCCGTGCACTGTTGCACTTTGCACTGTCGAAATTAATTGAACATGTAAACAGACGAATCGACGACCTCGCAAAAAAAAAGCATACACCGTACCAGTGCACCAACGTACAGCATACAGGTTAATAAACAACAGTACGTAGTACGTACGTTCAATCAAAAGACTGTGCTCAGTAGTACGTGTACGTGCCCCTGCAGTTCATTTCATGTCGATCGTTTCCAACCTGTGGTGTTGACTGGCCTACGTACTACGTGCATGCACATGCACATGCACATGCACACACCAAGTTAAAAAATGCAGTAGTCACACAGTAGATGTCAGCCAAGCCAACATATATATATGTGCACAAATAGTATCCGATGGATCTCTGAACAATCTACGAACTGATGTAACTGCTAGCTGCATATTTGTCATATGGTGTTTAAAATTCTTCAATCTTGTCATGCACGAACTGTTTCAATCAAGCATTATCATTGGTATACGCGTGCCTGATCGATTGATTCGATCGTGCAGTGGACAGTGCACGTCTAGAGATATCCTCATCAGTTCCGTCCGAATAAAATGATGCAATTTTAGCATAGTATTGCTGAGTCAGACTTTTTAGTCTAGTTAAGTATATATAATTACCAATACTCATAGAAAAAGTGCTACAACATCATTGTATGCTTGCAGTATATTAGTGTTATCCTAAACACCAAATGATAAACAGTGTCGATCATGCTTTGCTTAGCGTTTAGACCATTTAGACAGTGTTTAAACGGAGTTAAACAATTTTACATAGCAACATTAAAATATGTGTATTTATGTATGTAAAAGTCATATATGTTAGAAAGTACATATTCTATCAAAAAAAAAATTGGAACAAAACTAAATCTCATTCCACCTCATATACTTACAATATTAATTAGTTGGGTGCTTCCTATTGACTAAATGGTAAATTAAATGATTGTTTTAGCTTATTTAATTATGTTTAACTAGATTCTATTTAGACTGTTTAGATGGCTTAAATGGTCTAATTGTTTAATTCATAGTAGTGTAATTAAGATGGGACACAAATGGAATAGAATTCCATATGACTTTAGTAATGTAGTGTAGGCTGGATGGTAAGGAGGGGGGATCGTGCATCGGGGTAGGTCATGGGTTCAAAGGCCAAAAGAAAACACAATCAGTCCGGGTGTCTTAACTTTTTTTTTCTCCTAGATGCATAGCCCCAGTTTAGTACTTCTTTCGTCGCCCCAGTTTAGTACTTCTTTCGTCCTTGAATAAATCGATTTCAAGAATCGTCTTAAGTCAAGCTTTTGAAGTTTGACCAATTTTATAGAAAAAAGAGCATCAAGATTTATGACAGCAAATAAATTAATATCATTAGATACATCATGAATTATATTTTCATAATGTGCTCATTTGGTACGATGTCACAAATATTTATATGTTTTTCTATAAGCTCAGTCAAACATAAAACACAACTGCAGACGCCCTCTTTGCCGAGTGCTGGGGGCACTCGGCAAAGGCTTTGCCGAGTGCCGCACTCGGCAACAGTCTCTCGGTAAAGATTTTGTCGGCAAAAATTTCTTTGCCGAGTGCCAAAAATCGACACTCGGCAAAGTCTTTGCCGAGTGCTAAGCCCGCACTCGGCAAAAAAATAACTGCCGTCAACATTTGACGCCGTCTTTGCCGAGTGCCTAGGGACTGGCACTCGGCAAAATTTGAATTTTTGCCGAGAGCCAGGGCTCAGCACTCGGCAAAGAAACAATTTTTTTTAAAAAAATCTTTTTAAAAATAGTCTTTGCCGAGTGATACCATCTGGCACTCGGCAAAATTGACCTCTTTGCCGAGTGTCAGGCTGTGGCACTCGGCAAAACTGGGGAAGTGGCTGTTTTGCAGCATTTTTTTCCAGCTTTGCCGAGTGCCACACCCCTGGCACTCGGCAAAGACTTCTTTGCCGAGTGTTGGCACTCGGCAAAGCTGGGAAATTTGCAATTTTTTTTGTTTGTTGCTTTCCTTCGAAAGCAAACACGCAAAACTCATATATAATACATGAGACAGCACACAGGCATTTATCATCACACAAAACGCATACATAATCCATCACATACATCCATAATACATCACAAGCACATCCAACATCCATCACAAGCACATCCTCCTGCATAATCCATCACACGCACATCCAATGTGCAAATCCATAACAACATCTAAGAAGTCTTCATCCAACACAAGTCCTAGATCAAGAAAAGTCAATGAAACATGAAGGGGCACCACCTACTGCCACTGATCCCAATGGGAGCCTAAAGGGGCACCTCCGTGCGGTGGTGGACCTGTCCAGCCAGGGTGTGTGTGCTGAGGCGAAGGAGTCGGGTTCGAACCCGATGACTGTTGCACAAAGGAGAATTGAATTCATTAGTATCTACACAAGCTAAAGGACTTGATCAACCATATATATATACTCACCAGAGTGCCTAGAGCCAGAGGAGTAGGAGGCACAACTGGAGCGAGCAGCGACTGGGGCACCACCACACCCGGGAGAGTGGTGCCGAGGCTCGACATGAATGAGAACATGTCCTGCATCCTCTGCGCCTCGGCCGCCCTCTGGGTCCTCAGGACCTCCCACTCGGCCCTCTCGGCCTCCCTCTGGGCCCTCTCCCTCTCCCTCTCGACCCTCTCGGCCTCCCTCTTGGCCTCCATCCTCTCCACAGTGGCCTGCAATATTAAATCACCAACATTTAAACAATGCAAATGCAAGGTACATGTGTAAAAGTAATGAACGGCGAATGAAATAGAACTAACCTGGAGTGCCGCCATCTGTTGTAGTGTGCTCGCTTGCCGAGGTCGAATGGGGACGGAGGAGCTCGTGCTCTGTGCTCGTATCTAGACGAGGTTGGGCACAGAGGTCGAGTCGACCATGTTGGAGGCCATCTAGTACCGGCCGTGCTGCTTCCCTCCTCCGAGCCTCATCACGAGGTCGGTATCAAGGGGCTAGGTGGCGGGGTCAAAGTCCTCCCCATGCCGCTCGTGGGCCGACGAGGCGTAGTCGGTGAGCTTGTTGTGGACGCTCGTGTTGCTGTACGCCTCGGGCCCGTCCTCCGGGTTGTAGACGGTGTCCGGGGCTGTCGCCTTGCCCTTGTGTGCCATGGCGTACGCCATGAACTCGTTGCATTCCTGGCCATCATCCGACTGGGACTACGAGGAAAACACAAAGACGATTAGAAGTAATGAGAATTGAGCGTTAGAACAAATAAATAAATAAGTGCGTAGCGTGTACCTAGGCCTGGGCATACGAACTGAGGGGTCGGTTGCCTTGGTGGTGTGCCGGCCCACCCATCTGTAGGCGGCACTCCCGACGGAGGGCATGCCTCTCCCTCCACTCATCGGAGACCCACTTGTCCACGATGGCCGCCCAACAGTCTCTGTGCCTGGCGCACCAAGAAGGACACATCTGCATGCCATCAAGTATTGTATTAGAAATGTTAGAATATAAAATGAAGGCTACCTATTCTTCATGGAATGAGTCAGTAACAATGTTTTATAACTTACTACGAGGTACTGCTCCCTGGTGAGTGTCATGGTCCTGGCCGCGCTCTTCCCCGGGTACCGACCAAGGACGTCGCACGAGTGGTTGATGTGGCACTGCAGCCTCGCCTCATAGTACAGGTCCGTGACTCGGCCCCTGCATGCCCTGTCCTGCACCTTCATCACCTAGGCGGGGTCATGCCCCTCCTCCAACGTGAAGAAGTCCTGCATACAGACATCATGTGTCCTTTCATTATTTCAAGAACGTCTAATGATTTCATAGTATTGAGCAATGTAGTGTGATGTAGACTCACCCAGAACTCACGCCTGATCCGCTCCTGTACGGTGCCGTACACGGCGTCCACGGTGGAGTTTAAGTGGTCCCACGTCCAGGGAGGCGACTCAACCTGGGCGTGGGTGACCAAACCAGGGTAGTGTAGGTGGATCAGGCCGCCGAGGATCCCATTGCACTGTCGATGATCGCCCCTGGACACAAGTTCCTAGTTCCTACAGGAGTCAGTAAGAAGAATTGTTAGTCCGCAGTTCGGTTTTCAGCATATGAACAAGAAGAGATGCAAAATGAACGGATACTTACTTGTCGCCCTTGGGACGAATCACCGGCCTCCTCTAAAACGGGATCGGCCGCGTCGGGAGCTGCGAGGACCCACGCAAGTACGGTGCCGATGAGGTGCTCGAAGTGGAACCCCCCGCCACCCCCCAGAGGAAGTGTCACCCCCCGCCACCCCCCAGAGGAAGTGTCACCCCCTCCTATCTGGGGGGCCAGCTGCTGGTCCTCGTCGTCAGTGGTCGTCGTCCGGTCCTCCTCGGGCGGGGGGACAACAGACGACTGCACCGCCCTCCTCGGACGGCCATGGGGGTGGCAGGCCGGACGGCTCCTCGCCGACGCCTCCGCCTCCACCTCCGCCTCCGCCTCCGCCTCCTGAGTCATCCTCGCGTAGAGCGAGTTGCAGGTCCGGGTCCGCCTTCCGCCCGGCATTTTGTCGAGTGCCTGCAAATACAAAGAGTAAACCAGTTAGCACAATATAGACAAATATAGAGATGCAAAATGAACGAAACATAACTAGAAAATAATAATAATATAGTATTACATGAATTAGAAATAATCTTCAGGATCGGCAGCGGCCGGATCATAAGTGTCGTCATCACTAGCAATATTGTCTAACATTTCCGCCTCATCTCCATCGTTGTCATCAATGGCAACGCCAAACCGTAATCGCTCAAGCAGTGCTAAGTCTTTGGCATTTTGCACCTCTTCTCTATCGTCCTCATCTCCATCGTCCTCATCAATGTCATTGTCTACTTCCATGCCCATCAGCGAAAACATGTCTATGTGAAACATGCCATCTAGCCCCTCGGGTTGATAGAACTCCCCTGTATATGTGTTTGGGTCAAAGTTGTAATCCTCATCGTTTGGGACAGGCACTTTGCCATGCGGTGATACCAACTGCGCAAGGTACCAACCCTCAAGAGTGGGATCTTTTTGGCACGCCCATGGAAGATAATAAACTTGCGTGGCCTGTTGAGCCACAATATAGACATCGTCTCCTTGATAGAGGGAATCTTGTCGAATTTCAACTTGTCCAATCTCAGGGGCTCTTCTCGTGACATTGGGATCGAACCAATGGCATTTGAATACGACTGGCTTATGACCTCCACGAAGCTCAAAGTTGAGCTCGTATATTTCTTCGACTATGCCGTAGTAGTCGCGGTCATCGGTGCTGGGCGTACGAACTCTAGTATTCGTGGTTTTTCGATTGGGCCGACTGAGCTCGTGGCTTCTTGTGTGGAAGCGATAGCCATTCACATCATATACGGTGAATGACTTGACCCTATAGGGGAAGCCTTTGACAACCTGTTTCAACTCTTCATCCATTTCCGCATCCGTGCGTGCCTGTAAGGTGAGGGCGGATAGATCATTACGCGCTCGTAGGAGCAAAGTGGGATGTCACAGATGGAACGATGTAAATTGGATGGTACCTTCTTTTCGAACCATGAAATAAAATCAGGCACACCACCTTTGAGAAGACTATCTTGTTCTTGAGGGGAAGGATCCCTATTTCCTGTACAGTATGTATTCAGAAATTCCCTGAAAAAGCAAGAGACAAGGGGGTTGGATAGATAGACGATAGTGACGGCGTATGTAACAAGCTCATTGAGAACTTACTGCACATAAGGGTTCACTTCATCAAGGTTCAACAACACATACAACATGATAGTGCGCCACTCATCATTCCGCAAGGTCTTGGTGCTCGAAGCGCTTGCCCTGCCAAGTTGACCTTTGAAAAGGCTGAGATTTGATGACCTCTCGTCGGTGTTGTAATGAGGGATTGGATTGTGCACGCTGGGAAGGCTATCCTTATAGTATGATGTTGTGAAGTTTGACACCTCCTCAAGAATGAATGCCTCTGCCATGGATGCCTCAATTCTGGCTTTATTTCTACACTTTTTCCAAAGAACCTTTAGACATCTCTCGATTGGATAGCACCAACGGGCTTGCACGGGCCCCCCCCATTCGTGCCTCGTGAGGTAGGTGCAAAATTAGATGCTGCATTGAGAGGAAGAAGCCGGGTGGGAAGATCTTCTCCATCTTACAGAGCAACACAGGTGCCACTTTCTCTAAGTCATCAATCACGGCCCGAGATAGCTCATTGGCATAAAGCTGGCGGAAGAAATAGCTCAACTCTGCCAGGACGCGCCACACATGCTCGGGGACGAAACCTCTGGTCATCGCTGGAAGGAGCCGCTCAATCCATATGTGGAAGTCATGACTCTTCATCCCTAAGACTCGGCAAGTGGACACGTTCACTCCCCTCCTCAGATTCACCGCATACCCATTAGGGAACATTAACGACTGAACCCACTGACATACTTCCCTCCTTTGGTCCTTCTTCAAAACGAAATCGACCGAAGTCCTTTTCCATTTCTTGCCAGGCGCGGGAGTCTTCATCACTTGCTTTGGTCTATCGCACAGTGCTGCTAGGTCCACTCTTGCCTTAACATTGTCCTTTGACTTTTCTGTGTCCATGAGTGTTCTCCAAAGCGCCTCGACGATATTCTTCTCTGTGTGCATTAAATCAATGTTGTGTGGAAGAAGAAGATCGTTGAAATAGGGAAGCCTAGTCAAGCCCGATTTATGAGTCCACATGTGGTACTAACCATATCCATCAAAACGATCTTTCTCTTTATCAACTTTGAGAGCCTCTATCTCAGCGCGGATCTCGGCAGCGGTCATCATCTGAGGTGCAGGATCGGTGACTTCAACACCTTTCGTGAAGTTCTTGATGTCTCGTCTGAATGGATGGTCAAGGGGGAGGAACTGACGATGTTGGTCGAACGAAGAAAACTTGCCACCACTCTTCAGCCAAGTGAACCTCACACCTGCCTTGCATATTGGGCATGGGAACTTCCCGTGAACACACCACCCGCAGAATAGGCCATACGCCAGGAAGTCATGCAGGGAGTAGTGGTACCACACATGCATTGTGAAGTTTCTCTTTGTAGCTCGGTCGTATGTCAGTACCCCCTTTTCCCAAGCATCGATCAAATCATCGAACACAGGCTCCATGAACACACCCATATTGTTCCCCGGATGTCTAGGAATTATCAGCGACAAAAATACGTTCTTGGGTCGAAAGATGACACCTAGGGGGGGAGATTCAGGGGTATCACGAACACGGGCCAACAAGTGTATGGGGCCGCGGACAATCCATACGGGTTGAACCCATCTGTTGCCAACGCTACACGTACATTGCGAGCCTCCTCAGCTTTAACACGATGTATGCCATCGAAATGGGTCCAGGCGTCACCATCCGATGGGTGTACCATCTTGTCCGGATTGTACCTTTTACCATTTTTGTGCCATGTCATCTGTTTCGCGGACTCCTCTGTCATGTACAGCCGTTGGATCCTCGGTATGAAAGGAAGGTACCGTAGGACCTTCATAGGGATACTCAACTGTTCCTTCTTGCCATCACTAGTGTCGACTCCAGGTACCTAGAGGATTTACACTTTGGACAGTGCGTTGCTCCCTCGTGATCTTTCCTAAAAAGGACGCATCCATTCGGACAAGCATGGATCTGCTCATACGGCATCTTAAGTGCACGAAGAAGTTTCTGTGACTCGTACAAGTTCTTCGACAGGATGTGATCCTCCGGAAGCAGGGATCCAAAAACTGCCAACATACCATCGAAGTTGTCCCGACTCATGCTAAACTGCGACTTCAACCCCATGATGCGTCCAATTACATCCAGCTGCGATACCATTGTCTTTTTGTGCAAGGGCTTCTATGCTGAAGACAGCATATCATAGAACGTCTTTGCGCTTTCCTCTGGCTTCTCCTCCAATCCTTCACCGAACCGTGCCTGCTGAATGTCATCCATCCAGTCTGCTACCCCGCCATCTCCATCATAATCCTCAAGACGCTGTCTCACCACCTCCTCTCTAATACGATCGGCTTCACCATGGTGGATCCAGCGGGTATAGTTTGCCGTGAATCCATACTTGATAAGATCTTCCCCCACGAGCCTCTTAATTTTTCTTTTCTTGTTGCCACATCTGTTGCACGGACACGGCATCCGGGCTGACCCTTTAGTAGCCTCGCCAAATGCATGCTCCAGGAAAGCATTGGTCTTGGTCTTCCATTCTGGGGTCATACTTGCGTGGCCCGTGTACATCCACTCACGGTTATCCATCCTCTGGCACATGCATATGTAAGCGAGTAATAAAAACTGCAGGTAAATCCACAAGGCGCTCCTACTATACATCTAATAGGTGAAGGATAGGTCCTAATCCCACCCGAGGATGCGTAGATGAGGTTGGCTTCCATGGTTCGCTCCTATCCAAGACAGAATTTCGGTAGCACCTCCCCGCTGTTCTCCCGATACACGTCCTGGCAGGGAGATTGTGTATCAGGAGAACAACGAGGAGGTGGTGCCGAAACTCTGTCTCGGACAGGAGCAGGCCACGGAAACCAACCCATCTACGCATCCGCGGGCTGTCCAAAAAACGTGGACAATCCGAAACAGGTACGGAATTTGGTATGCAAAGATCTGCATACCAACGACCGTATCTCTTTCGGACGGGAGACGCCTAACTGGGGTTACACGAGATACAAGTATGCAAGATGGGTTATACCTAGGGTGTCGGTGAGGTCAGGCTAGTGGGGCGGTGGCGAGTCGCTGCAGTGGCGAGGCGACGCGGTGCAGGTAGAACCGCAACGCCAACGAAGACGATCGGGGTCACCGAGTGCCTCCCAACGGTCCTCGTCCTGCAAAGAAAAGGCAAATGGTTAGACTCCATTGAAAATTTCGGCAGCACCTCCCCTACACGGAGAGGTTCCCAAAACCTGCAGAAAACATTGGCACGAAAGGCCAACAACCACATGTATACCAAACATAGGCACGAAGGCCATCAACCACATACATACAATAATAACTACTACTAACACTAAAACTATGAACAACAACTACAACTACTACTGTCACTACGACTTACTAACTAATACTAACACTACTAATTAACTACTACTACTAACACTACTACTTACTAACTAATACTAACATTAGGGCATACCTTGCCAGCGAGAATGCGAAGACCGAGGGCCGGCGACGACAACGGGGACGACCGCTACGGCGTGAGGGTCGACGAACCGAGGCGGCACCTTTCTTCTCATCTTCTCCTCTTCTCCCCTTCTCCTTCTCTTCTCCCTTCTCTTTCTTCTTCTTCCTCCTCCCCTTCTTCTCCTTCCTCCTTTCCTTCCTCCTCTTCCTCCTACCTCCTCCTCCTTCCTACAGCGGGCGCGGGGCCGGAGGCGCGCGGGCGCGCGGGCCGGGGAGCCGGCGGGGCGGGCACGCGGGGAACCGGCGGCTGCGGCGCGGCGGCTCCAGCGCGGCGGCGGGGCGGCTACGGCGCGCGTGTGTGTGCGTATCTGGTGTGTGCGTGGTGTGTGTGCGTGTGTCCGGTTTTTTTATATTTCAAACCTCTTTGCCGAGTGCCAGATCCGATGCACTCGGCAAAGAAAGTATTTTGCCGAGTGTCCCCGATCTGGCACTCGGCGAAATAAAAAATTAAAAAAAATCCTGTCCTGGCTTTGCCGAGTGCCTAGGGCTAGCACTCGGCAAAATATTCACTTTGCCGAGTGCCAAACCTTGACACTCGGCAAAATAATTTTTTTTGTTTTTTGCCACCAACTTTTTTTCTTAGATTTGTATTTGTACCATGAACAACATGTTCAAATTTGGCACAACTTCATTGTTGTTTGCTATATTTCTTCACTTTATTTTGTTTTCTTGCAATTTTTTCGGAAAATGTAGGTTTGAACTGCAGGTGCATCGAATAATAGTTTTGATCCATTCCAAAAATGTTATTCTTGTTTGTTAGTGTCACTTTATGCTAAATCTAGGAACTGTCTCCAAATTTCGATCAACGTGCTCACGGGGCAACGTCGCGAACTTGCGTGCGAGTGGTTATTTAATTCTATAAAATTCAAACGAATCCCGAAAATCATGAAAATTGGTGAGATGTCGTGATATCACATGCATATGCGGTGGTAAACATTTGAAAACGTTTGGAGGACGTCATCACGTGTCCTGGTTTGTGAACACCATACGTGATGACGTCCTCCAAACGTTTTCAAATGTTTACCACCGCATATGCATGTGATATCACGACATCTCACCAAGTTTCATGATTTTCGGGATTCGTTTGAATTTTATAGAATTAAATAACCACTCGCACGCAAGTTCGCGACGTTGCCCCGTGAGCACGTTGATCGAAATTTGGAGACAGTTCCTAGATTTAGCATAAAGTGACACTAACAAACAAGAATAACATTTTTGGAATGGATCAAAACTATTATTCTATGCACCTGCAGTTCAAACCTATATTTTCCGGAAAATTGCAAGAAAACGAAATAAAGTGAAGAAATATAGCAAACAGCAATGAAATTGTGCCAAATTTGAACATGTTGTTCATGGTACAAATACAAATCTAAGAAAAAAAAGTTGGTGGCAAAAAACAAAAAAAAAATTATTTTGCCGAGTGCCAAGGTTTGGCACTCGGCAAAGTGAGTATTTTGCCGAGTGCTAGCCCTAGGCACTCGGCAAAGCCAATATTTTGCCGAGTGCCAAACAGAAGGCACTCGGCAAAGAGGACGTCGTTGGATACCGTTATCCCCGGGCGCCTCTTTGCCGAGTGCCCAACTTTGCCGAGTGTCTGGCACTGGGCAAAGTTTGGATTTGCCGAGTGCCTTATTTTGCCGAGTGCCAGACACTCGGCAAAGCCCTATTTGCCGAGTGCCAGACACTCGGCAAAGCCCTATTTGCCGAGTGCCAAGTTTCGCCGAGTGCGGCACTCGGCAAAGGTGGCCTTTGCCGAGTACCCGATATTTGGCACTCGGCAAAGATTTGAACACTGGGCAAAGTCTCGGTTTCCTGTAGTGAAAAGGGTTTAACTTTCGATAACTGTAGAAATTAATTAATTCAGCAACGGAGGGAGTGTCCGGTTGCGAATGGGGTTACATACCGGTTGTAAAGATCGTTTCAGTAGTAGTGCTTGCCAGGGTAGCCACGTAATAATATTGATCGTCCTATACTTACAGATAAGTATTACTATAGTATTTAAGGACAGGTGTAGAGGTGTTCTTATATAAATTAACATTGAACATGCAGCAAGTGTATCCCTATATCACTCTCACTCTTTAGGATGCCTGTCGGTTGTGTACTTGTACGTCATCTTGAAATGTCTCTGGAACTCTCTGAATTATTGTGGTATATGTAGTAGCTAGAGAGAGGCAGGAGCAAGATCAGAAGCATGCAACTGACAAGCAAGCAAGCTCGTGCTCCCAACTATATACCTCGACTGTACACTACTCGATCGAGATCTATCTCACTCGATCGTCGCAAATTTTACATAATGAGCCAAAAGAGCATCAGATTCTTGGGCACGCAGCATTGGGATCTCTACATATATGCATGGATGATGCCGGCCGCATCAAAGCTAGCTACTCCATCTCATTAAGACATTAACATAAGATTTGGAACATGCATGCTTATTCCTTGGCGTCTTGTCCAGAACAAAAACGGATATATATATATATATATATATATATATATATATCAATACTCTCACCCACGCATAGCAGTATATACTATTGCTAATATATATTTTTAGTATATTAATAGCTTTTATGTATTCTATACAGGGGAATGTTGTTGCTAGATCTCAAGGTAATTAATATTTCATGTACATCGTCGTGAAGCATGGCCTCCCCTGGTCCATGCATTCACATATGCATGATTGTTTTCATGCATGTGATACAACGTGAGGCCCAAAGCACGCAGAATCTCTGTCTTGGTCTCCCTCTCCCTCTCACAAACGCAGAGATCAGATAGAGTGAAAGTGAGAGGCGCATACATAGATATACATACAATAATTGTAGTACTATGAAAACTACTGTTCATTGTTGTTGCTTAATTTACCGTACCGTCATTATGGTAAACTACTTTATCTTAGCTTGTAGGAAAAAGAGTAGGAGCATCGATCCAGATGAGCGAGAAAGTTACCGCTCATCGTCCACTCCATTTGCTGTCGTCTAGGGAGAGTAGAGGAGCATGAGAATGTTGTACTATCTCTGTGTCTTAAAAGAGAATGTGATTTTTATTTCCTGAGACAAATAGTTTTAAATTTGATGAAATCTAAAAATAATAATATTTATGATACTAAATAAGTATTATTAGATTAATCATAGATTATAATATACCTATTTAGAACCATAAATATTGTTATTTTTTTTTATAAATTTAGTTAAATTTAAAGAAGTTTGGTTTAATCTAAATCTAAGATTGCATTTTTTATGATCGTAGGTAGCTACTCCCTCTGTCCCTAAAATAGAGTCATCCTTGTTTTTCAAAAAGTCAACAACTTTTACCTTTAACCAAAGGCAATGTTTAACAAAATATTAATATTTATGATACATAATTAGTATCATTAGGTAGATCGTTGAATATACTTTCATAATAAACTTATTTGGAGATATAAATATTGCACATATTTTCTACAAACTTAATTAAAGTTGAAAAAGTTTGATCAGCACGATTCTCGTAACGACTCTTTTTTTTTTTTTAGAACGGGGAGGAGGAAGTAGGATATGCTGAGAGCGGCTTGTGTGTAGTATGTAGGACCCCAAAGGGAAAAAGGAGGGGGCTGCAGCTGGTGTGTGTGTACGTGTATAAAGCTAAAGCTGCCATTTTTTGTGATCCCCTCTATGCCTATGCGTGTGATTTGCAGTACAGTCCATCTGACAGGAATCTGATACCCCGACCACCTGCTGTCCTCCTGCTGGGCTACCATTCCATGCATCTCTCTCTCTCTCTCTCTCTCTTTGGCTGCTCCTTGTCAAGTTCCGACGACGGCTACCGTATGAGTAATGAAAGGCCCACTGCGGCCACACCGACGAGAGTAGGAGTTTCCCTTAAGAAATGCCAGTATTATTGCACATGCGATGTTGCGCCCGCGCGACAGCAGAGGAAGAAAGGTAGGTCTAAAGATGGCAACGGGCCTCGATACCCGATACCCGACGGGTATTTGATCTATTAGGAAGTGGGGATGGAATCATATCTTTACCCGCAGGCATGTAAATGGACAAGAATCCATCCCCGACGGGTATAGCGGGTACGGAAACGTTCCCTGTTTACCCGTCCCCGTTATCCATTGGGGAACCCGACTATTTGAGCTGTCATGTGAGTATTAGGCCAAAAGAAGCTCAACACAGGTATTTTGGCCCAAATCTGAACAATCATATATATAGTTTGTGTGTTCTAGGAACCCTAGTTCAATTTTTTCTCACCATCTCCGCCAGCAGCACAAGCACGCCTGTCTCACGAGCGCTCGTGCCCCTTGCTTCCTCGGTTCGGTCTCTCTGCCACCTTTGCTCGTCCTCCTCGCAACCTCGCTCCTTCCCCTCGGCATCTCCGAGACTCCAACATTTATACCCGGGTGAAGAAGAAACGTCTCCGATTACAAAGCTGTGACCCCAAGTGTCCTTGTTTATCGGGTATGCAGTACCCGTCGGGTATCTGTTACCCGACCGATGTCCGACGGGTACGGAGATGGGCAAGAATCTATACCCGAGACAGTTAACGGGGACGGGGACGGGGACGGGGACGTGATGAATTCTCCATAGCAGGGAAGAGAACGTTCCGGCCATACCCGACGGGTACATCCCGTTGCCATCCTTAGCTAGGTCATTCCAATATATTCATTCCAATTTCTCAATACGAATCTACGGGAAAGCGATACAACAAACATGCAATCCAAGGAGATCTGACTGGACACTGACGTAATAACTTGCTGAAAAGTCAAAAAAAGAAAGAAAGAAATTTGATCGCTAAAAAAAAAACTCCAGCTATATTTTGCTCAGTGCAAATAATTATCGTGCTTATTACATGCTCGCCGGTATACTATTCGGGTCGGAGAAGCTACACGCCTGACCTTGGAACTCTTCAACTGTTAGTTCGAATAGTTTGACCCTAAATCCTCTCTAAATAACGTTCAACCCATGCCGGCTATATTTTTGGAAAATATATATACAACAAAACACTTCATCAAATGCCTATAGTTTAGAATTCATCAGGGGGCGACTGATGTGAGTACATTCCTCTACCAAATCAATTAGAATTGTGCACAATGTTATTTTCTTGTTTTTTCTAATGTCCAAAATATCATTATATTTGTGTGTGTGTTGGGGGGTTATAACATTTTCTTTGTTATTGATTGGTTTAGTCTCCGGACTTCATTATATATGAGAGAGAGAGAGAGAGAGAGAGAGAGAGAGAGAGAGAGAGAGCACGCGCTAAATAATCAATGTATTTATGTGAAAAGCGTGTATAATGGAACTCAACAAGACGGGACATTTTTGTCAAAATTTGTTGTACTAGGAAACAAGGGTATTTGGATTTTTTTCATAATGGCACATCTGAGCAATTTATAAACAATTATTTTGGTGCTTTAAGTTAATTAATTATTTAATTCATAGTTGGGTACTTTCTAAACATGTATGTGAGGTACTCTATGGAGGATTTATATGCTTTACTGGTGCGCCTCATAAGAATTATTAGCGTGTTGCCTCTAAAAGAAGTTTCTAAAAGGAGTCTCAATCAATAATTGAAAGATAATTGTATTATCGTCCATCGTATCTTCCTACCTATCGCTCCTTCGTGGAAGTTACGACTCATATCCAAATCAACCACGTGGCGTTGATAATTTACTCTATTATTTATGTACCCACATACTCCCTTCGTCCCACAAAGAATATCATTCTTGCTTTCGAGAAGTCAAATATTTTTAACTTTGACCAATTATGTATATATAAGAATATTAATATTTATAATGCATAATTAGTATTATTAGATAAACTACAAAATATATTTTCATAATAAATTTATATAGTGATAGAAATGTTGCTAATATTTTCTATAAATAAAGCTAGTCAAAGTACGTTGAGAAATTTTGAATAGCACGCATCGTATAGCATCATTCTTTTTGGGACAGAGGGAGTACTCCTGCTTAGCCTACAGAACACTAGTATTGCCACCATCAACATCGAATTTGGTCTGGTTATAAAAAATTGAGGGCTATGTTAATTAATAATGTTCAGATTTCATCTCTAGCTAGCTTAACTAAACATGATCGGTTACTTAAGTGTTGTGATTTGATTAAATCCATAGAAATAAATAAAACATATGGGGTCAGATTGAGGCCTAGTGCCTTTATTCCCTCTCCAAGAGGGGGGAGACTGCATTGGACTACGCGAAAGCAGACGGAAACTTAGGGGGTGTCTGGATCCAGTTACTAAAATTTAGGAGGTATGTCGGGAGAATGTTGCATAGTGTGTTCGGATACTAATAAAAAAACAAATTACATAATCCGTCAGTACTCCACGAGATGAATTTTTAAGCCTAATTAATTCGTCATTAGCACATGTTTACTATAGCAAAACATTGTCAAATCATGGACTGATTAGGCTTAAAAGATTCGTTTCGCAAATTAATCGCAAACTATGCAATTAGTTTCGTAATTAGACTATATTTAATACTCCATGCATGTGTCCAAACATTCAATGAAACAGCGACTAAAATTTAGGAGAGGCAACCAAACACCCTTAGATTCCCTCCGACAGCGACGGCTAAACAAACAAGCGAGATGGAGATGCTGCTGCGTTAGCAACGCTAGGGCAGTACTGTAGCAAATTCCGATAATACTTAGCTAGCTAGGGCAGTACTGTATTTTTCACCATCACACACTAACTAAATTTTGATTTGCTTTTTAATTTATTTAATTTAAACCCAGTGCAGTTCGAACTTAATTTTTATAGGTACCTGCTGTATATCTACAATATATCGCGTACGTGTTTCTCCTACTTACTGTACCTATCAGCAGCTAGCTTTGCTTGCACCTATTTCTATGTGCAAACAGAAAAACACTTTATTACCTTTTTTCTCCTGAGTTTATGCTCTGTTTGATGCACGGGTTTCTTAATCAACCGGATTACGGTGACAGCAATGGGCAATCAGAACGAAGTTGATACGTGTCTAATGCAAAGCCTGCCATGCTTTTGTATTGTACTCTCACACTGCAAAGTGACAAAAATTAAATTAACTTGCTGATGATCCGATCGATGATATATATATATATATATATATATATATTTATTTATGAGTGATTTTGCATCTGCATGCATGTAAATAAATGTTGGAGTATATATATGTGTATGTGTAATTACCATGCATAGCCAGTGTAGTCTCTCGATCGCTCAAAGCGTGTACGTCTCCTGTAGTTGCCATGCATTATTCATTGTACGTAGACGAGGGCCAGCAGGGAGCCAGGGCGGAGGGGAGAAACAAAGTCAGCTGCAAGAGCTGGCTATCGTACGTCCCCTACAGTGCTGTGCTATATATGTATAGTCATCAAAAGCTCACACACACATGCATCGATCTTATCTGGTGGTGCGTATTGTACTAGCTAGCTAGCTCTGTAAAATGGGCTGGAGGCAAAATTAACCTGAAGACGATGATAGCATGTGGCCAATTCATCGTCGATCCTGAACATAACTAGCAGTAGTACTAGCATATGTCGCCGCCAATTTTGTAGCTAGTATTTTTAACCGATTTTCGATTACTCCCTCAGTTTCCAAATATATAACATTTACCACAAACTAATTATATACATAGTTACTTTTACTAACTAATTAGATTGCCTTAAATGTTTTGTATTTAGAGAGAGACAACATTTTTTGTGACCACTACTGGAACTCTATGAGGCTTAGTATTTTTGAGCTGTTCGAAGCAAAACAATATGTGCAGTCGGAAATTCTATCAGCAAGAATATTGCAGTATTGCATGCATGTCTCCCGTATAATTGGGAAGCGCAACCATGGCACAGGAAAGATTATGGATTTATTTGGAGTTTTGGACAATGCAAATGAACATATACTTCATCCGTCCTGAAATATAAAGGATTCAAGCTAGGTTCAAAATTTGTACCAAAATACTACAAGATGTTCTGGGTCCTCAACCCTCTCTCTCCTCTGGCTTTTTTGGATATGTTGAGATTCCTTTTAAACACTTCATCATCTGAAAAAGTCAGCTGGTAATACTAAGGAAAGTAAAAAATTTAACTACCCTCTCCATCCTAATTAAGGGTAAGGTGGTCTTTTGCCAAGCTTTGTATTCTGTCTGAAAATCACTTGGATTCCTTATATTTCAGGACTAAAGGAGTATGTAGGGACTCGTTTCTCATCATGATCGGTTGAGCAACCACATATTATTACCTCTTGCATTGAATGAACACAAAGATGAGAATAAGTTGAACAAATGACTAAATATTTATTTTTATTAGCAAATGTGTCCATACGTTATGACGGAACCCAATACGTATAGTAATCAGAATTTGTATCATCACTAGACACAAGTTGTTCTGACTCGTATGAGCACGGATCATATATAAGTCATGAGATACGAATTGAAGGACACGACTCAATATGTATTGTTATCGAAGTCTGTATCAATCGTCGCTAGACGCGAGTTGTTCTAACTCTAATGATCACGGGTCATGTGTTTGGATCACATAGAGATACAGAGCGTGTGGGGTAGTTTGGAAAGTAAAAAAAGCGTGACAGAAGAAACTTTCCACAGTCCAGGTAGTTAGAGGGAAGTGGACGAAAAACTGAGGATAATTTTTTGACTTTTAATATTAGGTATAGATATAGATTGTTGTACGATTGGTAATTAGAGACTCTTTTATTGCTTATGAGGTGTGACAAAATAAAGATGCTCTAGAAATTCTCGCAAAAAAGGTATTCTAAATAGATCTAATTAATATGTTGGACTTATTTATACAACATTGACAACAACACTTAGTAGATCTAACTAACATGTTTCTAAATTACCCACATTTTTATTATAAAATATTTAAGGTACCCCATGATTTCTTATATTTTACCTATATATAGAAAAAGCAAAGCACCACAATATGCATATGGTTTGTTTCTGCATTTTTCACATTTTCCATTAGTGGGGGGGGGGGGGGGGGGGGGGGGATCTAACCAAGAGAACCCATCGTATTGCGTTGTTCCATGTATCATTTCATCTAAACATGCAACAACAGTCAATTCACACTTACAACTACTTCTAAATCCTAAATATTATAAGCCTTCACAATGTTCTGCTCCCTCTATCTCAAAACACGGCCAGTTTATGCATATCAGTTTCACAAAGTCCAATCCTATCCCCTTTGTCCTAAAATACAAAGTGCAAGTTAACCTCATTTATAATATTTTACCAAAAAATTACCTCACATAGTTTAAATTTTGTTTCTAAACTAATGTTATTGTATTAATACTTAAAAGTATTTTTTCCTATGGTTATGACTTTATTGCTAAAACATTGTGGTATATGAGAAATTAAGAGACAAATGCTAGTTTTTTTAGGCTGTGCCAACTCAAAGTCATGTCTTTTTTTTTTTGGGGGGGGGGGGGGGTCTAGTATATATATTATTCATGTATTTTCTGAAAGCATTGCTGGTTCGAGCATGTGAATATATATAGAGCATGTTTGACACGGCTTCGTCCAACTCCAACTCCTCGCTACAATGTACGGAGGATTTGGAGATAAAAATAACTAGCTTCATCGGCTCTCAATTCATTTTGAGAACAGATATAAACAGCTCCTTATTATGTAGCTAGAGAGAAGAGCAAGAGGCCGGAGCTCGACTAAATGGGGATATGGAGACAAACTAGGAATATACCTTCATGTCAGAATAGTTTATAAAAAAATTTATCAAACATTATTTATATGACTCCAAATAGTATGATAGATATCAGAGCCTTTTTATATAAAATTAGTTAAATCTAATATGATTTGATTCAGCACTAGTATGTTAAAAATGGCATCGACATTGGTTGTTTCAAGGGAACGAAATAAGATGTGGTAGGCTGGGCAACCTGCAGCTTCGCCAGGGATGATGCACACTTTGATGGTGTCAGACATGGTTGGCTTCAAACCTCTAGAAATGCAAAGCTTCTGGTGCAATGACTCCTCGAAACCGATGAAGCTGCTGGATAAAGGTAAAGATGGCGCGAAAGGACCAAAAGAAACATAGGAACAAATTCTTTGTGCACAACTAGGGAGATTGCAGCTGCTGCATGCTAGCCAGTAGTAGCCATTCCCTGCTGCATGATGCATTCATTCCTTGGACATGAATAAAATGTCTTTGTGCCTGCGCTGTGGGGACATGCATGCCATGATTACAATGGCAGTGGAAAAAGGCTTGAATGGAGATTGGTGCATGGAAACCTAGAAACCAACACCGTTTCTGCTAGGGAGGACCATGCATGGAGAACTGGATCACTTGCATGTTGCACTGCCTATATATACACTATATATATGTGTGCCATCAGAAATGTGACCTCTCAAAAGAGGAGAACTGGACGTAGTTTAGAGCTTCCATGGATCATGCATGTGTTTCATTGTTTGCCTTGTTAGCTTCAATTAGTAAACTAAATGTGTTAAATAGCTTGCAACTAGCTAGCTACTTATAAGCACTCAAGAAGTACCTGCATGCTGTCCCTCTCCATCTAAATCTATAGGTAGTATAGTTTCTTTTGTTCAGTGCTTGGAATGGGTCATGGGTGTTAATTTTTGGGTTCAAGAGAGTATGCATATGTGCAAGACAACTAAGTAACACGTACATAACAAGCAATGGCCATACATATCTGCACTTATCTATATATGTATATGGATGTGAATCCTATATATAGTATGTAGAGATGATCTTGATTATATATGGTGCATTGTTCGATAGACGATGACGACCATGCTTATTCATCTCCAAATGATGGGTTCAATTGAATGCACCATGATAGCTAGCTAGCCATATGTTACCTCGCATTCAAGGATTTCATGCCTCACTTTCATGATCTAGCCGCATGCATCATATATGCACTAAACCAATGCATTGCTGCTACATCCAAACACACAACAATAAGCACGCACGCGTATAATCATTGAGTAAGAATAACAAGCATCCATTGTTGCAAACTGTGTCGAATAGATGAATAATTCACATGCATGTAGATAGCTAGGCTGATCGATCAGTACGTAGTTCTTCGATCTCTTTGATCAAGTACTCCCATAAGTATATATATTATCACCTTGCACACCAAAGCTAGTAAGTAAACCTAGCAACATGCATGCGTTACAAGTTTACATACCATAGACCTGAAATATAATGGACAACAATATAGAAATGTACCCCCTAGATAGCAGAAACAAGAACAGCACATGAAGAGAACTGAATAATAACAGAAACTAATTTCGATTACCTACCATTTCTAGATACCAATTCACCATCTCCGCCATCGATCATCATCGTAGACGATAGCTATCAGATAGCCCTATGATCTTGCACCACAACTCCTTTTCTGTTGAATTTTTTCTCAGAAGCCATGACTAAAATGAAGCTTCAGGGCATAAATAGGGCTACCTTTTGTGTGCAGCTAGCAACCAGCATGCAGAGATCAGAGGGCGCGTCACAGCACGTTCCCGGACGAAGACGAGTTGAATCCTGACAGGTCCACCCAGCTGCTGCCCGGAGCCACAGCGCCGCCGCCGCCGCCGCTGCCTCCACCACCGGCGTTGCCAGCGCCTCCTCCATTGTTGCCATTTGCACCGCCGTTGCCGCCGCCGCCCCAGAATTGGAGGTTCCCAGGGAGACCAAGGAACTCCCTCGGCGAGCTGTTTGCCATCGCCGCGGACGCTGGGTTGTCCTCCATCTTCACCGACGCCAGCTGCGTGATCAGCCCGGCTGAGCCGGGCACCTTGGAACCGCCCAGCATGTGGCCGGCGAAGCCGGTACCGTCCCCGCCGTGGCCTTCCACGTCGAACGGGTAAATGCCAGACATTGTCGGTGGCACGGCGTCAGGGCGGCCGCTTAGGAAGGGGAACTGCTGTATCTGCGGAAGGCGCCACTGCTCCAGCCCGATGGCAGCGCCGCCGGCGCCGAACTGGTGGTAGTCCATGGGATCCAGCGAGCTCAGTCCCGGGAACTCTAACCTTGACGCGCCGGTGTAGTGATCCCCGCCGGCGAGAGGGTGGTGCAACGAGGCCAGGAACGGCAGCTGCCCGTGCCCCTGATGAGGCGGCATGATGGCGGCAGAGGCCCCGCCCGCGTTGCTGCCACCGGTCGCGGTGGACGAGGTGGACGACGACGTCCCGCCCGCGCCGGAAGCAGCGGCCGACGCTGAGTTGGACTTGGACGACTTGGTGCGCTTGTTGCGGCGGCACCCGCCGCCGACGGGCACGTTCCGGAGCGCGCCGCCGCGCGTCCAGTACCGGCGGCACGTCTTGCAGAAGTGGCGCGGCTGGGAGAGCGAGTAGTTGTTGAAGTAGCAGAACTTGGTGTTGGTGGACTCGCAGCGCGGGCACTTGAGCCCCGGCTCCGGCTGCGGGATCTTGGCGAGCCTGGCCCGCTCGGTCATGGAGCCCGGCCGGATAGCGGAGCCGCCGCCAGTCGGCCCGCCGCCGGCCGTGCTGCCGCCACCGCTCGCAGCGACCACAGCCGCCATGTCAGGGCGAGGAGCCATGAGAGCTCCGCCAGGGGGTGGCACCGCCGGCAGCTGATGATGATGATGATGATGCGCATGCGCGTCGATGCCGCCGCCGCCGCCTCCACCTCCACCGCCACTTGGAAGCTGGCCATGGTGAGCTTGCTGTTGCTGAAAGCAGCATCATTTCCAAATCAAACACGCGGGCACAGAAATTAAAGAGAAGAAAGGCGCGCGAGGCGAAATTGATATCAGCGAATGAAACCAAAAGAGACGCGGCCTGGTATATTCTAGCAGAGAAGAAAGATTTCGCAAAAGAGCCTAGGAATATTTCCTCTCCATTTCGTCGTCCCCCTCTCGGCGGCCTTGCTTTTTTCATGGAGAAGTTTTCGCTATGGTGGCCAACAAGGAGGAGACGAAACGAAAAAAGCACGCGCGCAAAAGAGAAGGAAGCGATTTGGGGAGAAAATTTTTACCTGCTGCTGCGGCTGGTGCTGGTGCTGGTTCCAATTGGGTGGATCAAGATAGACAGGAACCGAAGAAAAGACCATGGTATAGAATTGATTTCTTTTGATCTTTTGCTACTTGTGAGTGAGTGAGAGCTTCTTTTCAGCTGGTTTGTTTGTTCCTCGCCGCAGTCGCACTGGGACTGGGAGCCTCTTCTTGCTTTGCGAGATAAGGGTATATAGGCGCTTTAGGGGATCATGCAAGGATGGGGGAGGACCGGGTGCATCGCTAATTAATAAAGGTGGATCGGAGAATAACATCCACTAGCGAGCTGATCTCTCTCTCTCTCTCTCTCTCTCTCTCTCTCTCTACGCTGCTAGCTGCCGCGCGCGATGACTGGAAGGGAATGACGGCGAAGCGGAAGACGAAGAAGAGGAGAGAAGGGCCGGGCCTGCCAGGAGAGGAAGAAGAGGAGGAACTAATTTAAAGCTAGGGGAAGAAAGAGATGGGATCGTTGGGAGGGCGAAAGCGAGTGGAATAAAATTAAAGGAGAATGGGGGTTTGTTCATTTCCCTTTAGTTTTTTGTTTATTTGTTTGGGTGTGTTAGTGGAGGCCTTGCATTATATATATAATGGATGTGAAACATGCATATGGGAGGGCAACAAAGGAGAGAAGAGACTTCATTCCTTAGCTTCTAAGGATGCATGTGTGTGAGAGTGAGATGGATGGATGTAGCTAGCAGCAGCAAGAGTGGGAGGGTGATGAGAGAAGCAAGGGGGGGCGGTTTTTATGTATGAGGAAAGTTGGAAACCCTAGGGAGGCAGCAGGGTGAGGTGGTGATGCCTGTTGTTCTACTGTTTGGAAGCTAAGGCTGTCTTGTTGCGCGTGTTCTTTGCTTTTTTTTTTTCCCTTCTTCCTTCATTTCCCTGCTTGATTAGCTAGCTAGCTAGCAGATAGATAGAGATAGAGGGGCTAAACAGTGTACATGCGAAGCTCTAGTAAGAGGTTACAAAAAAACATGAGCTAGCTACCAATACAAGTTGCCCAGTCCAGGGGTTCATTCTAGCTAGTGTTTGTGCAGGTGCAACTTTATGTCCATATTGATGAAAGAGATCAATCAGTGGTAAAGTTACTCTTGCTACGACTCTCTTTGGACTCTTGGCTAGCTGGTGTCTGGTGTAGAGAATTCCTATTCTACTACCACTCTATCTTTCTCTCTCTCTCGATCCAACCAAAGACCAAAGTTAACAAGTATAGCTAGGCCTCGTTTAGATTGCGAAAAAAAGTGAACTTGATGAATAGTACCACTTTCGTTTTATTTGGCAAATATTGTCCAATCGTGGACCAACTAGGCTCAAAAGATTCATCTCGTGATTTTTAACTAAACTGTGTAATTAGTTATTTTTTTTACCTATATTTAATACTCCATACAAGTGGCTAAAAATTGATGTGATGGAGAGAGAGTGAAAAAACTTGGAATTTGGAATGCATCTAAACGAGGCCCTAGACAAGTAGACAGTGCTCTCATGTATGTACAGTTCTATATGAGTAGGCAACTTTAAGTACATAGAGTAGATAAAGCAATAAAGTACGTACTGTCCTACACTGGTGTTTGTGCAATGTACAGATGAGCAGTAGAGGTGGCCGGCCGGGAAGAAGAACTAGCTATAGCTAGGTAGAGAGAGAGAGCTATACGGATCGATTTATTTCGTTTGCTTGCTTCCACAGGCCGGGAACAGTGTTTGAGAGTACATAGCCATCGATTCCAAATTTGCAGCCACTAGTCCTTTCTATCTCCTGTAGTTGAACACATCTGTCGTGATATTTTTTTTTTAAGAAAGGCGGTAGGAGACTTGTCGGATTTTTACTAGACGAGCAAAAAGCAACAAGAAAAAAGAATTATAACAAACAACGCGAGACCAAACTCACCGCTACCACGGCACACCGGTCGACAACCTAACTAGATGTCTACCTGAACGACAACTTAAAGTCTAGAAAAACACCCTAAAGCCGAAAAACACACAAAACCAAACCAACCGAACAGTGACCAACAAATGCTAGAACTACTTCTGTTGTGGTCTAGTATGAAATCTTGTTGCCAACTGATATTGCTCTATATCTTCCTTGCAAAGGAGTGCCACCTAACTAGGCTACAGCGGCTTGTTCTAAAATGTTCTTCGATTCATTTCCTTCCATAAATTCCACCAAAAATATATCATAATGCCATCAAACGTCTTTCTCTGATCTTTGTCTGTCTTAATTCTGCACTTTCGTCAATAGTTGTGCAGGGATCCTGTCATTCCGACAGTATTAATCACCGATAGGCTGAACCATCGCTTGATGAAGGACCAAACTTGCCTTGAGAAAGTGCAATCCTTGCAAAGATGTATCGGTGTTTCCAGGTCAATGCCACAAAGCTTGCATACCGGATCATTTGACCAATTTCTTTTAATCAAATTATTTATCGTTAGGATTTTTTTATGCAGCAAAGTCCAAGCAAAAATTCTACATTTGGGTTTCGCCTTTGCTTTCCAAATCGGTTGAAGTTTCAGTTTGCTGAATGTGCTCTGGAATTGAATGCAGTAGGCGCTTTTGGCTGTGTATTCTCCATCCACCGTCCAACGCCAACGGATGTTGTCTTCTATATTCTCGATTAGCTGGATTTGGTTCACCTCTTCTCAAAGGGTTACGTATTCTTTTATTTTCTATGCAGTGTCTAATAGAATGACATATGATATCCCACGGTTATCTTTCAAGGCCTTTTGTATCGTGAGATTTTTCCTTTTTGATTTCTTGAACATTGTTGATGCAATCGCTTGTCCTGATATCTATGTATATATATGTACGTGCTGATGCTACTAGCTAGCGCAATTCTCAAGTACAGTACTTGGAAGAAATTTCAGCGCAAACATGCAGCCTGTTAACGATCGTGGATTATTTACTGCTGACTGGTTTGGTGTGAGAGAAAAATACTATTCCAGTTTATAATCCATGATCGTATACGAGCAAGCGACGATCGTATGCGAGCAAGCGAATAGGCTAACGAAGCATCTATGGTAGGCGACTAGTCCTAGCTAGTAGAGTAGTAGATAGCTAGAGCTATGAAAGCTAGACACCGTTTCGATCGATCGCTTTGTTGAACGAGTTAAGCAAACATGCCGTCTGAATACTATACAAAAACTATGATGGGGCTTTACACATTCGAATTGTACATGCAAGATCTGGACAAATCACGAGGTTCTTATTCTATTCGGGTCCTTCGATAACTAGAAATAATCAACAAGTGACTTCCCATGCATGACATAGTATAATACTACTAGTGAAATCGGCGCAATCTTTCCTTGCTTTCATATATTCTCCCGGCCCATCCATCTATCGAGCCATGCTGGCGTGTGATGCATTTTTTTTCCCTCTCCAAATGGCCGGTATGGTGAGAGCACAAGCGATTTGTGCTCACTGTCTTATAATTAGATCATTATATTCTCCTAATTGGCTGTCTTGTCATCAGGTACCAATTAAACAAATAAACCTGAAACGACCCACTTTCCCTAGCTTGCCTATGATTGATTAGTTAGCTAGAGAGATTAGACAGAAGATAACAATTCGGTTCTTTCAGCGTAGCAGGAGGATCTAGTAGGAAGTGCACCTGGCCGGCCTTCCCATTTATTGATGAGCTAGCTGTAGCCATTTATTGATGAGCTAGCTGTAGCTACTATTCATTCAAGGTGACTGGTGAGTTACTTACCTTTTAGAGATTCAGTGCATCGATCAGGCAGTGGTCATTTTACAGTGCCAGAATGCAGCAGACTGGTGAGTGTCCAGTAGGCAGCTAGTGCTGCTGCTACCTGAAGAATGCACGAGCCTTCATAGAACCTTCAGCTTTCACCTGAACTAATGCGAACAAACACCCTGTTCGCTGGTTGGTGCTGGTTTGGGTTGGTTGGTGCTGGTTTTTTTGAGAGGAAAACACTGTTGGTTGGTTGAATAAGTCTGGCTAAAATCAACAAGCGAACATGGTGCGTTCTACTACAGCTTGAATCCATGCATCTCCAGGCAGCTAGTGTCCAAAACGAGATGACCGTCGACATATGTATGTATGTATGTATGTATGTATGTATGTATAAAAGTTGAACCAGCCGCCGACGATGTATATGCATGAGTAGCACCAGCAGGTTTTTGTTTATATGATATGAGAGAAGAGAAGAGAAGAATATAACATGCATCATGAGCAGCAGGCGCTACCACACATGGTTTCATGATTCAGCTTTGGAGGCGCGTATAGACGACAGTGGCTTTAATAGCAGTCCAAGATTCTGCCCCGCTTTTGCTCACTGAAGATTGTGTGCGCACTAGCTAGCACTACTGGTCATTTCGACCTGAAGCAGCAGCAGCAGCTGGCTGGACCAAACCTGCCGCGCGCACTGAAATCCTCAAACATCTCTCTCCACCGCCTGCATCTGCATGCGTTCCTTTGGGGCGAAGGGATCAACGATACATATGTACAGTACTAATAATGTATACAAGTGAAAAGCTGGGTGCAGGAGAACGAAATGAAGCCCTTGTTTAGTTGGACCTCAAAATCCAAAAGGTTGCTACAGTACCTGTCACATCGAATGTTTGCGGTCCGTGCATGGAGCATTAAATGTAGACGAAAAGAAAAAGTAATTGCACAGTTGGTGGGAAATTGCGAGACGAACATTTTAAGCCTAATTAGTCGATGTTTGGACACTATTTGCCAAATAAAAACGAAGGTGCTACAGTAACCCCAAAATCTAAATTCCGCGAACTAAACGAGGGCGAAGTGAAGCTACTTGCAGATTTCAGAGATGCACGCATTCATGGCGTACTGCAACGGTGAGATGTCGAAGGATCGATGGATGGATAGAGATATGCATGCAGTTCGATCGGTAGCAGTAGTACACGGATGGATAGATGGATGGGTGGATGAATGCATGCATGGACCAGCCGCAGCATGCACATGGCAGAATGACGGAGGCAGAAAGCTTGTCTATGGCGGCGGTCAATTAAGCTGACCGATGGATGCATGAATCAGCTAGAAGTAGCTTCCTAGGTAGTAGGTACTCGTAGCTTAAGGAAGCGCCGGCCTCGATGATCGCCTGGCCCCAACGCATGCACTGCCATGGATACGATGATTTCCCCGGCCCCTGCTCTCAATCAAGCCGTCAGAACAACTGCCGGTGGAAAGCGCAACCAGCACCAGCACCGGGAGGAGGCAACCAAAGTCACTGGCAAGGCAGGCCAGCGCCGGCCGGGCCGGCTCGTCACCTCACCTCTCGTTCCATTTACTTGGTTCTCCCTCCCCTACTCTCCTACTGGCCTCTCTCTTTCCGCGGTGCCCGGCAGCAGTGGCATCTACCTGGGCGGACCGCGGCCATCGTGCGACCGACGCGCGGAGAGGCTATGCCTGGGACGGCCAGGTGAGTAAAGCGACGGGGGCCGCAGCTGGGCGCCTGAGGCGATAATGATTGGTACTGGTACTGACCGGCCGGCCGGCGCTTTAGTTGCTTAGCCGCGTAGGGAGAGGGAGTGGGGAAGGATCGGAGTCGGAGGGGCCGGCGGGACGCCGCTTTCGCCCTGCACTATCATGGCTGACGATCGCGAGCTGATCGATCGATTCGATTAAAGCCAAAGGCGCGCGCGCGCTCAATGCATGGCTGGGATCGGAATTAATTTGAAAGCAAGCACCGGAGATGGCTGCCGTTTCATGCGACTTTCCTTTTCTTCGCCCGACACCGCCCCCGGATTCTTCGTTTCGTTGCAGATCTCTTGGTTCTAGTTGTAGCAGCCAAATCACGCATACATAATGCGTCCACGCGCAGCGCATCGCAAGCGAAGTGTATGCATAGGGTGCGTCCAGCTCCAGCACAGCAGAGCATAAAGTTTATTTAGCGAAGGTCATGCTCACGCCGGCCAACAGTGGCGTCGCCGACAGAAATCATTACGGACAAAAACGAATCATACAACGCGACATTCTCACTCGCAGATTCAAAACCCCATACTACGGCTGGAGGAGCTCACAAGCAGCTAACATCAGCATATAGAGTATTATACTCCCCGTATTAGTAAATTCTAAAATTTACACTGAAATAAGGCATGATCACATTTAACAAAGTTTGTAACAAAGAAAACCATAATCCATGGATACCTTCATCATTTGAGCATTTCCAAGTTTTTTTTTTTTTAAAAGTGCAGGAGTATCATCTCACTCAGTAGCAAAACCGAAGCTACAACGATTCAAGCATCAGCAAAGTTAATCCTGAATCAAACGATAAGCAACAGCAAAGTTACTACGGCTGGAGGAGCTGACGAACCAGCTAACATCACCATATATTATATGTATTTATATTTATATTTTAATAAAGTGCAGGAGTATCATCTTATCTCAGTAGCAAAACCGAAGCCACAACGATTCCAAGCAACAGCAGCCTAGTTTCCTGACTCATCATGTTCAAAAGGGAGCAAAATACACACCTAATGTGGTATAGACTGTAGAATACCCAAACAAAATACTGAATAGAATATATACTTTCAAAACGCGCCAATACAGGTCCAACCTGAAAAGCAAATTGTTTATGACGCGCACATAACCAGCGTACACCTAATTATAAACCCAAGTGGTATGATTGCCACCTGGGGCCGCAAGCAACAAAAGAGCTATCATCTTCTTTTACTACTATGAATAATGATGGTCGGGGGTGCCCATAATTTAATCGACCTCCTCAATCTTGGGGCCAGCACCGCCAGCAGCAGCGGGGGCTTCATCCTCCATTCCGCCAGTCATGTCAGCACCGGCGCCCTGGTACATCTTGGCAATGATGGGGTTGCAGAGGCCTTCCAGCTCCTTCATCATGTCCTCAAACTCTTCCACCTCGGCGAGCTGGTTGCTGTCCAGCCAGTGGATGGCCTGCTCCACAGCGTCCTCAATCTTCTTCTTGTCATCGGCAGGAAGCTTCGAAGCAATCTTCTCGTCCTGGATGGTGTTCCTCATGTTGTAGGCGTAGTTCTCCAGAGAGTTCTTCGCCTCATTCTTCTTCTTGTGCTCCTCGTCCTCGGACTTGTACTTCTCTGCTTCCTGGACCATCTTCTCAATGTCCTCCTTGCTCAGCCTTCCCTTGTCATTGGTGATGGTGATCTTGTTCTTCTGCCCAGTCGTCTTGTCTTCAGCAGAGACATTCAGAATACCATTGGCATCAATGTCAAAGCATACAGTGATCTGAGGGACGCCCCTAGGTGCAGGGGGGATTCCAGAGAGCTCAAATTTCCCAAGGAGGTTGTTGTCCTTAGTCCGGGTCCTCTCGCCCTCATAAACCTGGATCAGCACACCGGGCTGGTTGTCTGAGTATGTGGAGAAGACCTGCTCCTTCTTGGTTGGAATGGTGGTGTTCCTTGGAATAAGCACAGTCATGACTCCTCCAGCAGTCTCAAGACCAAGAGACAGTGGGGTCACATCAAGAAGGAGAAGGTCCTGGACCTTCTCATTGCCCTCCCCGCTAAGGATTGCAGCCTGGACAGCAGCACCATAGGCAACGGCCTCATCCGGATTGATGCTCTTGCAGAGTTCCTTCCCATTGAAGAAGTCCTGCAGCAGCTGCTGAACTTTGGGGATCCTAGTCGAACCACCAACAAGTACAACATCATGGATAGTGCTCTTATCCATCTTGGCATCCCTCAGGCACTTCTCCACAGGCTCCATGCACTTCCTGAAGAGGTCCATGTTAAGTTCCTCAAACCTGGCTCTGGTGATGGTGGAATAGAAATCAATGCCCTCATAGAGAGAATCAATTTCAATTGTAGTCTGCGCTGTGGAAGAAAGTGTCCTCTTAGCCCTCTCACATGAAGTCCTAAGCCTTCTCAAAGCCCTGGCGTTCCCAGTGATATCCTTCTTGTGTTTCCGCTTAAACTCCTGGACAAAGTGGTTCACCAAGCGATTGTCAAAATCCTCACCACCGAGGTGAGTGTCACCAGCTGTGGCCTTCACCTCAAATATACCCTCCTCGATAGTGAGGAGTGAGACATCAAAAGTTCCACCTCCAAGGTCGAAAATAAGGACATTCTTCTCACCAACACTAGTAGCTTTCTTGTCAAGACCGTAGGCAATTGCAGCAGCAGTTGGCTCATTGATGATACGCATGACATTGAGACCAGCAATAACACCAGCATCCTTAGTTGCCTGCCTCTGGGAATCATTGAAGTAAGCAGGAACAGTGACCACAGCATTCTTCACAGTTGATCCAAGGTAAGCTTCAGCAATCTCACGCATTTTGATAAGAACCATGGAGGAAATTTCCTCAGCTGAGAACTGCTTCTCCTCACCCTTGTACTGCACTACAATCATAGGCTTATCCGCTGGGCCAGAAATAACCTTGTATGGCCACATCTTAATATCACTCTGAACAGAGGCATCAGAGAACCGTCTTCCAATAAGACGCTTAGCATCTGCATAATTTCATAAAAAGAACCACCATTAGAATCATAATTTGGATGTTACGTTCAGCATCTCTGCTTATATAAATGCCTACAGTCTTGCCCACAGATATTATTTTTAAAGTAACAAGGACTGCATGAGTCTCAACGTCAACAGAAAATTAAGTGCCGGTTCAAAAAATGCCATTAGAATAAGCCCTTTTATTGGATTAAGTTTCTGAAGCAATGGGCAGTTATAATAATATATCATGGATAAACAAGATCTCAAACAACGCCTCAAAACAGTTCAAATGTACGAATTATCATGGATACACCTTGCGTGATGTGTATATGCAAACCTAAAAAGAACATGCATCAACAATAACCATCTTTTGTGAGCTGTACCTAAAGAACAAATCTAACATGGTTTAGGGGTACATGTGAAACATAATTTTTATTATATATAGTATGAAAGATAGATACATAATTTAAGTGCCAGATGTCCATGTCAATCAGACTCAAATTAGCAACTTCAACCAACATGACCATTCTTACAGCAAACATGACAAAAGAATACAAAGTATAACCAAGAACAGCTTAAAGCATAACAGAAGCCAATAATCAAAGTCAAAGTCAATTTAATACTCCGTTTGAATCTAGAAGGTGCATTTCATTTCGTTAGGAAAGCCTTTGACCAGCAATCTATATATCAATACATGGTTTTGTAACAATAAATTGCTGTCCGCCATAGTTATTGTGGCGTCGCCATATCGTCGCCATATCGCCGTGGCGGTTTTGTGGCTCTCGCCACGGCGACGCCACGGCTCCGGCGTGTATGGCGTCCGCCATAGCGCCGTGGCGTCCCCGTGGCGCCGATATGGCGTCCTGTGGCGCCGTAGTGCGCTGTGGCGGGCGCCATACACGCCGAGTCTTGGGTACAGCCGGGCCCGGGTGCAAATAGAGGACACCCCCCCCCCCCCCCCCCCCCCCCCGCGCGCCTGGAAACGCCCCGCATCTCCTCGCCCGCCCTCCGCCGGCCCGAGCCGCCGCCGCCTGGAGTCGGCCTCGCCCGCCCTCCGTCGGCCGCCGTCCGTCGGCCTCCCCCGCCCTCCGGATCCGCCGGCCTCTGTTCCTCTGTTCCCCCGCCTGGAGCCGCCTCCGATCCGAGCCCGAGCCGCCGCCGCCTGGAGTCGGCCTCGTCCGCCCTCCGTCGGCCGCTGTCCGTCGGCCTCCCCCACCCTCCGTCGGCCGCCGTCCATCGGCCTCCCCCGCCCTCCGGATCCGCCGGCCTCTGTTCCTCTGTTCCCCCGCCTGGAGCCGCCTCCGATCTGAGCCCGAGCTGCCGCCGCCTGTTCCTCTGTTCTCTCTGTGCCTCTGTGCCTCTGTGATCCGAGCCCGAGTGAAGACGTGAAGTGGTGAGTTGAAGTGCCTCACTGCCTCTGCTCCTCTGTTCTCTCTGTGCCTCTGTTCTTCAATCTTCAACGCCTCAACGCCCTTCTTTTTTTTGGACAGAAGTACAGAACATGGCTACTCAAGGGACTGGAAGCGCGGAGGCCTCGGACGCCGCATCAAATATTGATCCAAAGATTGATCCAAAGCGGAAGCCGGCAAAGTCAAATGATCCTGGGTGGAAATATGGATTTTGGCCAACCATTGACAATAGAGATGTTGTGCAGTGTTGCTTATGTGATAGAAGAATAACTGGAGGAATTAGAAGGCTCAAGAAGCATCTTGTGGGTGGTTATGGAGATGTTCAGAAATGTGTCAAAACCACAACAACTATTGCACGAGAGATGCAAGATGCATTGGACGACTTTTGAGAGATGAGAGATTTGGAAGTTTGAGAGATGAGAGAGTTCTGTCTTTTGTGCTACATTTACATTGCTATTTTGATTTGCTAATATTGTAGACTATACCTTTTAAGCTACATTTGCATTACCATTTGTCAATATAATTTCCTAATATCCTAGACTATAATGTATGTATTCGCCACGCCGATGTGTGTATGGCGTCGCCACGCCGCGCGCCATAGACGCTGTAAAGGTGGTGGGTCGCCGCGCCTCGCCACGCCGCCGTAAAAACTATGCTGTCCGCAATAAAAAATGGTTATGATTTTGTATCACATAAATGACATATTGAAAAAGAGTAATTGATCAACAAAGTCTTGTAGAAATAGACCTACTAACTCCAAAAGCAGGGTCAGCATGCTTATATATATAGTATAGACATAGAAAAGGTAGCTAAAATCTATAGGTCATTTACAAATGCATTAGAAATATAGAAACAGCTCCAACTACAACAGCTATGTCAGGCCAGCAAATAATTCCAAAATATTGTGCTAGGACTGGTTCAAAGAGCACTGAGTCAGGCCAAGCCTGTTTAAACAATACAAACTGGACCCTACAAAACCGACATTTATACAGTTTGCCACAATATAAAGACGAATTTGTCTTCACACACCATAAAGACGAATTTGTCTTCACACACCATATCAATGTGCAAATGCAGTCATAATAGGTCCTAGAGAGCCATAATGTTGCAAATAAGAGTGCCATGAGAACTACTGGCAATGATAAAAGAACTCTGTTTGTGTATGTAAGTATAAAATGCATAACTAGTGACTAATGGATAACAGTGACTTCACGGACGTGTCACCCAACATGGTTTGAATATTTCAAAACCAAAAACTTTTATGTGCCAATTCTCCTAGTGAACAAACAAATACATAAATTACAATAACAGAAAGACAAATCATCATGGTGAGCATAGTACAATCCAATATAAATTCCTTTCTCAGATGAATTTCTACAGCAAACATAGCTCAATCCAATATAAATTATTTTTTCAGATGAATTTATAACACTTTAATAACCGCTAAGTATAAAACAATACCTGGACAGTGCATTATCACCTAGTCCAATCATATGTAATGTGAACGGACTAGAAAACGAAACAGCATTGCGGATCAGATCTTTGCAGCCTTGAACACACCACTGCGCACACACAACAATTCGACTATACCTTACTTCCAAACTAACAATGCGCACTAGATCGAGCACAACAAACGGAGTCCATCAGACAAACCCTCCGTTACTCCGAAAACGATAGGATCCACGAGATTAAACTCTACCACGCGTATCGCATCAGGAACAGAGAAGCGGAAGAGGCGTGCTTACCGAAGACGGTGTTGATGGGGTTCATGGCGACCTGGTTCTTCGCGGCATCGCCGATGAGGCGCTCGGAGTCGGTGAAGGCGACGTAGGACGGCGTGGTGCGGTTCCCCTGGTCATTGGCGATGATCTCGACGCGGTCGTGCTGCCACACACCGACGCAAGAGTACGTCGTGCCCAAGTCGATGCCGATCGCCGGTCCCTCACCCTTGGTCGGCGCCATTGCTGCGTCTAGACCGCTCGCGGCGGCGGACGAGAAGGGGCAGCTAGGGTTAGGGTTTTCGCGGCTGCGCTTAGAGCAGAGGCGATTGCTGCTGCGGTTTTCAGATGCGGAGGCGGCGCCGATGTGGTGGTATTTGTACACAGAGTTCGTTTGGTCTTGGTCTCCCTCCGGAATTGCGGGAGAGCGTGGCCCAACCAGGGCCCAGTTCGAACTCTACAGCTTCTGCAGGTGGGGCCCGCAGAATATAAGTGTTTGACTGTTTGCTTTCTCCACGTGATGGGTGGTCTGTTCGTCTGGCTGCCAATGGACCCATAACCGAGGGTAATTCTCTATTGATCCTAATATACTCCTGTTTTACCATATTTGACCACGCCTCGGGGCAAAACTTTCACAATACTAGTTTCAAAAAAAACTTTCACAATACTATTTTATCCTCTCTTTTTTCGCGATCGTCAAAGAGAGAACTTTAATTATCACCGAGGAATAGAATTGCAATATTGAGTATGCAGGGGATGAGCTTCAGCTAGGCCAAAGAGGACATGGCCCCTCCACAATCTGCTTACTTTTTGAGTTTATCTTGGCACCCTTTTATGGCCTGTTTTTGTAGAGCTCCGGCTCCAGCCAAAATAGTTTTAGTTGTGGCTTCACTGTGGAGCAGATTCACATGAGGAGCTGAATCTGGTTTTTAGACCGTTTGACAAAACAGTTTCTCCTTATGATGAAAATAGATGAAATGTCCAGAATACCCTTTTTTCTTTTTTTCTCTCCTTTTATTTCATTTTATTTATTCTTTTTCTCACTACCTTATCTCTACCTTATCACCCCGCACACGGATAGGCCTCGTGTAGGTCGTTGCTCCCCTGTTCCTCTTCCCCGTGCGTCGGCTTTGTCGCGCCTCTCCGTGTCGAGGCCACGACTCCTGCCGCCTCCCGAGCAGCGCGCATCGCCCTAGCCCTGCCCCCGCATCTCGCCGACCGCGCGCCCCACAACCTCTATGGCTACGTGCCTCACCAGCATCGCCGCCTCGCGCTGCCTGGGCGGGCCCCCGCTCCCGGTTCCAGCGGATCCGGTGCCGGTGTCCAGCAGATGCATCGCCGCCGCCCTCGCAGACGCGCCGGGGGCAAAGGAGACCCATGGCCGCGATGGGGCCAGCTACCGCTAGAGGAAGCCAGAAGAAGCCACAAATTTCAGCTCATACTCTCTCTCCTCCCTTGTCTCAGCAGGAATTCCGGGGCTTTTTTCTAAGATCTAAGCAGGTTAGAGGCGTTTGGCAGGTGGAGCCGAAAAACGGATTCCAGGAGCCAGCCAAGACTCTATACCAAACGAGCCCTATATTAGTCACAAGCTCCGTCACTATATGTATGTTTTGCCATTGCAGCTCATCAGCGACCTTATTTTGTCCTCTCCCTATATAGTCTAGAATTTCACCTCCGACGACGCTCACTAAGCCCGCGACACCCCTTCAACAGATACATAAGACGAGATCTCTGTTGTATGAGTTTTGAGCGCGTATGAGTTATATGTAGTCCGGCTTCACAATTGCCTTGCGTAGTCTTCTGCTAAGCCCAATCCCTCCTGCAAGCCAAAGCTCAACCCCTTCTGCGTTCGTGGCAACGACATGTCCAATATCATCCCTGATGATCACGCTAATCCCTACTCACCTTGACTCTTGCTCGAAAGCACCATCAGTATTTACCTTAACCCAGCCTGTTCGGGCTGCTTTTTCAGACAGCCATGCAGCTGCATATTTTCACTGTTAGTACGGTGTTTTGTGACATTCATCGTCAGCAACACTGTAAAGACTAGCAACTGAACAGTAGGTTTCACCTCATAGCCAAGGATGATCTGACAACAGGCTTCTTCCCGTTCCCCTCTCTCGGTTAGGCTGTAATAAGCAGTTCATGACAGTAATGCTCCAGGAAAATCACCGAAGCTGGGCACATATCCCTGTTCGCTTGAACTTATCAGCCTGGCTTATCAGCTATGGTACAGTATTTTTGATAGGACTTGATGCCCTACCGGAGTTGCTGCGCAGGTTATAGGGGTGGAAGAGGTGAGGACGTGGTCTGTACTCTCGACGTCGGCGAAGGGCCATGGCGGCGAGAGTGCGGCGGCTGCTGCTGCTGCCCTAGAGCTCACGTGAGAGAGAGAGGGCAGGGACGGCTGGCTCCCAAAGAAAGCCAACAACTTAATTGTTACTTTCTACTTAATTCCAATCATCCCAGATTACAAGTATTTATCCTTCCCTATAGATGCTATAATTAAGAAACTATATCTATCTCTAAGAAAATACCAAATAAGCGATAAATTGGGCCTCTAAGCCCATTAACAGAGCCGGGCCCCTAGCCACTATTGGGCCTGCGCCTGGCATAGGGGATGCCGGTCATAACATCTCTCCCCACCTGTGCAAACAGCTCGTCCTCGAGCTGAAAGTCGGGGTAGACATCACGAAGATGCTGGAGAGGCTCCCATGTTGCGTCCTCCGCTGGCAGGCCGCGGCATTTGACAAGCACGTGACACACGTCTCACCGAAGTTGTGCACGAAGGGCGCGTTCCGGAGCTGGCAACAGCTGACCATCCGATGTCGGCGGCAGAGGAGTAGGAGCCGCTGGGGAATCACCTTTGTGGGGCTTCAGCAGCCCCACATGGAAGACATCATGCAGACGGACGCCCTCCGGAAGCTAGAGGCGGTACGCCACCTGGCCGATGCGCTCCAGCACTTGGAACGGACCGGTGTAGCGAGGGCCAAGCTTCCCTTTGGCGCAGGGCTCGAGGGACTGGGCAGCGCAGTGGAGCAGGCGCAACCATACCTAATCCCCGACGACAAACTCCTGGTCGTGGTGGGACGCGTCGTAGTATTTTCTTGGACAGTTGCTGTGCTTGGAGAAGCCTTTCCCGAATCTCCGCGAGCACCTCGTCGTGCTCCCGAAGAAGGCCGTCCACCTTGTCTGTTCTGGCTGACCCAGCCATGTAGAACAAGATGGCCGGGGGTGGCCGGCCGTAGACCACCTCAAAAGGTGTGGCGCGTAGTGCCGTGTGGAAGGAGGTATTGTAGCAGTACTCCGCTCAGGGCAGCCAGTCCACCCACGCTCGTGGTCGGTCACCTGTGACACACCGAAGATACATTGCGATGACCTTATTGACCACCTCAGACTGATCGTCTGTCTACGGGTGGAAGGCCGTGCTCATGTGGAGCGTGATGCCGGCCATCTTGAAGAGGTCACGCCACACATGACCAGTGAAAACCGGGTCCCTGTCGCTGACGATGGAAGAAGGGAACCCATGCAAACGAACAATGTCGTCGAAGAATGCACGTGCAACCGAAGCGGCGGAGTATGGATGGGCGAGGGCGATGAAGTGCACGTACTTGGAGAATCTGTCAACCACCGTGAGAATGACGGATTTACCACTGACCTTGGGCAGGCCCTCGATAAAATCCATCGAGATGTCCGCCCTAACCTGGGACGGGACGTCGAGGGGCTGCAATAATCCGGCGGGCTGCAGGGACTCCATCTTGTTCCGCTGACACACGGTGCACGCCCGCACGAAGTCTTTGACAAGAGCGCGGTCGCCGAGGATGTAGAAGTCCGAGCGCAGGCAATGGAGCGTCTTCTGGACTCCCTCGTGGCCCACCGAGTGAGCCAGGAGGAGCACCTGATGGTGCAGGTCATCATAAGCTGGCACGAATATGCGAGCACCATGGAGCAGGAGACCGCCGTCGACGCACCAAGGTGCGGCCAGCGCGCCTTCCTGGAGGTGCTGAAGGAGAAGCTGAGCGTCCCCGGCTGCTGTTGTAGCCGCACGGATGTCGTCGAGGAGGGCGAATGTCGGCGTGGACAGCAAGTGCACAGCCGCCCCTGAAGCAGCACCGTCCTCAACGTCGCAGTGGGACAGAGCATCCTCCACAGTGTTAAGCCATCCGGGGCGATATTCCACGGCGAAGTCAAACCCAAACAGCTTACTAATCCATTGGTGCTACGGCACGGTGGAGAGGCGTTGGTCCAGCAAGAACTTGAGGCTGTATTGATCCGTGCGGACCAAAAAGTGACGCCACCAAAGGTATGCCTGCCAGTGGCGGACGGCCTGGACGAGCCCGATCAGCTCACATTCATAAGCCGCGAGCTTGAGATGACATGCAGTGAACGGTCGGCTGAAGAAGGTGAGCAGTCCGTCGTCCTAGTGGAGAACCGCTCTGAACCCGACGCCGAACGCATCATAGTCCACGGTGAACTGCTTTGCGAAAGTCGGGCATCTGGAGTATGGGGCCTGTAGACAGAGCCCACTTGAGCGCCTGGAACGCCATGTCCGCCTCATCGGACCAAGCAAACGCATCCTTGCGTAGGAGATGAGTCAGCGGGGCTACGATGACATCGAAGTCACGGATGTACTTCCGATAGTAGCCGGCGAGTCCTAGGAAGCCGCGTAGGCCACGGGTGGACCGTGGGGTTGGCCACGATGCCACAGCGGCCACCTTGTCGGTGTCCATGGCGACACTGCCTGCTGAAATCACATGGCCAAGGTAGGCCACTGAGGAGGCCCCAAATGAGCATTTGGAGCGCTTGAGGTGGGGCCTGTGCGCCCGTAACGCGTCGAGGACGATGCTGATGTGCTGCAAGTGCTCTACCCACGAAGAGCTAAAAATAAGGATGTCGTCGAAGAACACCAACACGAACCTGCGAAGGAAGGGGCAAAGCACGTCATTCATCATGGCCTGGAACGTTGCCGGAGCATTGGAGAGGCCGAATGGCATCACTAGAAACTCGAAGTGCCCGTGGTGTGTGCGGAACGCTATTTTGGCGACGTTGTCAGGATACATCTGCACCTGATGGTAGCCCGAGCGCAAGTCGAGCTTGGTGAAAACCTGGCGCCATACAGTTCGTCGAGGAGCTCATCAACCACCGGGATCGGGAACTCATCTTTAGATGTCTTGGCGTCGAGAACGTGGTAGTTGATGCAGAAACGCCAGGAGTTATCCGCCTTACGCACCAACAGCACGAGGATGGAGAACGAGGACATGCTCGGTCTGATGATGTCTTGGGCGAGCATGGCTGCACACTATCGTTCCAGCTCATCCTTCTATAGCTGGGGGTAGCAGTAGGGACGAACCGTGACCGGTGCTGTGCCCGGAAGCAGGTGGATGCGGTGATCATATAGCCATGCTAGTGGCAGCCCCTGCGGTTCGTCGAAGACCGGCCCAAACTAGTGGAGGAGGCGGTCTAGCAGGGGCTATGATGGGGCAGCCGTGACCGCCCTCGTGGCTGGCTCTTGAATGTCGTCGTGGGGAGAGCCAATGCCCTTTCCATAGAATACACCGGCCACCATGGGTGAATGCCATGCACAGATCCTCGAAGTCCTAGAGAATAGGACCCAAGGTACGGAGGTACTCAACGTCGAGGATGAGATCGAACCCCCCGAGATTGATGCCGAAGCAGCTGATGGTAAACTCCTCCCCACCAATGGCGAGAGCGATGTCACGGGCGACCCCTTCGCAGGGCACACGGTCCCCGTTAGCCACCAGCACCCGCATGGAAGGATGGGGCGTAGCGGAGAGGCGTAGGCGGCGCATGAGGTCGGTGTTGATGAAGTTGTGCGTTGAGCCCAAGTCGAGGAGCGCCACAAGACGATGGCCATGAACATGGACCGGGAGGAGCATGGCATTCTCAGTCCGGATGCTAGTGATGGCATACAGGGAGACGGTGGGCTAGGTTGTGGGTTCCTGGATGGCGGCAGGAACAACCTCCTGGGGTGCAGCATCCTCCTAGAAGACTGCTACCGCAGCCACTTCCGCGAGAACCTCGTCGTCGAGAAAATTCGTGGACTTCAGATAAAAGAGCCATGGACACACATGGCCGCGCACATACGGCTCGTCACAGTTATAGCAGAGACCCTGGCGACGACACTCCAATTGCTCGGCTAGAGACAGACGGCGGAAAGGCCAAGCAGGGGCTATCGACCCTACTGTTGCTGGAATAGCAGCCATGCTAGTAGCTACCGAAGGGGGCGCCAGGGGTCGAGGGGGCACTGGAAGACCTGGCCACTGGGGTGGCCGGGCGCCATGCTGTCCTGTGGCTCGCATAGAAGCATTAGCCCAGCGCTCAATTGCCCAGGCCAGATGCATGGCCGTCTGAAGGTCCTAGGGCTCCCGAAGCTCCACGTCAACTTTGATATGCTCCGGGTGGCCGTCCACAAATAGCTCAGCCTTCTACGGGGCCGAGAGATTACGGGCTTGGCAGAGCACGGCATTGAAGCGAGCCGAGTATTCCTGCACCGTGGAGGTGAACGAAAGGCGGGCAATTCGGACAGTCGGGTGTTACGAACCGCCGGCCCGAACTGCAGATTGCACAGCTCCTTGAAACGGTCCCAGGTGGGCATGCCCTCATCCTGCTCCAAGGCATAATACCATGTCTGTGCTCACAGTGATTGAGCCAATTCAGAGGGTCCTCAAAGCCGTCGTAGGTCATAAACTCAAGCTTGTAGAAACGAGGAGGGTGAGCACCCTGAGGGGCCCCATGTGCGCCCTAGACGAAGGGCTCCGGAACACTGCCTGTGGATGGGGAGGCACTCACACCTAGGTGTGTAAGTGCAATCAAGCCCTATTGTGGGTTTTGGTATTGATGACCACCAAATTAGAGGACTAATGAGATTTATCGAGATGACAAGCAGGGAATCAAAGAATGAGGATGATGAAAAGGTTGCAGGTGTTCTAATTACAAAAGGTGGCCAGACCTAGCTCAAGGAAGGTTTAAATTCTTTTATGTTTTGAATTTGAGTTTAGGAAAAGCCGTACTATTAAGAGGGATTTTAGGACAGTTGGTCAACTGTTGAATCAGATGCTCAAATTCATAGATTTACATCCTTCCACCTAGTCAAAACAGCCAGTCAAATTTCATATCATATTACCTGTTTTGGCTAGGGCGACAGTGCCGCCCTGTTAAGAGAGGCAGTGCCGCCCATGACTGACCGTTGGGCTCAGGGGGTATTTATACCCTTCAGGCCCGGCCCACAATGGTCATCTTCTCCACTGACTCACTCTGCTCGAAAATAGACAGAACCAAAGCTCACCTCCTTCCTCCATTATTGCTCCTCCATCCCTCAAGCTAATCCTTGATTCCAACCATCAAAACTTGAGAGAAAAGGCAGCAAAACTCGATTGGAGAGGAGATCCACTGATTCCCAAAGTCTAAGAGCATTTGGTTCACATTTGGCCAGCGGTTCTAGGGTTTGTTACTCTTGGAGCTTGCTCCTAGCCGGCTAGGCATCGCCCTTGTGCTTGCCAACTCGTGTGGCAGCCTTGGGAGGTTTGTAACTTCATTCGAAAGCTAAGAAATCACCCCTCACTTCAAGAGTTCACTCTCTTGATTTGAGAATGAGGGTAAAACAAGCCTTTGTGGCAAGCTCAAGCCTTTTGTGGCTTCCTCAACAACGTGGACTTAGGCAAACCTTAGTGGTGTGCTGAACCATGGGATAAATCGTGTGTCTTGCGTGATTTATCTTCTTTATACCTGCTATTTACATTGTTGCTAGGGTTTAGTTGCTCGATTCACTGTTGTGTGAAGATTCTGTGGTATCCAGTCTTCGAACTAGATCTTGGCTTTATATTGCAGGATTAAGTAGCTAGTTGGGTCAGGTTCATATATGTTAAATCTCAACTGTGTTAGATTATTTTTCGTAGAGCGGCAGTGCTGCCCTATAAGGCTGGCAGTGCTGCCCTATGTTCTAATAGAGTTTCGAGTTGAATTTTTGCAGGCCTATTCACCCCCCCCCCTCTAGGCCTTCTTTATCTTCTAGTAGATCCTACAAATGGTATCAGAGCGAGGTTGCTTCGTATACGCTTCACCACGTGAAGTATGGAAGAAGGAGAAGGTTCGAAGAACGTTCACGCTGCGGACGCAAGTGGTGTGCACGCCGAGGATGTTGGCAGCAGCAGCGAGCTGTCCATGTCCACAGCAGGTGATGCCACCGTCAAAGAACCCAAGACCACCGATGCCAAAAGAAGAAAGGCAAGAAAAGAAAGAAAAGCCGCAAAGATCGCAACAAGAGAAGCTAGAGAAAAGAAGAAAGAAGAGCAGCGGCTCAAAGACAAGAAAAAGAGAAAAGAAGCTAGAAGAATCACAAGAGAGGCGAAAGCCAAGAGAAGGGCAGCAAGAGCTCAAGAGCAAGAGAAGAATGAGTATGATGCATCATCTAGTGAGCTCTCTAGTAGCTCGGACGATGGAGATGATGATGTGTCATATCATGCTTCAAAAGATAGCAAGGAGGTGAAGAGCAAGGACAAAAAGAAGGATAGCAAGGACAAGGGCATCAACAACAACAAAAACAAATATACTGCCGTATCCTTTAATTATTCTTATTTGTTTAACCATAACAAAAGGTCTTTTGTGAATGTGCCCACGGGCAAGTTGCCTCATTTTGATGGGACAAACTTTGCCAAGTGGAAGCACTTGATGAGTGCCTATCTTGTAGGTCTTCACCCCGGTCTTTGGGAGATTGTGGTGAATGGATTGCAGCCACCGAAAGATCCCGAAGCACCAACAAATGAAGAGTTAGCTGATGTCCATCTCAATGGCCAAGCCACAAGTATTCTTCTTAGTGCCTTGGATGGAAATGAGTACAACCGAGTGATGAATGTCAATGTTGCAAAACAGATTTGGGACACTTTGCATCTAGCACATGAAGGTGTTGATAAAGTAAGGAAGGCTAAGATTGATTTGTTGATGGCCAAGCTCAATAGGTTTGTGATTGTTGATGGAGAGGAGCCACAAGAGATGTTTGATAGATTGATGACCTTGGTGGGCAAGATTTGAGGCTATGGATGTGATGAGCTTGATGATCACAAAGTGGTGAAAGTTATGTTGGAAGCTTACTCACCAAGAAATGAGACCGTAGTCACCTTGATTAGAGATAAGAAGAAGTTTGAGCACTTCACACCAAATGATGTGCTTGGAAGATTGTTGACATTTGACATGCAAAGAGAAGAAGCAAATGAGGGAAGAAGACTTGGTGAGTTGCAAGCCAAGTTAGAGGGCATGAAAATCAAGGAAGTAGCTCTCAAGGCAAATAAATCAAGCAATCAAGGCACCTCCAACAAGGCAAAGGGCAGCAAGCAAGCATCAACAAGTAAACCCAAGGAAATTAAGTCAACTCCACAAAATGATGATCCAAGTTCATCCTCAAGTGAAGATGAAGATGATGGGGCTGATTATATGAAGATTGATGACATGGCTTTGTTCATGAAAAGCTATCACATGGGGTTGAAAAAGAATGGGTATAAGATAGTGCAAAGAAGGTTTCCAAACAAGAAGAGGACTTGCTACAATTGTGGCAGCACGGAGCACTTCGTTGCTAAGTGTCCCTATGATAAGAAAGAAAACAAATACAAGAGGGACAATAATGAGGGCAAGCATGAACACAAAAAGAGATACAAGCAAATGGGAGAGGCACATATTAGACATGAGTGGGACTCAACTAAGGAGTCAAGTGAAGAGGATGTGAAGGTTGCAACCGTGGCCATTGAAAAGTCATTCTCCATACCAAGGCTCTTCAACAACATGTCCGATGATGATGACCACCGCTTCACTCATGTTTGTCTTATGGCAAAGGGTGAGAAGGTAAAACGAAGAGCCAAATCTCCTCCACCTCCTAGTGACATCTCTAGTAGTGAACTTAGTGATTCTAGTGATGATGATACTAGCGATGTTGAGAAATATGCTAAATTGACTAAAAAGTTAGATTCTAAAACCAAGCTCTTTATCATGAATCTAATGGAGGAATTAGAAAGTGTCAAAGCTGAGCTAGCCGATAGAGATGATTATCTTGAGAAAACCAAAAAGATGTATATTGGCTGCAAGGAAGCTCTTGAGTTAGAGAGAAGTGAGTTGGACTTTTTGAGAAAGGCCTTGGCCAAAGAACAAAGAGAACATGCTCTCATAAAGAAGGCAAATATTGCATTCAATGATAAGTATCGTGTCTTAATTGAAAAGCACAACAAACTTGAGAAGCAATATAACCTTCTATGCGAGAGCACCTCACATCCCTCCAACACAAATGACACTTCTATTCCCTCCAGTAGCCAAGGATATAGAAAATGCTATAATCTTGACTTAAATGTTCATTCCACTAACCATGCAAACTTGGAGGTTATGAAAAAAGAGATTGCTAGGCTCAATGCTATGTTAGGAAAAAGGTGCATGGAAGGCAAGAAACCTGCTGGTGGCAAAGGTGAAAAAACAAAGAGGCCACAATACAAAGATGGAAGAAATCCACGCATCAAAGATGGGCTTGGGCACACTCATGGAGGTAAAACCAATGGGAGAGAGGTAATCAATGGATATGAGTGTGTTCAGTTCGTGAGCAAAGAGTAGGAAGGTACAGATAGGTCTGCATAGATGGTGGCACAAGGCCAGCCTAGAGCAGCACTGCGGCCTATGGGCGGCAGTGCCGCCCCCCCACAGAAAAGGGAAGACCACGTCCTCCTCTGCTCATGTCCAGCCCAAGAAGGTGTCTCATCCAGAGCAGGTTGTCTAGAAATCAAAGAAATCTATCTGTGTCACTCCAAATAGATATGCTTACCAACCAAAGGCAAAAACACCTCCACAATGTTTGGATTCTAACTTTGTTTTGGAGTACAATAGCAAGGGGGAGATGTTTGCCAAGTTTGTTGGCAATGGTCGAAATACTTATCATAATGCTGTCATTTGGGTTCCTAAAGTTCTTGTGACTAACATGCAAGGCTCCAAAAATATTTAGGGACCTAAAACTAGGAACTAAACTTGCTTTACAGGCATACTCCTCCGGTGGGTCAAGTTGGGTGCTTGACAGCGGATGTACAAATCATATGACCGGAGAAAGGAGTATGTTCTCATCATACTCCCCAACTACAAATTCAGATGAAAATATTATATTTGGTGATAATTCAAAAGGGGGTGTGATTGGACTTGGTAAAGTAGCTATTACACTTGATCATTCAAATACAAATGTCTTGCATGTTGATTCCTTGAAATACAATCTGCTGTTCGTTTCTTAATTATATGAGATGGGCTATAATTGTCTTTTCACGGATAAGGGTGTGGAAGTCTCTAAGAGGGAGGATTCGTCTATTGTCTTTACGGGTCACCTCAAGAACAAGCTTTATCTAGTTGATTTCAACAAAGGAAAAGCTAAACTTGAGACCTATTTAGTGGCAAAATCTAGCATGGGTTGGCTATGGCATCACCGACTAGCTCATGTTGGGATGAGGAACTTGGCCAAACTCCTAAAAGACAACCACATTCTTGGACTAACCAATATTCAATTTGAGAAAGACAGGATTTGTAGTGCTTGCTAAGCCGAAAAGCAAGTAGGTGTACCTCACCCACCAAAGAGCATCATGACCACTACACAACCGTTGGAGTTGATTCACATGGATCTCTTTGGACCGGTCGCCTACATAAGCATCGGGGGTAACAAATATGGTTTAGTTATTATTGATGATTATTCCCGGTTCACTTGGGTGTTATTTGTCTATGATAAGTCCTAGGTGCAAGAGAAAGTCAAGATATTTGTGAGAAGGGCACAAAGGGAGTTCGGTCTTCCTATCAAGAAGATAAGAAGTGACAATGGGACCGAATTCAAGAACACTCTAGTTGAAGAGTTTCTTGATGATGAGGGCATGAAGCATGAGTTTTTAACTCCTTACACCCCTCAACAAAATGGTGTAGTAGAGAGGAAGAACCGTACACTTCTTGATATGGCAAGGACAATGCTAGATGAATACAAGATGTCGGACCTCTTTTGGAGTGACGCCGTCAACACCACTTGCCATGCCATCAACCATCTCTACTTACACAAGAAACTCAAGAAGACTTCATATGAGCTTCTAACCGGTAACAAACCAAAGGTGTCTTACTTTAGAGTGTTTGGGTGCAAATGTTTTATAGTTAACAAAAGACCCAAAACCTCTAAATTTGCACCTAAAGTTGATGAAGGCATTCTTCTTGGTTATGGATCAAATGAGCATGCCTATCGTGTATTCAACAAAACCATGGGTAGAGTTGAAGTCACGGTAGATGTGACATTTGATGAATCTAATGGCTCTCAAGTAGAGCAAGTTGATTCAAGTGTTGTAGGAAAGGAGGATCCACCATGTGAGGCAATCAAGCAAATGGCTATAGGCGACATTAGGCCACAAGAAGATCAAGCCACTGATGATGAGGATCCCCAGGCTGTTGCTGCACAAATTTCTGCTGACGTACTCCATCGACAAGGGCAGCACTCACCTGCTGAACATCAACAGGGCGGCAGTGCCGCTCATGAGGGCGGCAGTGCTGCCCCATCTACTTCAGCAGCAGTTCCTTCAACTCCTACTCCACCACCTCAAGGACTCAACCTAGAGCCTATCTTTGAACAAGAAGAGGCTGGAGGTCCATAAGAGGAACATAGTGATGTTGAGCATCCAAGGCTACGTCAAACTATACAACGGGATCACCCCGTTAACAACATCCTTGGAAGCATTCGAAAGGGGATAACAACTCATTCACATTTAGCAATTTTTTGTCAATATTACTCATTTGTTTCCTCTTTGGAACCTCTTAAGGTAGAACAAGCACTTGGAGATCTGGATTGGGTCATGGCCATGCAAGAAGAGCTCAACAACTTTGAAAGAAACCAAGTGTGGAAATTAGTGGAAAGACCCAATACCAATGTCATTGGTACCAAGTGGGTCTTCCGCAACAAGCAAGATGAAAATGGCGTGGTGACAAGGAACAAAATAAGATTGGTGGCCCAAGGCTTCACTCAAGTAGAGGGCTTGGACTTTGAAGAAACATATGCACCGGTGGCAAGACTTGAAGCAATTCGAATGCTTCTAGCCTTTGCTGCCCATGATGACTTCAAGCTGTACCAAATGGATGTCAATAGTGCATTCCTCAATGGCCCAATACAAGAGTTGGTGTATGTGGAGCAGCCACTGGGGTTTGAAGATCCCAAATTTCCCCACCATGTCTATAAACTCCAAAAGGCGCTCTATGGGCTTAAGCAAGCACCAAGAGCATGGTATGAATGCCTTAAGGAATTCTTGCTCAAACAAGGCTTTGAAATAGGCAAAGCCGACCCTACACTCTTTACTCACAAAGTTGGAAATGATATATTTGTGTGCCAAATATATGTCGATGACATAATATTTGGTAGTACTAATCATATGTATTATGATGAGTTTAGTAGGATTATGACTAAGAGATTTGAGATGTCCATGATGGGTGAGCTGAAATTCTTTCTTGGATTTCAAATCAAGCAAATGAAGGAAGGGACATTCATTAGCCAAACCAAGTACACCCATGATATGCTTAACAAGTTCGACATGGTGAATGCCAAGCCTATCAAAACTCCCATGCCAACTAATGGACATCTTGATCTAAATGAAGAAGGGAAAGCCATCGACATCAAGGTATATCGTTCCATGATCGGCTCTTTACTTTACTTATGTGCATCTAGGCCAGACATAATGCTTAGTGTATGCATGTGTGCTAGATTTCAAGCTAACTCGAAAGAGTGCCATTTAGTGGCTGTTAAAAGAATCTTGAGATGTTTAGTACACACTCCTAACCTTGGCTTGTGGTATCCCAAGGGCTCCAAATTCAATCTACTTGGCTATTCGGATTCTGATTATGCCAGTTGCAAGATAGATAGAAAAAGCACTTCAGAGACATGTCAATTCCTTAGACGGTCCCTAGTGTCTTGGAGTTCTAAGAAGCAAAATTGTATAGCCCTTTCCACCGTTGAGGCCGAGTATGTTGCAGCCGGTGCATGTTGTGCTCAATTACTTTGGATGAGGCAAACCCTTCGTGATTTCGGATGTCAATTCACCCAAATCCCACTCTTGTTTGACAATGAAAGTGTCATAAAGCTTGCAAACAATCCCATAAGCCACTCAAGAACCAAACACATAGACATCCGACATCATTTCTTGAGAGACCATGAAACCAAAGGAGATATCGAAATTCATCATGTGAGCACCGAAAAACAACTAGCCGACATCTTCACTAAGCCTCTCGATGAGTCAAGGTTTTGTGCTTTGCGTAGTGAGCTAAATATACTTGATTCTCGTAACTTAGTTTGAAATATAGCACACCTCTATTTGACTACCTAGTGAAGTAGGAAAATGATTTTAAAAGGATATTATGTTGTGTTTCAAAATCATTTCAAAAGGCCAACTAAGTGTCATGACCATTGTCTGTATTGTTGATTGCTTACTGGTCATGATATTTAGAGAATATGTATCCATATCTGAGGTGAAGGAGGTCATAAAGTTTAAGCGTAATCCCTGCAAAATTGGCAGGGTGGCAGTGCCGCCCATCCTGGCCGGCAGTGCCGCTCTCTAAAAACTGGGCCGTTTTTAGCCAATTTTGGCTAGGTTGCAGCCGGCCTGGTCCTTTCTCTTCTCCCTCCACTCCAACAGTTTGGAAGCAAGGTAAAACCCTAACCTCTTTTCGATCTATGCAATGTGAAGCTTTTAGTCATGGATTTTAGTTTCTAGGGGGAGTATGAAGGGTTTAGAAAGGTTCTTGATGGATGAATCGAGTTGATTTTGGATTTCACCGGTTGAATGATTTTGGGGAGAGCGGCAATGCCACCCATGGGACCATTAATGCCACCCCTAGTAGATTCTAACTGCTATACTCAAGTTCATAAATCCAATGAAGTTCAGAATGGATTGGATTCACTTATCAAAGATTGTTTCTAAAATTTTCATACTCAATCTTTCAAATTCATGGCTAGGGTTTCATGTATTCTTTGCTTAGACTGTGATTCTGAAATTGTGATGATGAATAGACATTGTTGGAAATAGGATTTAACCAGAACAAGAAAATTGAAGATGAAATAGTGAAGCAACTGAGGGCGGCAGTGCCGGCCTCAGGGGGCGGCAGTGCCGCCCTACCATGTTGATTCCAAATCCAGCACTGCTTCCTATGTCATCTTCAAAATTCTTTTTCTTGTTAAAACCTGCTTACAGCTGTGTCTAACTCATTATCTTTTACAGTTTCTTATCAAGTCTTATTTAAATTGCATAGATGGACCGTGAAAAAAGGAAGGTGTTGACAACCAAGCAAAAGGTCAAGAGAGGCAGGGGACAGGCAAGCTATACTCATAGAGATAGAAATCTTGATGAAGATCTTGTTGAAGAGGAAAATATTCAGAGGATGGGAAGAACCATTCGTGTGTGGCCTGACTCTCCTTTACATCTTTCAGAGTTTGATAGCAGCTATATGAGAGATAACACTGATAGGTTCGACCTCATTCCTCCCCAAAACAGTGATGGTCATAGAGTTGTTGATTATTCCATGAGTTGGAAGAAGACAGGTGAAGCCAGAGAGATTGATCCCTACTCCTCTGATAGATCCGATGACATTGATTATAGATTTTGGAATGCTTTCCAATCTGATTTTTATACTACAGCTATTCTATCTAAGTCAAAGGGCAAGATTAGCAAGATGTAGTACATTAACTTTGGTGACTTGGAGAGCAGGAACGATCATCAGTTTGCTACAGCAATCAAGACCTGTGACCGCTTTGAGATGACAGACATCATGAGTTTCATGTATGATTGGAACAGGGAGATTCTTGCCTAGTTTCATGCCACTTACTTTTAGAATAGGGAAATGGATGAGCTTCATTGGATGACTAATGAGCGACATTATCGTGTTGATTTTGTCACCTTCTGTCGTATTCTTGGCTTTGGGCACATCCACAGGGGATATGAAAGGATACATAATGAGCGTCGTCTTGAACCAATGGAAGTAAGCTTCATGTGGGAGGATCAAAATCTAGCAGTTCCTGATTGGTCAAGGACAAAGCTCAAGAGCTTTTATTACATCATGAACAATCTTTTTAGGATCACTCTCAACCCTAAAGACAATGCAACAGACTTGAATGACCATATTACTAATGTGTTGTCTAGGTTTCCCAGCAGTGAAAAGTTCAATGTTCCAAGATTCATTTGGGTTGAGCTAGCTTATGCCATGGATGATGGGAGAACATCTTTGCCCTATGCTCCTTACCTCATGTTTATGATTGAGAGAGTGACTGGCTTGTGGTTCCCTAAGGATTGTGAGCACACTATTTACAAGATCAAGAAGACCCATGGTGGCTTAGGGGGACTTGGTTCAGCTACTCAGCACACTAGTTCTGGAGGACTTGGAGATAGTGGGGTAGCAGGCCTTCACCCTTCTGGAGTTGCACAGAGAGATATTCCTGAGCCATCCAGGGCTAGGGAACAAAAGAAGAAATCAAAATGGGGAAAGATGAGTGCACAGATGAAGGCAATCTTTACTCATTGTGCATATACTTCACAGACTGTTTATGAGGATAGAATGGAGAACAGGGAAGCTGTGAGGCATGCTATGGAGATGGCAGGGCTGCCACCAGTTTCACCAGTGCAGTCGCCACCTCAGTTTCCTGACTTGCCTCACCTCTCTTCTTCTGATGAGGAGCAGGATCAGTCACATGAGCACCATGATGAGTAGCAGGATGATCAACAGCATGAGCACTCATATGAGCCATTCAGTCAGTACTATGGATACCCACAGGGGCAGCATTTTGAGGAGCCCCCAATGCAGCAAGAGCTTGGTGCAGAGATTCACCCTACAGAGGCCGATCCATAGGTACAGGCAGCTTTGTTTCGCACATACTCTAGGAGACCGCGTCCTTCGACGGATCAGGCAGGGACTTCTACTTTAGCTGGGGCAGCACCTTCGTGACGTTCAGCACGCTTCACTTCGCACACCCATGTCGCCGAACGTGCCCGCGTCGACTCCGACAGTGATGAGTGATTTCTCTTCTTTTTCTTCTCTTTTTGGTATTTGATGCCAAAGGGGGAGAAAATTAGAGGGGTCAACAGTTTTTCGACGCCATGTGTTCTTCGCTACTGCGCTTATTGTTCAGATCCGATAAGAGTAGCTGTTAGGTTGTGAGTTTGAGAGTCGCTCAAAAACACTATTTTATGAAATTATGCTACTTTGTGACTTAATTTGCTTCGGATATGGACATGTATTCATGGTTACTATTTTAGCTTGTCGTATTCTAAGTTTAGATTGTTTTATATACATATGATCTTCTGTTGAAATCTGATTGCTATCTGACTAGTATGGTCAGGACGGCAGTGCCGCCCTCTGGGGCCGACAGTGTCGCCCTGTGCTGTATCAGCCAGAATCTTGTATGCTTGAACTGATAAAAACTGTCATATGCATCATGTTTATTCCTATGACACTTTGCTCAGCACTCCACAGCAGGCATGGATGTAGGGGGGAGGCTCCCATCACACCTAAAATATGAATCATGGCCTTTTATGCCAAATTGAGAATTCAAATCTTTATTCACATATTTAGGGGGAGTGAAAGGTCCTTGTTGGTTTTGGTAATTGAGTGACAACCTAGGTGGACTAATTGTGTTTATGTGAGATACACAGGTGATTAGTCCACAGGTACATGTGTGTGAGCAACATATGCCATGAAGGTGAAAATGGCTTGGAGATATTGCAAAGCTCACACATGTGATGATGAAGGAGCTTAAATGCACATGAGACATGACATTGAGTCATGTGATCAAGGTGGAGAAGATCAAGACAAGACTTGGCTTGATGGACCGGTTGCAAGCGTGAAGGGCAAGTCGAAGGCTTTGGAGTGATGGACCGCGTGGCGGTGAAGCTTGAGCAAGACTTGGCGCCGATGGACGATGGCAACGGTGAAGAGCAAGTAGAGTCAAGATCGATGAACCAATATGATCATGTGATGATATGAAGTGGATCATATCATTGTTGATCGTGTTGGTGCATGTGTTGCATCGACATTGAAGGAGATGGAATGGAATGCGCAAGGCAAAGGTATAACCTAGGGTATTTCATTTCACCGGTCATAGGTGTGTAGAGAAGTTTATGATCGGGTTTAGGATAGATGGCCATACTATCAAGAGGGGCAAACTTGTTTGCATATCGGTCATCTAGTGCCACTCGAGTGATCTAACTTTGCATTGTCGCTAGGATCGAGTGGCGTGGCAAGTTGAGTGGCTAACATCCTTTGGGAAATGATTGTGAAAATGCTAACACACATATACATGGTGGTGTACACTTGGTGGTGTTGGCACATTTACAAAGGAGGTGGTGTTTGCAGGGGTGAGATGGGTTTGGGTCCAGCGTCCGGATGCAAATTTTCTATTGCGCTTTCGGGAAAATGCTAACATACATGGTGGTGTACACTTTCAGGAAAATGGAGTGCCTATTTTCTATTGCGCCGGATGCAAATTCTTGGTGGTTGGCTCTTTGGAGCAAGGATTAAGAAGTTAGAAGTGAAAACAAGTTGATCGCAAAGATGCTGGCGTCGGTCAACTGACCGGACGCTGGATCTGAATGCACCGGACGCTGACTGCCTACGTCCAGTCGCACTGACGTGGAGTGTAGCAGTAGCTGGAGAGTGACCGGACGCTGGTGCTGCGTCCGATCGCGTTCGACCGGACGTGTCCGGTCATGCTCGGGAGCTTACTGGAAACGACCGGACGCTGAGGGTCCAGCGTCCGGTTAGTTGAAGCTGCTGCGTCCAGTCAGGTCAAGTGACCGTTGGAATCGGGACATGTGGTCGTCTATGGGCGACCGGACGCTGAGGTCCAGCGTCCGGTCAACACGACCAGAGCGTCCGGTCGGCCCGACCGTTGCCCAGTGAAGGGGTAACGGCTAGTTTAGCCCTTGGGGCTATAAATAGAAGTGGCCTTCGGCCATGGCTGGTGCTGAGCACCTCAAGGGACTTAGTGTCCATGCTTGTGAGTGCTTGGGAGCCCTCCATCACACATATACTTGATAGTGATCATTCGATTGTGTGAGTGAGTGATTCTAGTGCGATTGCATTATGAGGTTGCATCGAGTGGCACTAGGTGATCGAGTTGCAAGCCGGTGGTGCTTGTTACTCTTGGAGGTTGCCACCTCCTAGACGGCTTGGTGGTGGTCTCCGTCGAAGCGCGCAAGAAGCTTGTGTGGCGCTCCAGAGAAGTGCTTGTGAGGGGCACTTGTGCTCGCCCCGCGGGAGTCACGAAGAGCAACATTAGTAAAGCGTGTCATTGAGCTACCCTCACTCAAGGGGTAGGTTCTTGCGGCGCCCGACGTGTGGGCTTGGCGGGTGATGCCAATTAGCCGCCGAACCACCAAGTGAGCGGTCGACACAACGGGGACTAGCGTGTTGGCAAACAGGTGAACCTCGGGAGAAAAATCATCGTGTCAACCTTGTTCTTCCCGTTGGTTTGCATCTCCGTTACACAAGCTTGCGTTTACTTTCATATACATTACGCTTGTGTTGTTGCTTTTGTAATTAGATAGCTTGTGTGGCTTGCTAATTACCTTCTTGCTTGTGTAGCATAGAAGTAGCTCACATGCGTGGCTAATTTGGTTTATGTAACCTTGTTAGTCACATTACTTAGTATGTGTAGCTAAGTAATTGCGCTCTCTAATTAGGCATTGGTTGCCTTGTTATTGAGCATTGCTAGTGAGCATCGTTAGCTTTGTGCTTTTGCTTACTAGCATGTGTAGGAGCTCTCTTGTTGCTTAAAATACTAGTGGTATAGGTTTGTGTAACCTTGCTCTTAAAATTGTTTAGGAGAGCTCTAGCTAGCCCGGCACCTTTGTTGCATAATTGTTATCTTTGCAAGGTGCTAGTGAACATATATAGTGGGGTATAGTCTTGGCTAGACCGATAGTTTTAATTCCGTATTTGTATCAGGTAGCCGACGTGATTAAGTTTTAGAAAAGACTATTCACCCCCCTCTAGTCGCCATCTCGACCCTTCAGGGAGGCTCCTACACCCATGGTTCGAAAAATCTCAGTTTAGATTTTATATCATTTGTAAGCTCTAATTGTGTTGTTATCAATTACCAAAAAGGGGGAGATTGTAAGTGCAATCAAGCCCTATTGTGGGTTTTGGTATTGATGACCACCAAATTAGAGGACTAATGAGATTTATCGAGATGACAAGCAGGGAATCAAAGAATGAGGATGATGAAAAGGTTGCAGGTGTTCTGATTACAAAAGGTGGCCAGACCTAGCTGAAAGGTCCTTGTTGGTTTTGGTAATTGAGTGACAACATAAGTGGACTAATTGTGTTTATATGAGATACACAGGTGATTAGTCCACAGGTACATGTGTGTGAGCAACATATGCCATGAAGGTGAAAATGGCTTGGAGATGTTGCAAAGCTCACACATGTGATGATGAAGGAGCTTAAATGCACATGAGACATGACATTGAGTCATGTGATCAAGGTGGAGAAGATCAAGACAAGACTTGGCTTGATGGACCGGTTGCAAGCGTGAAGGGCAAGTCGAAGGCTTTGGAGTGATGGACCGCGTGGCGGTGAAGCTTGAGCAAGACTTGGCGCCGATGGACGATGGCAACGGTGAAGAGCAAGTAGAGTCAAGATCGATGAACCAATATGATCATGTGATGATATGAAGTGGATCATATCATTGTTGATCGTGTTGGTGCATGTGTTGCATCGACATTGAAGGAGATGGAATGGAATGCGCAAGGCAAAGGTATAACCTAGGGCATTTCATTTCACCGGTCATAGGTGTGTAGAGAAGTTTATGATCGGGTTTAGGATAGATGGCCGTACTATCAAGAGGGGCAAACTTGTTTGCATATCGGTCATCTAGTGCCACTCGAGTGATCTAACTTTGCATTGTCGCTAGGATCGAGTGGCGTGGCAAGTTGAGTGGCTAACATCCTTTGGGAAATGATTGTGAAAATGCTAACACACATATACATGGTGGTGTACACTTGGTGGTGTTGGCACATTTACAAAGGAGGTAGTGTTTGCAGGGGTGAGATGGGTTTGGGTCCAGCGTCCGGATGCAAATTTTCTATTGCGCTTTCGGGAAAATGCTAACATACATGGTCTTCACCAAGCTTATAATTGGACTTCACATTGCTATTGGAGTAATGAATTGGAATCTATGTGACTATCCTCTACTCCAACATAGCAAAGGTATCATTGTAATGTGCATGATCATTTCATCCCTTACTAGTATGCGGTTAGTGCATATAGTACATACTTCATAGGATCATGCATAACAAATGAAATGTTTTAAATTCATAAGCTTACCACTATTGCGTGAATGATTACTTGATCTAGTGGATAGTACATGAATTTGTTCATGAGCTAGTGAACCCAAGTACTTGACTTAATTTGTATTGCTAACAAGTGACAAGTACAACATTGACAAGATAACCCTTAAAAGAGGTGTGAAGAAGCTTGTCATTGGTTCAAACCGAACTTGGAAGCTTAGGCAAAACAATTTAGTTCAAGTCAATCATAGAAGCTCATGATAGTGATAAGAGTACAAGCACAAGACAACAATGCAAATGGATATCTAGTTTGTATGTTTCAACTCACAAGTGATATCCTATAAGTGGTACTCATGAAGATAGCAAATGTTCAAGAAATGGTCTTTATTGATAAATCAAACAAGTGGTTCCATACTAGAAGATTCTTTCAAATGGTATTCACTTCCTACAAGTGGTATCTATATATAGTAGACAATGGTTTCACAAGTGATCCTCAACTTTAAGTGATCATCAAATAAAGAATGCATCCCTCACCTACAAGAGCTTAAGTGAAATAAAATGGATGACCCATACATAGAATGATAAGATACAAGTAGTACAAGTTGCAAATTCTAAATGGTATCTACATATGGTGTCATTCCAATATTCAAGTAATGTCCATCAAAAATGCAAGTCTCAACCATCTACCCCAAAGTGCACACCTTTGCATCAATAAGAAGCACACCTTTTATGGAAATTGATGACAAAGGGGGAGAGATTGTACAAAGATATGAAAGCTTGATTGAACGGGGGAGAAATTGGACATGGACAAAGAGGGAGCAACATTGAAGAAAAGAGATGGATCAAAATTCTTGGACAAGAGAAGCACAAGTAGGGGGAGCAAGCTCATAAACTTTGATTGATTGCATTTGATATATGCATAATCATGTGCTTGCTTGCATTGCATAAGTTTTCAAATTCAATATGCATGCTTGTGTGGTGTATGCTAGTTATAGAACTTGAATGATGATTTGATAACTAGCATGCATAGGATGATAGCTAGACACTTGGTATATTCTTTAAGTAATGCTAGTACCTTGATTTTAATGTTGATCTCATGAGGTATCTAGTGCTTTTATTTCCAAGTGATATCTAGCTAACCTTGGTGCTAAGGATGAACTTAAAGGTGCAACTACGATTGGAACACGCTTCAAAGGTTTATTCTATACACCTTAGCATCATTTTGTAGTATTTACTCTCCCACACTTTTAATCTATGCATATGTGCATACTTAAAGTCGAATACTCTAGCACATATGTAGGGGGAGCTAATACTACCATTTCGGGTTTATGGTACTTGGCCAAAATCATTTACACATAGTAAAATTGCTTGGGCAAGCAACATGAATCCAAAAGAGCTTAATTTCCATATCTTTGTAGAGTTGTCATCAATTACCAAAAAGGGGGAGATTGAAAAGTCCTTGTTGGTTTTGGTAATTGAGTGACAACCTAAGTGGACTAATTGTGTTTATGTGAGATACACAGGTGATTAGTCCACAGGTACATGTGTGTGAGCAACATATGCCATGAAGGTGAAAATGGCTTGGAGATGTTGCAAAGCTCACACATGTGATGATGAAGGAGCTTAAATGCACATGAGACATGACATTGAGTCATGTGATCAAGGTGGAGAAGATCAAGACAAGACTTGGCTTGATGGACCGGTTGCAAGCGTGAAGGGCAAGTCGAAGGCTTTGGAGTGATGGACCGCGTGGCGGTGAAGCTTGAGCAAGACTTGGCGCCGATGGACGATGGCAACGGTGAAGAGCAAGTAGAGTCAAGATCGATGAACCAATATGATCATGTGATGATATGAAGTGGATCATATCATTGTTGATCGTGTTGGTGCATGTGTTGCATCGACATTGAAGGAGATGGAATGGAATGCGCAAGGCAAAGGTATAACCTAGGGCATTTCATTTCACCGGTCATAGGTGTGTAGAGAAGTTTATGATCGGGTTTAGGATAGATGGCCGTACTATCAAGAGGGGCAAACTTGTTTGCATATCGGTCATCTAGTGCCACTCGAGTGATCTAACTTTGCATTGTCGCTAGGATCGAGTGGCGTGGCAAGTTGAGTGGCTAACATCCTTTGGGAAATGATTGTGAAAATGCTAACACACATATACATGGTGGTGTACACTTGGTGGTGTTGGCACATTTACAAAGGAGGTGGTGTTTGCAGGGGTGAGATGGGTTTGGGTCCAGCGTCCGGATGCAAATTTTCTATTGCGCTTTCGGGAAAATGCTAACATACATGGTCTTCACCAAGCTTATAATTGGACTTCACATTGCTATTGGAGTAATGAATTGGAATCTATGTGACTATCCTCTACTCCAACATAGCAAAGGTATCATTGTAATGTGCATGATCATTTCATCCCTTACTAGTATGCGGTTAGTGCATATAGTACATACTTCATAGGATCATGCATAACAAATGAAATGTTTTAAATTCATAAGCTTACCACTATTGCGTGAATGATTACTTGATCTAGTGGATAGTACATGAATTTGTTCATGAGCTAGTGAACCCAGTACTTGACTTAATTTGTATTGCTAACAAGTGACAAGTACAACATTGACAAGATAACCCTTAAAAGAGGTGTGAAGAAGCTTGTCATTGGTTCAAACCGGACTTGGAAGCTTAGGCAAAACAATTTAGTTCAAGTCAATCATAGAAGCTTAGGCAAAACCGGACTCGGCGCTTTCGAGAAAATGGAATGCCTATTTTCTATTATGCCGGATGCAAATTCTTATGGTTGGCACATTGGACCAAGGGTGAAGAAGATAGAGGAGAAAGGAATTCGGTCTCACTGTTTAACAGTGACCGGACGCTGAGTCCGAAACGACCGGACGCTGAAGTGGTGCGTCCGGTCAGGCTGTCGGTCGGCACAGTGCTTAGGGTTAAGCACCGGACGCTGGGCTGTGTCCGGTCGAGTTGACCGGACGCGTCCGGTCATGCTCGGGAGCTTACTGGAAACGACCGGACGCTGAGGGTCCAGCGTCCAGTCAGTTGAAGTGCTACGTCCGGTCGGCAGACGACCGTTGGGATCGGAAGATGACCGTTGAACGTAGGGGACACGTGGCGAGTATCGCGTGACCGGACGCTGAGGTCCAGCGTCCGGTCGATCGGACCGGAGCGTCCGGTCGGCCCGAGTTTTGCCCAGTGAAGGGGTAACGGCTCTATTTGCCCATGGGGTTATAAATAGAGGCCATGGCCGGCCTTGGGCCGGCAGCTGAGCACACTAGAGCCTTGGTGGCTTGTGTAGTAGTGCTTGGAAGCCCTCCATCTCACACATACATGATAGTGTTCATCCGATAGTGTGAGAGAGCGATTCTAGTGCGATTGCATCGTGAGGTTGCATCGAGTGGCACTAGGTGATCGTGTTGTAAGCCGGTGGTGCTTGTTACTCTTGGAGGTTGCCACCTCCTAGACGGCTTGGTGGTGGTCTCCGTCGAAGCGCGCAAGAAGCTTGTGCGGCGCTCCGGAGAAGTGCTTGTGAGGGGCATTGTGCTCGCCCCGCGGGAGCCGCGAAGAGCAACTCTAGTAAAGCGTGTCATTGAGCTACCCTCACTCAAGGGGTAGGTTCTTGCGGCGCCCGACGTGCGGGCTTAGCGGGTGATGCTAATTAGCCGCCGAACCACCAAGTGAGCGGTCGACACAACGGGGACTAGCGTGTTGGCAAACACGTGAACCTCGGGAGAAAAATCATCGTGTCTACCTTGTTCTTCCCGTTGGTTTGCATCCCCATTACACAAGCTTGCAATTACTTTTATATATATTAAGTTTGTGTAGTTGCTCTTGTAATTAGATAGCTTGTGTAGCTTGCTAATTACCTTCTAGCTTGTGTAGCATAGAAGTAGCTCCCTTGCGTGGCTAATTTGGTTTTAGTAACCTTGTTAGTCACATTGCTTAGTTTGTGTAGCTAAGTATTTGCGCTCTCTAATTAGGCATTAGTTGCCTTGTTATTGAGCATTGCTAGTGAGCTTAGTTAGCTTTGTGCTTTTGCTTACTAGCATGTGTAGGAGCTCCCTCATTGCATAAAGTACTAGTGGCATAGGTTTGTGTGACCTTGCACCTAGAATTGATTAGGAGAGCTCTAGCTAGCCCGGCACCTTTGTTGCATAATTGTTATCTTTGCAAGGTGCTAGTGAACATACATTGAGGGGTATAGTCTTGGCTAGACCGATAGTTTTAATTTCGCAATTATATCGGTTAGCCGACGCGATTAATTTTAGAAAAGACTATTCACCCCCCCTCTAGTCCGCCATCTCGACCCTTCACTAGCTCAAGGGAGGTTTAAATTCTTTTATGTTTTGAATTTGAGTTTAGGAAAAGCCGTACTATGAAGAGGGATTTTAGGACAGTTGGTCAACTGTTGAATCAGATGCTCAAATTCACAGATTTACATCCTTCCACCTAGTCAAAACAGCCAGCCAAATTTCATATCATATTACCTGTTTTGGCTAGGGCGGCAGTGCCGCCCTGTTAAGAGCGGCAGTGCCACCCTTGACTGACCGTTGGGCTCGGGGGGTATTTATACCCTTCAGGCCCGGCCCACAACGGTCATCTTCTCCACTGACTCACTCTGCTCGAAAACAGACAGAACTAAAGCTCACCTCTCTCCTCCATTGTTGCTCCTCCATCCCTCAAGCTAATCCTTGATTCCAACCATCAAAACTTGAGAGAAAAGACAGCAAAACTCGATTGGAGAGAAGATCCACTGATTTCCAAAGTCTAAGAGTATTTGGTTCACGTTTGGCCGGTGGTTCTAGGATTTGTTACTCTTGGAGCTTGCTCCTAGCCGGCTAGGCGTCGCCCTTGTGCTTGCCAACTCGTGTGGCAGCCTTGGGAGCTTTGTAACCTCATTCAAAAGCTAAGAAATCATCCCTCACTTCAAGAGTCCACTCTCTTGATTTGCGAATGAGGGTAAAGCAAGCCTTTGTGGCAAGCTCAAGCCTTTTGTGGCTTTCTCAACAACGTGGACTTAGGCAAACCTTAGTGGTGAGCTGAACCACGGGATAAATTGTGTGTCATGCGTGCTTTATCTTCTTTATACTTGCTGTTTACATTGTTGCTAGGGTTTAGTTGCTCGATTCACTGTTGTGTGAAGATTCTGTGGTATCCAGTCTTCGAACTGGATCTTGGCTTTATATTGCAGGATTAAGTAGCTAGTTGGGTCAGGTTCATATCTGTTAAATCTCAACTGTGTTAGATTATTTTTCATAGAGCGGCAGTGCCGCCCTGTAAGGCCGGCAGTGCCGCCCTCTGTTCTAACAGAGTTTCGAGTTGAATTTTACAGGCCTATTCACCCCCCTCTAGGCCTTCTTTATCTTCCAGTAGATCCTACAAGGTGCCCATGTCCGTAGAAGAGGGGGCCGTCGGAACCCCCATAGAAAAAGCCATCGGCCTGGGGTCCCCCGTGGAAGACCACAACGGCGTGGGCGGTGGCACTACTGATGTCGCAGTCGGAGAGGTCGCCATGGTGTACAACGGGCTGGTCGTCGAGGCTAAAGCCCATGATGGAATCGGCGAAGGGGAAGGCGGCATCCGGAGGAGATGGATGGGAACACCCGTCGTGCTGGAGTAGGGCATCCCATACGGCAGCACCGCTGGAAGGGTGGTCGCAGCCGGTTGCGGTGGCGCGCCGGCCAGGTAGGACTGGATGGCAGCCATCTAGCGAGTCAGCTCCCCGATGGCGGCAGCCACCTGATCCGACGTCATCTGTGCCGCATGCTTCATCTGGGCAGCGGGCGTGGAGGCAGGTGGCAGCGGCGAGGTGGTGACCACCGTGGCAGCGGAGGTGATCGGCGGCGGCGGCAGAGTGTTGGTGGGATTAGGGCCTGACATCTCTGATACCAAGTTGATAGGATTTGATGCCCTACCGGAGTTGCTGCGCAGGTTATAGGGGTGGAAGAGGGGAGGACGTGGTCTGTACTCTCGACGTCGGTGAGGGGCCGTGGCGGCGAGAGTGCGGCGGCTGCTGCTGCAGCCCTAGAGCTCACGTGAGGGAGAGAGGGCAGGGACGATTGGCTCCCAAGGGAAGCCAGCAACTTAATTGTTGCTTTCTGCTTAATTCCAATCATCCCAGATTATAAGTATTTATCTTTCTCTATAGATGATATAATTAAGGAACTATATCTATCTTTAAGAAAATACCAAATAAACGATAAAATGGTTCCGGTGGTTCTTGCAATAACCATTTGGCTTCAGAGAATGAAATGCTGGCATTGCAGCGGTGTTCGTCGCATCCAACCTTGACTCTTGACGTGTTTGCTTCTGTGGCGCCGCAAACTGTGACTCGTGTTGATGGATCATCAAGAGTTACTGCACTTTGATACTCTTCCCATGTTTGTTTAAGTCCATGGGTGCTGTGCGTTGTTTGTAAGCAAATGAAGTCCTCAAGTATTCTAAAAAAATGCAGTCCTTAAGTTGCTTCATCCTTTTTAACCTGAAATGGTCCATCCATTTTTGCAGGTAACAGATGCATGGACATATGAGCCAAATTTCAAGCGTCAACAGAACTAAAGAAGCTAGACCATGCATTAGTATTAAGAACCCTTTAACCCATGTTCTGATGAACAAAACACAAGGACAAGCAGCACAAGTCAAATTTATAAGTAGAGTCAAGTACTCGCCGCTCACACAAGGATACTGAAGACACGACCAAATTTGAAATTATAGAGATACACATGAACAAGTCTTCATGGAAATTAACCAATACAGTCTACTGGTCAACATGAACTTACTAAATAACGGTTGCACAAAAGCTTACAACTTGTTTGTAAGTAGTTGCTGTCCTGAAGGAATTAATTTCAAAAGTCTATAATTTGCTTCCTGAAGGGCGGGCCTGGTGCCAGCGATAGAGTCTTACCGCCTGTGACCAGAAGGTCCCGGGTTTGAGTCGCGGTCTCATCGCATTGCACAGACGAGGGTAAGACTTACCACCAACACCCTTCCCCATACCCCGCACAGAGCCGGAGCTCTCTGCACTGGGTACGCCTTTATAATTTGCTTCCTAACAGAAATGTAGCTGAGACGTAGAGTACATGAGAACCAATGAAGGCTTCAAATAGCAACAGGCACAGTATGTCAGAATTGTTGGTTTTATTTTAAGCTGTGCACTATTTTGACATACAAGTCCACAATGCTTGCAAAAACAAAGGTGCTATTCAGCATTTAACTGTGATGGAATTCATTACACACATACTCAACAATTGCTTAGAACACCACCTCCAAAATTTGTGGATCAGGATCATGAAATAAAGTGGAAAAAATAAAAAGAAATACTTTACAACCAGATAATTCACTGAAGTCCAAGAATTGCTAGTTAAATCTTCAGCTTCAAATGTGCAATGCAAGATTCAGAAATCACGGTAAGTAATCATTATGACAACTTGGTGATCAGCTCTTGAAAATAAAAAACCACCCAGTCGGCTTCTACTGCGACTGGCTCCCTCATTTGAACACCAGCATAACAGATGAACAAATTTGCCCCGCCAGGTTGCCAAGCCTGCAAAGACATGGGCTAATTAATCTAGCCGTATAACATTTTATTGTGCTACAGCATTATTGTTAAATTGCTATAAACTGATATATCAGAAAAGTCTGGTACCATTAAGCTGCACTGCATACACTCAGTTAGTTATATCTCTCTGAACTATTCACTAACTAAAGAATAGCAGCGATATGTCAATAGCCTTAAACCAATTTCTTTCAACAGGCCTTAAGCAAAACAAACTCTTTGACCCACTCTTTGTTACATCATGCTAAATTATATTTTTGCTGAAGCTCAGTCACCTATTATTTCTATCTCATGCTACATGAACAAGAGAAACAAAGTTACAAGATTTGAGTGGAACACAAACAGTGAGAAAGGTTTGCATGACTCAACAATCAAATCAGCCAGGAAGCATGACCATATCATTACAAAAATCAAGTCAGTATCGATAACTGCCCTTTACCCAATAAGACATATCATCCTTGTGCATATCTATTGTCAGGAATTCAGGATAGAAGTTTCAAAGGCATTATCCAGTCATATACCTCAAGATCAGTTGCGCCATCACCAATCATAACGACTGCCTTGTAGCCATGGTCCTGAACACAAAGAAAGGTCAGCACAATGGTCAGAAGTAAAGAGTGCAACCAAAAGATATACAGTTTAACTAGACCTGTTTTATTTGCAGCACTGCTTTTGCTTTACCCCCACTGCGTGAAGTGGGCTCTGTGGGATCAAATCCAGCGTACTCCCCCGAAGTGCCAAAGAGCAGATGGTTTGCAATGATGTTTTCAGGAGGAATACCAAGCTCAAATGCCACAGGCTGGAAACAAGGAAAACATTTAAGTGATGATTTTGAGCCAATAAATGATAACCCATTATATATATGTGAGCAACCACTTTCGTACTGTATATATTAAGCAAATTTACAACTGAACTAAAGTGTAGTTAAAATAAATTGTACCTTTTAGTTTGCTCCAACAACTGGAATATAACGAACATACAAATTTGAGTACGAGACAGCCGAAACGAACCATGGTATGATATTACAGGACCTACCTTGATCATTTGTCGGAAGCCTCCTGACACAAGGAATACATCAATATTATTAGCTTTTAGCTTCTTAACCAAATCAGCCATTCCAGGAGAAATCCTGCAAACAAAAAAAGCAGTGCTATTGTTATGACCGGCGTCACATATACCAGGCGGAGGCCCATTAGTGGCTGAGCTTGTGCGCCGGCATTAGGGGGCTAACAGCCCATATTATCTATTATTTAGCATATTTATTAGATATATCCCTTATTTGTGAGAGCTATATATATGGCTTGTAAGACATTTGGATAATTAAGCAGAAACAATCTATTGTTTCCGGCTTCCCTGGGAGCCGGGAGTTCCTAACCCTAGCCGCCTCTACTGTTCACGCGTACTGTAGCCGCCGTTACTGTAGCTACGCGAGGGTTAGGGCTACAGCCGCAGCCGCCCATCCTCCACCACGGCGTCCAGCCGCCGGCAGCGAGGCTCCCAGCCTGCTCCACCTCCCTCTCACCCCTACAGACTCCGTGATCTACGCGGTAGGATCCGTAATCCTATCAGCCTGGTATCAGACTGCTCAGGAACGATGTCGCAATCTCAGCCGACCTCCTCCTTCCCACCACCACCATCTACCTCCACCGCGCCGCTCCAATCTGCGGCCTCCGAGGTCTCGGAAGGCTCGTCGCTGTCTGCTGTGCCGCTCACGCTCGAGTCCTTGGCGTCTGCGATCATCCACATCAACCGCAACATCGCGTCCATGCAGGCGGCGTGGGCGGGACTCGTCCAGCAGCCCTCCCCACCGCCGTTCTCGACGCCGCCGCTGTCCACGGGGGTTACCGCTGTGAGCTCCCAGCCGCTGCTTCCGCCCTCGAGTTTCCCTTACGGGATGCCGGTCTCAGGCCCAGGGGTGCCGCTCAATCTTCTTCGCTGGCCGGCCTCGCCGTCCCCGATTCCATCATGGGCGATGGGCTCGGCCGCTCCTCCGGTCTTCGCCACTACCGTCACCCAAGCAGCCGCCGCGCCCGCGCCGTCATCAGCAGTGCCGCAGGTCCTCTCCGGGGGGGTCGACGCCTCCCTCCCCGGGGCACCCACAGCAGCGGATCAGTCCGCAATCTTCGGCGCCCAGGCTGCTCCCAAGTTCTACAAACTCGAGTTCCCCACGTATGACGGCTCCGTCGACCCGCTCAATTGGTTGAACCAATGTGAGCAATTCTTCCGAGGACAGCAGACGATGGCTTCGCAGCGCACCTGGCTCGCGTCCTATCACATGAAGGGCGCTGCACAGACATGGTACTACGCCCTGGAACAAGACGAGGGCATGCCGCACTGGGAGCGCTTCCGGGAACTTTGCTCCCTCCGCTTTGGGCCGGCTGTACAGGGCACGCGCTTGGCCGAGTTGGCACGTCTGCCGTTCCTCTCCACCGTGCAAGACTACTCCGAGCGCTACAACGCCGTCCTGTGCCATGCCCGTGACCTCTCCCCTCGACAAAAGGCGGAGTTGTACGTGGGGGGGCTACCGGACCAGATCAAAGTGCATGTGGAGATGCGCACGCCGCGGGACCTACAATCTGCCATGTACTTGGCTCGGGCGTTCGAGCGCTGCGTGGCCGTTCCAACGCCCCCTGCCCCTCAGCGGGGCAACCATCCTCCTCAACGCCAGGGGCTACCGCCCCTCCCTCGCGCGCCGGGCGCGGCTCCAGTCCCGGGGGGCGCGCTGCCCCCTCCAGCAGCCGGCCCAGCAGCGGCCAACGCGCCTGCTGCGCGTCCGTTCCGCCGCCTCACCCCGACAGAGATGGCTGAGCGCCGCCGACAAGGGCTCTGTTTTAATTGTGACGAGCCTTATGTTCGTGGCCACGTCTGCCAGCGCCTGTTCTACGTGGAGTGCGATGACTTCATCGACGACATCGCGGCTGATGACGCTGCTGCGGCTGCCGTCCACTTGGAGGAACCGGCGGCCCCGGAGCTCGCTGGGGCTAATGCTTTCGTCGTCTCTCTTCATGCTGTTGCAGGGATCAGGCCGGCAAACTCCATGCTCGTGCCAGTCACCATCAAGGGAGAGCGCTTCCTCGCCCTCCTCGACACCGGGTCCACGCACAACTTCCTCCAGGGTGCTGCCATGCGCCGTCTGGGGCTCTCTCCATCCGGTGGCGAGGATCTTCGCGTCACGGTCGCTAATGGTGACCGCCTAGCCTGCGCGGGGATCGCCCGCGTCGTCCCCATCCGCATCGCTGACGAGGACTTCATCATTACGTGCGTTGGTCTGGACCTCGGCGGGTTCGACTTCATCCTCGGTTTCGACTTCCTTCGGACGCTGGGACCCATCTTGTGGGACTGCACCGCCCTCACCATGGCGTTCTGGCGCGACGGTCGGCGCGTCACTTGGCAAGGCGTGGGTGGCTCGGCAACGCCTACCGACCAGCAGCGCTCGGCCACAGCCGCGGTCACCGCCGACCCGGCGCTGCCCCTGCTGGACAGCCTCCTTCAGCAGCACGGCGCCATCTTCGACGAGCCCCGCGGGCTCCCTCCGGCGCGCCCCTACGACCACCGCATTCACCTGCTGCCCAGTACCGCGCCGGTGGCGGTGCGCCCTTATCGCTACCCCCAGCTCCAGAAGGACGAGCTGGAACGTCAATGTGCGGAGATGCTCGCGCAGGGCATCATTCGACCGAGCACCTCGCCGTTCTCCGCGCCCGTTCTCTTGGTGCGGAAACAAGACAAGTCCTGGCGCTTCTGCATCGACTATCGTGCCCTCAACGCCAAGACCGCCAAGGACAAGTTTCCGATTCCAGTGGTGGACGAGCTGCTTGATGAGCTCCATGGTGCGCGTTTCTTCACCAAGCTGGATTTGCGCTCTGGTTATCACCAGGTGCGCATGCACCCCGACGACGTCGCTAAAACGGCGTTCCGCACGCACCATGGCCACTATGAATTCTTGGTGATGCCGTTCGGTCTCTCCAACGCGCCAGCTACCTTTTAGGCGTTGATGAACGATGTCCTCCGGCCGTATTTGCGCAGGTCTGTGCTGGTATTTTTTGATGACATCCTGATCTACAGTTCCTCCTGGGCCGAACACCTGCAACATGTCAACATCGTCCTCCACGCCCTGCGAGCGCACAACCTCCACCTCAAGCGCTCCAAGTGCTCCTTCGGCGCTGCGTCCGTGGCTTATTTAGGCCATGTTATCTCCAAGGACGGAGTGGCCATGGACGCGGACAAGGTCGCAACGGTTCATGCGTGGCCGACCCCATGCTCCGCCCGCGGTCTCCGAGGCTTCCTAGGCCTCGCAGGCTACTACAGGAAGTTCATTAAGGATTTCGGCATCATCGCTGCCCCGCTGACACGTCTCTTGCGGCGAGACGCGTTTGCTTGGGACGACGACGCGTCCACGGCGTTTGAGGCACTCAAGACCGCCCTCACTACGGGGCCAGTCCTGCAGATGCCTGACTTCGACAGGCTCTTCGTCGTGGATTGCGACGCGTCGGGTGCGGGGTTTGGTGCCGTCCTTCGCCAGGGCGCTGGACCCCTCGCCTACTGCAGCCGGCCTTTCGCTGTCCGCCATCTCAAGCTTGCAGCTTATGAGCGCGAACTCATCGGGCTGGTGCAAGCCGTTCGTCATTGGCGACCGTATTTGTGGGGGCGTCACTTTTTGGTCCGTACTGATCATTACAGTCTTAAATTTTTGCTTGACCAGCGCTTGTCCACAGTTCCCCAGCATCAGTGGCTCAGCAAGCTTTTCGGCTTCGACTTCGCGGTGGAATATCGCCCGGGCCGCCTCAACACCGTGGCCGACGCACTGTCCCGGCGTGACGCCGAGGCTGTGGACGCTGCAGCAGGCATAGGCGCGGCCAGGGCCATCTCTGGGCCGTCCTTCGCCTTCCTGGATGCGGTCTGTAGCGCTACAGCCAACGCCCCGGACGCGCAGCAGCTGCTGCATCGCTTGCACGCGGGCGACTTGGCGGCGCCATGGCGCGCGGACGCCGGGTTGCTGTTGCATGGCCGGCGTATCTTCGTACCCGACGTCGGTGACCTGCGCCACCAAGTCCTGCAGCTGGCCCATGCGGCTGGACATGAGGGTGTACAGAAGACTCTCCACCGCCTCCGCGCCAACTTCTACATCCCAGGGGATCGCTCCCTAGTCCAGGACTGGGTGCGCACTTGCGCGACGTGCCAGCGCAACAAGACGGAGGCATTCCAGCCGGCCGGGCTGCTCCAGCCGCTGGAGGTGCCTGACCAAGTCTGGGCCGACATCTCCATGGATTTCATCGAAGGGCTGCCCAAGGTTGGCGGGAAATCCGTCATCCTCACCGTCGTCGACCGCTTCTCCAAGTACGCGCATTTTATTGCGCTTGGGCACCCCTACACGGCTACCTCCGTCGCTCGCGCCTTCTTCGACAACGTCGTCCGGCTCCACGGATTCCCTTCGTCGATCGTCAGTGATCGGGACCCCGTGTTCACTGGCCATGTCTGGCGGGATCTCTTCCAGATGGCGGGCGTCAAGCTTCGCATGAGCACCGCCTTTCATCCTCAGACCGACGGCCAGTCGGAGGTGGTCAACAAGGTGATTGCCATGTATCTCCGTTGTGTTACAGGTGACCGGCCAAGGGCGTGGGTGGACTGGCTGTTGTGGGCGGAGTATTGTTACAATACCTCCTTCCACACGGCCCTTCGGATGACTCCCTTTGAGGTGGTGTACGGCCGCCCTCCTCCGCCTATTCTGCCATACAGGCAGGGGTCGGCGAGGACCGACGCCGTCGATAGCCTTCTCCGCAACCGCGATGAGCTGCTGGCAGAGGTGCGCCAACGACTCCTACAGGCGCAGCAGCTGTCCAAGAAGTACTACGACGCCGGCCACCGCGATGTGGAGTTCCAGGTGGGCGATTGGGTGTGGCTGCGCCTCCTCCACCGCACCGCACAGTCCCTCGACCCGCGGGCTAAGCGCAAGTTGGGTCCTCGCTATGCTGGTCCGTTCCAGGTGCTGGAACGCATTGGCCGTGTCGCGTACCGCCTCCAGCTGCCTGAGAACGCCCGCATCCACGACGTCTTCCACGTTGGTCTCCTGAAGCCTCACCGCGGCGACCCTCCAGCGACCCCGACCAGTCTCCCTCCGACCATGGATGGCCGGCTGCTTCCTGCTCCGGCGCGGGCTCTCCGTGCGCTTCAGCGCCGTGGTGTGTGGCAGGTGTTGATCCAGTGGCACGGCCTCCCTGAAGACGACGCTACGTGGGAAACCCTCGACGAGTTTCGCGACCACTTCCCCGACTTCCAGCTCGAGGACGAGCTGTTTGCGCAGGCGGGGAGAGATGTTATGACCGGCGTCACATATACCAGGCGGAGGCCCATTAGTGGCTGAGCTTGTGCGCCGGCATTAGGGGGCTAACAGCCCATATTATCTATTATTTAGCCTATTTATTAGATATATCCCTTATTTGTGAGAGCTATATATATGGCTTGTAAGACATTTGGATAATTAAGCAGAAACAATCTATTGTTTCCGGCTTCCCCTGGGAGCCGGGAGTTCCTAACCCTAGCCGCCTCTACTGTTCACGCGTACTGTAGCCGCCGTTGCTGTAGCTACGCGAGGGTTAGGGCTACAGCCGCAGCCGCCCATCCTCCACCATGGCGTCCAGCCGCCGGCAGCGAGGCTCCCAGCCTGCTCCACCTCCCTCTCACCCCTACAGACTCCGTGATCTACGCGGTAGGATCCGTAATCCTATCAGCTATTGATAATCCTTTAAATTGGACCAAGAAAATGAACAATCCTTGTTTGGAAGTTGAAACACAGTGCTTAATTCTGTTGCAGTGCGGGGAAAACAATGCTGAGTGATTTCTCTCTTTGTTTTATACTGTATTTAAAGAAATCTTAGAGCACTGCTACGAAAGGCATAAGGCAAACTTGCCAAAACGATAATGATGTGGTTGTCTGTACATATTTTAAATATAACTACACATTTTTTTTTCTTGCTGTGAAAAGAGAAACCCGGTCAATCAATTATCATTACTAAGCACTTTCTGTTCTATACAGAGTTACATATAAGGGGGGAACAGACAAGGGATAAACACCCATACCCATTATTTCCAAAACGTAAATAGCAGTGGTGCTGAATCCAAATAGTTAAAAAAGGATGGAAACCAAGGACACTAAAATACCAGCTACCATATAGATTAACATGAGGTTTAGAATAAGGCGAGGTTACCTAAAAAAAGGATGGAAACCAAGGACACCAAAATACCAGCTACCATATATATTAACATGAAGTTTAGAATAGGCGAGGTTACCTTGGTGGCCTCTTCTTCAGGCACTCCTCCACCTGGGAGAGAGATGGCTTGATTAAAGACAGCCTGGCTGACAGCGCCTCCTCAAATGGAACAGTCCCAGTCATGGCTCTAAGAATATTAAGCCATGGTTAGTTCTTCCCGCAAAATCCACAGTCCAGATGAACCAATCTACACAACGGAGCATTTACTTTGATGTCCATTCAGCAACAGCTTTCCCTGCCCCACAGAAATCAGCAAGCTCGTCAATACCCTCATCCAGGATGACGGTGCTATCGACGTCGAAACAAACTGCATCAGCATTGCGCAATGTCTCAATAACCCCTGTAAACATGCAGGCAAGCAATGTGCAAGTTACTCCCAACTTACAGCGCAGTCAAGGACTCTGACACGGACATTGATCAGCCGCATGGTAGACTGACCTAAACAGCCTCTAGAAGGCTTCCAATAAGAAAATTAAAGAACCTTTGGGAGGCTGGCTATTCGCCAGAACCGCCGAGGACCCATCCTTGGATACATCCAGTGCTGCTACCAGTAAAGCACGGCTCTCACGAATGTTAGCAGAATGAAATAGTGGGCTTGGAAACCAAGCCGCCACTTGTAAAGCCGGAGGTGTCCGAGCGAACGACGACCGAGGAACTGACGGCAAACTCCTCAGACTGGCACGCAACCTGATCAGGCCGGCCATAACATGTGTACCTGCAAATCAGACAACGGAACATGGGATTCAGGGCTGACCCAGTAAAGAACATGGGTGTACCGTGTACACATATACTTCCTTCATCCTGTAATACAATGCATTCAAAAAATGTAAGACAACTTAAGGGAGTAATCAAATGGCCTACTTATGGATTTTTTTTTCGTGAACGTGCAATTTTGCCCTACTCATGGATTAAATCCAATTAAATAGTTTCTTGTCAAATTATGGTTTCCTTTTTAACAAACTTTGACCAATCTGAGCATATAGGCACCACATAGAATGTCTTCTATTTCAGTACAAGTTTTATAAGTCATGATGTCCTGTATTCCAGGACGGGCGTACACCCGATAATTTTTGTTAAAAAACAGAGAATCGAATTGTAGGCATAACATGTGCATATTACACTTGTGATTGGATCAGATCAGATCGAATTGTAGGCATAACATGTGTACATTACACTAGTGATTGGATCAGATCAGATAAGATCCGAATACAAACAGCTTAGGCTAGGGTTTGGGTGCTCGGGTTCGTACAGAAGGAACGGGAGAGAAGGGGTGGGCGTACCTGGTGGTGCTCGTCGCCGGCGAAGGCGCCGAAGATGAAGGCCTGGCAGTGGGCACCTGGCGTCGGCGGCGCCGCCGCTAGAGACAGAGTCACAATCTCACAGAGAGCGCACGTGAGTAGGCGGGTACGCCACTGGTCTCTTTGGACAGTGCCACTACACACAGTGTACTGCCTTTTTTATTATTTATTTAACGAATGGTCAAGTATCTTGGTAAATTGAAATCTCCAAGCTCATGGACAAGGAGAGTGTTCTTCTCGATATGTATTGACTCAGTTTTATCAAAGATGTTTATACTGGAGAACTGATTGCTAGCTCAGTTGGTGTGCGATGCGGGTGTCCAGGCCACCCGTTCGGGTTCGATGTCTAGTATCGACACCGGATGTCTCATCGGGAATAATATTTTTCTGGATAATTTCAGTTGCCTCGCACGAATGGATAGTACAAGCAATCAACGAAGCTACATAGATATTAGAGAGTGTAAATGTACCTTTTTATAGAAATAGTGATTATATCTAAAATTTTATGGTATATGCATCCTTGTGGCATATATCCATACACCCACAAGGCAAATGTGTTATCCTCTAATTTGCTTTAACTTCGGCACATTGAGGTGTATCTGGACTTTTGCCCAGCTCAATATTTCATAAATTCTTATAGTAGCAGGAAGTGCGTGCTATCCATAGAGATGTGTATACAGTGACTTGCCAATCCCAAAACCTCACGATCAGTCTCACATAAGTGCTCATAAAATAGCATGTGTGTAGATATATATATAGACGGTAAGTGTACATATATGTACACGAGCGTTTTATATTGTGATAAGTAGAAAGTGACACAAGAATCTCTATTTATTTTAACAACACATCCGATCGTACCCTATCTTTTTAGATTATATACTTCATTCATTCTAAAATTATAAGACATTTTGGCTTATTAGATACACAGTTTTTACTATACACTTAAATATATATGTCTAGACATGTATTAAAACAATGTATCTACAAGAGCCAAAACGTTTTATAATTTGAAATATAGGAATTATCACTTTAATTTTGTTCTAAGTCAAATCAAATTATATACCATTTTAATCTTGCTCCAAGTCAAACTTATTCAACTTAGACTAAATTTTACTAGTTTAAATAAATGCAAAATCATTATATATTTTGTGGTGAATTTAGTAAAAAAATACTTTACTTTGATATTGTGGTATTGTTGTATTTCCAATTTGACCAAAGTTAGAAAAGTTCAAGAGAAAAAAAATAAATCTAGATACCTAATACTAAAAGTGCTATTTTTTCATCTAGTCATCACTCTCGCCCTCGAAGTCTTGTCACTCTCCCCTGATTATCTCTCCTTGCCTCCCTTAATCCATCAGGCCCAGATAACAATTGTAGACTGTATCATCTTTTGACATAGCATTAATTATAATTTAAATTTGCTAAACCTTAGTTGACGCTGCACCACTCATATTACGCCATGGCCACCTAAGCTCCGAGACGCCCATGTTGCGACACATGAGCGGCCGCTTTTTCAACTTTCTTAACCTCATAACACGATGCGCACAATAGCCATTTATTTTAATTGATGCAATCTTAAGTCAATTTCTCATATGCCATTAATCTTTTATTAAATATTGTTGTCAAAAAAAAACTTTTATTAAACATGGCATTTATTATGAGTTTTAGAGTTTCTGTTTTGAATCACTATACAGATGCAGATATGCATATACTTGTACATACGTCACCTTCTGCGAACGCGCACACACATCTTATCTCTATGAACATATATGAAAAATTGAGCTGACAGGTCTTCAAATTAATAAAGTCATCACCGACGCCTAGCGGATCTCAAGATTAACAAAGCCGCCACAAGTAACTCACTGTCAACGGACATGTAGTGTGCAACTGAAAGAATATCATCGTTAATTTTTAAATTATAAATTTAGAAAAATACAACCACCCCTGCCAAGGTCGAGAAAATATTTTTTTATTCATTTTCTCTATGAAATATGCGCAGCGGCCTGCCCAAGCCCAAGCCCGAGTCCAGGAAAAACTAGCCCGATTTATCCGTAAGGCGGTCGTAGATAAGAATTTTTTTCGGCCTAAACCTGGTCTGAAAAATTGCTAAGGGCTTGTTTATTTGATTAGGAATAGGGCCCTGGAATAATTCCTAGCCGAAATGACTAGGGGCCTGTTCGGTTAGCGTGGAATGAGGCCAAGAATTATTTCGGCTGATCAATGTTATACAAATTATACAATCGTTCCAAGCATAGTTTTTAAGGCGGTAAGGCGAGGTACGACGCTCCACCCCCTTCCAGACGCCTATACGAGTTAGGCGCGCGGCGAGACGACATCATACACATACTCTAACCTTCCATAGGACAGCACAAACATACACTTATACATACCTTTCTGTTGTCAATTCTGGAGCCATACAGCAGTGATCCTCCTGTTTCCAATTGTCTTCTTCCATGTGCCATACAACCCCTAACAAGTTTCAACATATGTGACTCATTAATATAATTATGTAACAGAAATACTTTGTAATCAGACTAAATATGGATAGTGAAATATCTTTTGATGATATGAACTCTCTTTTCTTCTCCCAAACAACAAGCTGCATATATAATAAGGAATTTAGCAACATCAAGGAAATTTAGCAAGAGGGTAATCTACTTCTAACTATGGCCTCTAATCCCACCTAGTCAAAACATGTGCAAGAAGGTAATCTATCTAAATGTGCAACTAAGATTTTGCTAGGTGTCTTGCTATCTCTACCGCAAAAGAGTTATACACCCTATGTTTCAATCATATTAACTAGCCTATCAAACTAAGCTAAGAAAGTAAGCACAAAACCAAGGTATATAATATAAATGCGGAAGGTAAATATGAGGTAGAGAGGCAAACTCCCGTCGACGATTTCGGTAATTTTACCGAGGTATCGAGAAGCGCTTAAGCTCCCCCTAGTCCTCGTTGGAGCCCCTCGCAAGGGTCAAGCTCCCGGTTGGGTAACTCCGTGGATAGCCCCGGACCTTCCCCATGCGCAAGTGGGTCTCCGGTGTGCCTTTCGGCAAACCTCTTCCGGACCGCTCTTCGTCGTCTTCACTATCAAGCTTCCAGCCGAACCGTCGTGGGCCTTGTTCCCTTCGGTACACGGTGGCGGCCACACCATAAAATCGGTTGGTGTGATCTCGCAAGACTACAAGCCCCTCCGATGTACAACAATGGTGCACGCAAGCATCGAGTGATAAGAGGTGTGCAAACCTCACTACACATTAGGCGTAAGCCTAGAGCAAGCGCAAAAGCGTTGATCTAATCAACCTAAGCACTTTGCAAAGCACATATGCTAATTACCTAATATTTCACTAAGCACTTGGGTGGCTAGAGCAACTAAGATTGAGTCTCAATAAAACAATTCCTTGCGCGTACTGATCGGACTCAGCCCCGAGTCCGGTCAAATATCACCGAACGCGTCCAGTCACGCCATGCTCTCTCTAAAACCTCTCTGGATACGATCAGACGCCACTGCTGGCGCATCTGGTCATCCACTGTCGCTGCATTCGATCCTCGCTGAGCTTTTTATCACGCTGATGAATAGTGATGCCAGCGTGTCCGGTCACCTTGAGCCCTCAGCGTCTGGTCATCGCGTCAGATCACTTTGCTGCTGGGGTTGCCATCGAACATGTCCGGTCCCTATTAGGGCAGCGCCTGGTCCTCTTTATCTTCCCTTTCTTCACTTGTTTCTTCGTGATCCTGACATTCGGCTTGGTTCCAATCTTTGTGCTTGGACTTTGCTTGATTTTTAGGGTCTTCCATTGTGCTTCTAAGGTCTTACTTGAGGTGTTGATCGTAGGATCATCACGTTGCCTTCGTCCAAGTCACGTTTGCACCCTATTGGACTACAAAACAAACACTCGCAACCACATTAGTCCAATTTGGTCTTGTTGATCATCAACCACCAAAATCTAAAGTAAATGGGCCAAGGGTCCATTTTCCTTACACACCCAACGTTTCTCAATGATCCCAATAATATTCTTGAGCAAGGTTTTCTGTTCTCAGTAGCAAAGCTGAGCTTGATCTTCTCTTTTGCATGATTCATTAGTGCTGCAACCTCTGGCATTGCAGGCCTCTCATCACCATCAACCACCCTAAGAACAATAAGAAGAGGGGTTGAAGCTCTAAGGCAATCTTTAACTGAATTCCAAAATTCCACAGAGAGCACAGTGTTGCGCACTTCCTGACCAGCTGTAGTTTTTGTCAATTTGTTCCCCAACCATTCTTCACTAACAAATAAAGCCTTCGAAGCATCTCTATGCTTGTGCAAACTTTTTAAAGTGAGGAAAGAGGTGGCAAATCAAGTGGCTGCAGGTCTCACAAGATCATCCCCTGTCTTTTCTCTCATCAAACTAAGAATTCTCCCATGCCTATAGATGAAAGTTGTGATACGTTTGGCTCTTGCAATGGGCTTCTTAAATTCCTTCAAGTTCCCTATCTCTTCCAGCATAAGATCCAAGCAATGTGCAACACATGGGCTCTAAAATAGTGTAGGAATCCTTTCCATTAGAATTCTACCAGCTGCCTTGTAATTAGCCCCATTATCAATGATAACTTGAACCACCTTGTCTTTCCCAATCTCCTCAATCTTTGCCTCCAATAAATCAGCAAGCATAAATGCATCATGTACCTCACTTGATGCATCAACAGACTCTAAGAAATAAGTCCCCTCAAGGCTGTTCACAAGGAAGTTGATCAAATGGCGACCTCTCTTATCAGTCCAGTCGTCTGACATAAGTGTGCAGCCATACATCTTCCAGGCCTGCTCATGTTCCTCCCTCATAGAACTGGTCAATGGTTCACCTAACATATAGGGAGTAGGAGGCTTGTAACCTAAACCAAATTATGCAGTTGCCTCAACTGCAATCTTAAACTATCTTGCTGCTATTGCATTAAATGGCACACCACACTCATAGAACCACAAGGCCCACTACTGATCCACATAGTGCTTCTCCTCTTTGGTTCTTGTCTTGGCTAGAATTATTGGTTGAGAACGTCCTTTACGCCTTTCATCAACAAGTTCTTTAGGTGTTTTCCAAAGCATCTCAATAATTGACTTGTTAACCTTCAGCTTTGCCTTTGTATTGCTTGCTATAGTAGCCTTGCATAAATAATTTGCATGTCTTTGTTTAGCTACAGTCCCTAAACTTGGCTACACCTTGGAAGCTTGGGATTCTACAGGTGCAGTGTCTTCAACTTGAACAAATTTAGCTCTAGCTGCTGGGGCTCCTACTGCATCCACCACCACCCCATCTGCTGGTTCCTTGGCTGGCTCATCACCCTCTTCATTGAACAATGGTCTCCTTCTCTTATTGGATTCCAAGTAATCTCTCATCTCCTTCCTAAATAGCAGTGGTGGTCTTAGGACATATTTTTAATCTCCATATCCACCTGCCAGATGCTGCTTCGACCCTTTTTATCCCTCCAGAAACCTTAGTGTCACAAAGAGTACATGTCACCATATCTATCTTTTGAAGGTTTGTCCAATATCCATACTTCCAGCCTAGATCATTTGAGTTGGCCTTTCTTGGTTTGTCGATTTTAGGATCATAATTCTCATTGTTGACAGAAGGTGGACTTGCCATTCTTTCCTATTGGTTTGTGCTGCATAGAAAGAACCAAGAGAGTAATTAAAAACTGAGGAGATTGAGTACAACGCACACTGCTGCCTCTAATTTGAGCAGTGAGCACAGAGCCACATAAGCACTTAAAATAAGTACACAAGTCACTAGGCACTAGGCAGTAGAAAATTAGCAAGTTGGCAAGTATCAAAAAATATATTAGCAGACAATCGGTACATGTAATATAATAATAGGCAATTAGGCAGTTTTATATTGGTCTTCACAATCAGAGAGGCACATATCACACTGATAGGTAAATAAATTAACCATATGTCCATCTCTTATGCATCAAAGTTCAGAGAGACAAGCACATATTCACACCAATTAACCAATTAGGCAACCATAGGGGCATATACTAGCAGAAAGGAGCACATCTATGAGCTATTGTTCCTACGTAGCACCATAAATAATAGAAAGGAGCATAGCAGAGCATGAGTATAAGAAGCAGAGCAGATAAAGAAGGGGGAGGAAAAGCAGAGCCGTAGTGAAAAGAGGGGTGGAGGATTAGATGAAGAATAGAGGAAGGAGAGGCCAAGAGGGGATGGCATACCTGCAAAGTGGAGTCGGTGATGGAGGAGGTAGCAGAGAAGTCTCAAAGATGATTACAGATGGGGCGGGAGTCTCAGTCGTGGACGGGGTGGAAGTCGCGATTACTCAGGGTCGCAAGCGCCGACAGCCCGCCACCGCCCGCCGCCCGATTTCAGGTGAGCCATCGTGCTCTTCTCTCTCCCTCTCGCCTCCCTTTCCCTCCCTCTCTCGACTGGCACGAGTCAGATGGATGCATCTTTGGTGGGAGGTATGTGCGCTTTAAAAACTATGGTTCTAGGTGCCCATTCCGAGATAACCAAACAAGCCCTCAATAATTTATACAATCTCTAGTGCATTCTGACAAAACCAAACCGCCGCTAACCGTTGCCGACGATGAATTGGGCTCTGCTCATGTTTGATGTCACGATGAATCTAGATCCGCTCCAGCCTCCGAGCATCCAGTACCTACGTGGTCATCTCGTCTGGTCTAGTCCTCCGAGCCCACACCGTAGTGGCCACGGATGAACCACCACGCCCCCACGCATAACATGAGAAGGACAGGAGCGCACATTTCTCAATAGTTCTCCTCTCAGCTGTGACCTGTCTCTGTCTGTTCTTCCGCCCCCACCCATGGATCTCTCTCTCTTCCTCTCCTCTTCCCCCATGAGCCTTTTACCTATGTGCCATTATGAAAGATGGTCCTGGCCTACAGGCCACTAAAAAGTTCAAACGCACCCTGATGCCATGATGCTAAACTTTCTTACCTTCCATGCCATTCCATCCACTTTTACCTCTAACGATGTCAAACAGATAGATAAAATGACCATGTTGCCCTAAAGTGGGGCCCGTTTGTCAGCCACCCAAACCTTTCTCTTTTTTCTTCTCTTCCGTGTAGCAGCACTGCCCCGCCCAAATCGATGGCACCCGAGACCCCGACGCAGTGCTGGGGGCATCCCCGGCCAACGCAACCAGTGCCCTGGCCACGCTACCAATGTGCGGGCGAGCTTGGCTCCGCCCCAACCACCGTGGGCGAGCTTTATGGTAGAACCGCCTGAAATAACATACTTACAGAGGCGCTCATCTTCCTCTAGACACTAAGCACCCCAAAAGCAAGCTACAGCGGGCGGTATCCGTCAAGCACACCCCAAGGGAGAACCCAAAAGATCCACATTTTTCCCCAAGGATACAATAATGAGAACGAGTTACAATACTTAATCAATTTCATACATCTAGAGTTCGTAAAAGTACATTATTACATTTCCAAAGTCAGAGTGCGGAATATTAAACAGCGGAATACAAATAAACATCTAACGATAAAGAACAAGGATCCATCTATGCCCACTAGAAGAATCCTTCACACAATGATACTCTTCAAGCATTACCTGCAACAGGGGTAAATAAACCCTGAGTATACAATGTACTCGTAAGACTTATCCGACTAGAGAGAATAATTTCTCGACTCTAAGGAATATGATAAGTTTTATGGTTTGCTGGTTTCCTTTTTGTAGAAACCAATACTAATAGTGAGTCCTTATTTATGTTATTATTAATAGCCGTATTAATTTTTCTCTAGCCATTCTATGTAAGCACCTGTTCTACTTTCAAGCAAGAGTTGAGCAATCAGTTCCATTTCATCACCTTCAATCTTTCAGTTCTTACTACGATGCTAAACCGTAGATAAGCCGTACCGAAACACCGGCGATTCATGAATCAATGCCCCCAGCTAGGTACCCCAAAAACACACGCCCCCGCTTGTACCCCAGGCACAAGCAGGACCAACCCATCACCCTCCTATCCTAGGGTCTAGGTCCCCGTCTAAACTTGAAGTCCAAGCCCCCGCTCCTAAGTCCTAGACTTAGTGCGGTGCAAGGACCTCCACCATCCCCGCCTCCAATCAGTCGGTTCGGAAAGAGCCGGAACCCATGACAAGAGAGCAACAAGTCTTCCCTGCGCCCATACCCAAGTATGTGCTCGAGATAATAAATCTGTGACTTGCCTAGAGCCTTATGCAATGGTCAGTCCTTAATCGACACAGACAGGGAAAAAGTGTAACTAAGCTATGCCCTGTTGGCCGCAGGACACAACCTCTTACACCCATCAGTACCCAAACCATATCCCTGCCCGATCACCACTTTTCATTTCCACCATTTTATCATGAGTAATCATAATTATCATCTATTGTGAGTAACGATAGGTTACTCACGCTACCGAAATCCTGAGCATAGCAGCTAGTCAACCTATACTAGTAGGACTCATAGGTAGATATATTTATGCAGGTAGTTTCCATAAAATGCCTGTAACGTAAATGCACATCATATATATTCAATGATCATTTAAAATAAGGGTTATGCACCGGGGCTTGCCTTGGATAGGCGGTGGGCTAGCAAAGTCAGCACCAAAAGGCTTCAGGGCTCCCTCCTGCACGAGGATCTCCTCCTCGTACTCCTCAATGACCTCTTCATAATCCTATTCGTTCATGGGCACAAACTCTACCAACTCGTGATCTACATGCATGAAATGATGATGCAACACTTAGTAATATGGCAACAACAACTCTTAAAATAAAATACATCTATCAAGTTACTAAGCTAGTCCTACCGACTAAGGTGCTAAGTTACCTACTGACTACTGTTACCACTAACAAGTATGAAGCATGACATATATTATCTTAGCAACTAAATGTATTCTTACTCTTAATATCGATTTACTCTATATACGATAAAACAAGGGTACTAGCTATTCTATTTATCAACCTACTCTAGTGCTACAAAAGTTACAGTGAGTACATAATAATCTAATAATCCTACTGTAAAACTTTCATGGCTAAATCTATCATCAATTTACCACAAAAATTCCTATAAATATTAACCTACATAATACTAAGCTCTCTAATTTGAATTTATGAACCTATCATGATCATAGCTAACTGTAAACTAACTACACTAACACATAGATAGCATTTTTGTGAACCTAACAAATTTTATTTCACTATTTTTGGACATCTACAGAATTTACTATCATTTTTCAAAGTTCAGCTCAAAACTAAATTGAATAAGCATTTACTAATTTACTAGAAAATGAAAAACCGTTTTCTATCGTGTGGCCCAAGGCATGAGCGGCTCGGCCCAGTCCGGTGCAAACGCGCACGCGCGCGCGATGCATCGGCGTGGCCCATCCGCGCGACGGTGGCCCACGACGGGGAGGCCCACGCGCTTTGGCTGTTTTACGAAAACGACCCTGACCTACCGATGAATCACACTGAGACTGACGACACTATTCCTACAGTCAGCTACTTCACAAATAAACCCTCGGAACAAGCTATCTTTGCAACGGTGACACCCTCGGCACCCGCACGGAGGCGCTGGCACAGGGCGGTTACACCGGCTAGACTGGCCCCTCCCCACCCCCAAATGCGAGCCGATGTTCACCTAGGCGTAAACCTGAAGTGATGGGCGGCGACGCGGCGAACGGAGATGCTGTCCTGAGCTCCCTCCACGATGGTGGACTCCTCCCTAGAACAGCGGTCCCGTTCCCGTGAGCCAAGGCACAGACAACATGAACGAGCTCAAGGATGGCATCAGCGACTCACCCCGAACCTACCAGACGTGGTGGATTGACCGAAGACGGACCGAGCCGAGCTGGCCATGTGCGCATGGACGGTGCAGTGGCGCACGGTGGTGGCAAGGCAGCGTCAGGGGAGGCTAGGCGACGGTAGCGATTCGGCAAAGGTGCGTAGGGTGATTAGCAGGTGGAGGCGAAGCTAGCGGTGCAAGGAATTGACATGAGCTGCACTGGATAGGTCGCTTGCCTTCGACGTAGACCAACATGGTCTGGTTGACCCGGCAGAATGGCAGCT